>NC_067239.1:1017500-1617500 GCF_019924925.1 Ctenopharyngodon idella | reverse complement strand
TAGTATTGATGAGTATTGGGACGAATATTTCTCTTACTAACAATTAATCATTTAATCAGTTATATTTGAATCATAAGAAGTCATTTATTGTTTTATGTTTTTCATTCTTTTATGACAAAAGTACATTGTTTCTTTCTTGAACTGTCCTTGTTGACCTGTGTTTTTTAATTCTGCTGCACACGTATGCATTCTGAAAGTTTCCACTGGCATGGGCAAATAATGCGGTGTTAAAGTTTGGTGTTCATTAAATAAACACTCTGAAAAATAATTAATGAACTGGCGTGTAGCCTCTTTATTTCTTCAGCACCGAACTTTCACATGTGCTCTCTATTACTTTCTTGTTCTAGCTCTATGCTCTTGGGTAGCTGCCAATTGTATGTATGGTACTACTGCCATCTAGAGGACAATAATAAAAACAACAATTGATAACAACAACTAATCACCACAAAAGTACATGATATTTTCATCTGCAGAAGTAAACTGTGCATGGCCGAGGCAATGGTCAAGTACCTTCTTATAGAACTATAGTTTTCAGGAGCACACTATGTTTTTGATAACTGAGGATCTAGACCTTTAATTTTTCCATCATGTGATATGGTAAAGAGCACAATATGGTAAAGTGTACTTTGAACCTCCAAGAACCTGAGACACCTACAATCTGATATCTAAATTTTGTCTCAATGACTTCTGTGGTTTACTGGACATGAAAAGAGGAACTTGCTTATGTGTCCACAGTTTTCATAGTATATAATTTCACGAGCACCCTTCTTTAAGCTTAAATGACGAATGGGACACCCTACGGTCTTGTGGACTTAACGTCCATTTGGGACAGGGCCGACCTATTTGTCCGACCTATTGATTTCCTATGGAATTTTGACTTGTCGTGTGTATTAGCGCTACCTGTAGATTTCAATTTCTGTACAGTCTAATCTCTAATTGTCCAAATGTTATAATATACAATCCGCCATAAAAATGATACGTTTAATTATTGCAGCTGCTGTGAATCCTCACGTCCTCACACGATAGCCTATAGCCTACTAGCCTAGACTCGTTCTTTATGTAAACAGACGCAAAGATGAACGGCGGCATGCTCGAATTTCCCACAGAAACCCACCAGTGCCATCTGAATTATAAAACATTATTACAAGCTTACCATTGTGAATCAGGCTAAGATGAGGAGATAGTTTTGAACAGTGGCTGGTTATGTACTTGCTCAAAAAATGATTTTGGATAATTTTTAACCAAAAAAAGTTACGCACTGCAGCTTTAATATTTAATAGTTAGCATAATGCTTTGCGTGTGTCATCTTATTTACAGCTAATGAGTTTATATCCAAGTCAGATGGTGGATTGCATTCAGTAAAGACTACAACAACCCTGTACGGCAGTAAACACCTACTGATTCAAAGTGCTTTACATAAAGAACCAAATGAAGAGTTCAGATGCAAAAGCCTCTAAGTGCTGTCTGAAATTTTCTTCTAAAATGAACATTTTTATTAAGCTTGTATGTTTATGTTAAGTTATTTAACTTTAATGGCAATGAAAAGTACCTATTAATTGCCATTAAAGTGAAATTACTGAACCTAAACATACAAGCTTGATAAAAATGTTCATTTTAGAAGAAAATTTCAGACGGCACTTAGAGGCTTTTGCATCTGAACTCTTCAAATACATAATAATAATGGAACACATAAGAAATGGAAATAACAGTAAAAACAGAGAATTTTGCTATCTGGATGGAAGAGCTAGGAAGTTTCAGGGAGTTTTTTGTTGTCCGTCAGAGCGGATCTAAACGGCTCTTCCTCACGCAGAGGGATAACTATTTATATTTGTCAGGTAGCTGTGCGTTTAAACAGTACCCTTACAGACAAATCTTCCTGGACTAACTCTGTCAGAGCTCCATCCAGGAATAACAAATGCTTACTTCCTAAGCCCTATTCGGATGGGATTAGTTTTGCATGGGGAGGTGGAGTAAAGTAATTTTACCTCAGGACATCTGTAATATTAATGGCCAATTCGCACGGGACAAGACATCTCAGTAAAACTAGCAGAAGTGGGAGGGGTAACTCGATTTATGCACCGCAGTCACCTCCCTGTCGTCATGTGGGTATACGTTGCTTCCTGATACCATGTGTGCAAACACATATAATCTAAATATATAAACTATATATAACAGTTAGGTCTGGTCAAACGATTTTGCTCTGAATGGTATGGAAAATACTTGAGTTTTGCCACAGACTTGTCCCACCACCTACAACATGAATGTTTCTTTAAGTGCTTCCATGCTTAAAAAATGCGCAGAAAACTACTTTTAAACAGGAAATGACGGAATTTTACCGTACATACAGGTGCTGGTCATATAATTAGAATATCATCAAAAAGTTGATTTATTTCACTAATTCCATTCAAAAAGTGAAACTTGTATATTATATTCATTCAATACACACAGACTGATATATTTCAAATGTTTATTTCTTTTAATTTTGATGATTTTAACTGACAACTAAGGAAAATCCCAAATTCAGTATCTCAGAAAATTAGAATATTACTTAAGACCAATACAAAGAAAGGATTTTTAGAAATCTTGGCCAACTGAAAAGTATGACCATGAAAAGTATGAGCATGTACAGCACTCAATACTTAGTTGGGGCTCCTTTTGCCTGAATTACTGCAGCAATGTGGCGTGGCATGGAGTCGATCAGTCTGTGGCACTGCTCAGGTGTTATAAAAGCCCAGGTTGCTCTAATAGTGGCCTTCAGCTCTTCTGCATTGTTGGGTCTGGCATATCGCATCTTCCTCTTCACAATACCCTATAGATTTTCTATGGGGTTAAGGTCAGGCGAGTTTGCTGGCCAATTAAGAACAGGGATACCATGGTCCTTAAACCAGGTACTGGTAGCTTTGGCACTGTGTGCAGGTGCCAAGTCCTGTTGGAAAATGAAATCTGCATCTCCATAAAGTTGGTCAGCAGCAGGAAGTATGAAGTGCTCTAAAACTTCCTGGTATACGGCTGCGTTGACCTTGGACCTCAGAAAACACAGTGGACCAACACCAGCAGATGACATGGCACCCCAAACCATCACTGACTGTGGAAACTTTACACTGGACCTCAAGCAACGTGGATTGTGTGCCTCTCCTCTCTTCCTCCAGACTCTGGGACCCTGATTTCCAAAGGAAATGCAAAATTTACTTTCATCAGAGAACATAACTTTGGACCACTCAGCAGCAGTCCAGTCCTTTTTGTCTTTAGCCCAGGCGAGACGCTTCTGACGCTGTCTGTTGTTCAAGAGTGGCTTGACACAAGGAATGCAACAGCTGAAACCCATGTCTTGCATACGTCTGTGCGTAGTGGTTCTTGAAGCACTGACTCCAGCTGCAGTCCACTCTTTGTGAATCTCCCCCACATTTTTGAATGGGTTTTGTTTCACAATCCTCTCTAGGGTGCGGTTATCCCTATTGCTTGTATACCTTTTTCTACCACATCTTTTCCTTCCCTTCGCCTCTCTATTAATGTGCTTGGACACAGAGCTCTGTGAACAGCCAGCCTCTTTTGCAATGACTTTTTGTGTCTTACCCTCCTTGTGCAAGGTGTCAATGGTCGTCTTTTGGACAACTGTCAAGTCAGCAGTCTTCCCCATGATTGTGTAGCCTACAGAACTAGACTGAGAGACCATTTAAAGGGTGTTTTGAGTTAATTAGCTGATTAGAGTGTGGCACCAGGTGTCTTCGATATTGAACCTTTTCACAATATTCTAATTTTCGGAGATACTGAATTTGGTATTTTCCTTAGTTGTCAGTTATAATCATCAAAATTAAAAGAAATAAACATTTGAAATATATCAGTCTGTGTGTAATGAATGAATATAATATACAAGTTTCACTTTTTGAATGGAATTAGTGAAATAAATCAACTTTTTGATGATATTCTAATTATATGACCAGCACCTGTATTTACAGCGGGTCTATTCGAACGGGATTAGTATTACCTGAGGTAATTTTTCCGGACCTTTTTGCAGAAGGTAAAAGTCGCCGTATTCTTTACTTACATTGTCCTTAATGATTACTGAGATGGCACATTCGGACGGTACTAAAATCACTGAGAATCTCTGGTAATAATTACTTTACCCCACCTCCCCATGTAAAACTAATCCCGTCTGAATAGGGCTTTATTCTCCCAGCTCTTTCAACCAGACAGCAAGATTTAAAATGCATTAAAAGTCAGACAATAAAAAGATTATACATAAAATATATAAAATGCATTAAAAATGAATTTAAAAAAATAGGAAAAAGAGTTGAAAGAATAAAAAGATAGCAAGTATAAAATAAAGTGCAAACAGTTCGGACATAGCACAGTGCTCAATCAGTAAATGCATAGATAGAAAGATGTGTTTTGAGTCTTGATTTGAATGTGAATACTGATCTCTTCTGGAAGCTGGTTCAGCTGCAGCTGGCGTAACAGCTAAAAGCAGACTCTCCTTGCTTTGAGTGAACCCTTGCTATTTCTAAGTGACTTGATCCTGATGATCTGAGTGATCTGTTAGGTTTATATTATATGAGAATGTCTGCAATGTATTGAGGTCTTAGGCCATTGAGTGATTTATAAACAAGTAATTTTAAAATCAATTCTAAATGCAACTGGAAGCCAATGCAAGGACCTGAGGACTGGTGTGATGTGTTCATATTTTCTGGTTCTGCTCAGAATCCTGGCAGCAGCGTTCAGTACGAGCTGCAGCTGTCTGATGGTGTTTTTGGGAAGGCCAGTGAGGAGTCCATTAAAATAATCCACCCTGCTGGTGATGAAAGCATTAACAAGTTTCTCCAAATCTAAAGCATCTAATTCTTGCAATATTTTTGAGATGATAATATGCTGATTTAGTTATTGTCTTTACATGACTACTGAAACTAACTGACTCCAAAATCACACCAAGATTCCTGACATGATTTTTAGTTGTTTGACCCCTAGTGAAGGTATGCGTTCACTTTGAGAACTTCATCTTTGTTTCCAAACACAATGACTTCAGTTTTGTCTTTGTTTAACTGAAGGAAGTTTAGGCACATCCAATTTTTAATTTCATCAATGCATTGGCACAGGGAGTCAATGGGGCTGTAGTCATAGGTGATAGGGTAAATCTGGGTGTCATCTGCATAGCTGTGATATGCAATTTGGTTCTTTCTCGTTATTTGGCTCAGTGGCAGCATATATAGGCATAACAATTCATTCATGGCTGGTCTATAAACAGAATGTGCTTTTAATAATGTCAGTTTACAAAAACACTGATCTGTGATGCAGCCTGAAATCATCATCATCACACCATTTTCCTTCATCTGGAGAACTGAGCATTTCTCCTAAAATAAAAAAAAAATAAAAAAAAAAAATAAAAAATTGTGTAAAAAATTTAGCATTACTGTATGCTTTCATTAGCTGCAACAAACTGAAATTTGTGACACACATAGTCAATAAATGCATTACACGCCCTTGTTAATAAAATGTAATAAACAGCAATGTAAACTGTGACAGTGTAAATGTCCCAATGGTTCCATATTTATGTAGTGCATCACCAGCAGATGGCAGTCTCGGTCCACTGACTTCAGGCAAATCCTCCCAGTTCTGAAATGAGATAAACTGAAAGGCATAGACTCAGACCAAAGAAACACAATAATATAATATAACCTATTAAGGTCATTTTCTTTTAATTACTGTAAAACTTGAAAGTGAAGCAATATTATGCAGCATATGAGAGAGAAAGATTGACACTCCAGTCCAGAAGGTGGCAGAAACCTTGTTTTGTCAACCACCATTAAACGTGGAAGAATGAAATCTGAAGTCTTCTAACTGCTGTAGTCTATGGTAGAAATGAGCTTGAAGTACTTTAATAGATAAAAGCTCAGGGGACTTGACAAAATGGAAACATTGATTGAAAAAACAAGAAATAGGTGAGAAACACAATGTTCGGTCATCAAGGGTCAGTGTGAAAGAGTTTCAGGTCAGCGGACAGAACTGTCTCTCGCCCGTTTGTCTCAGTGCTGTGAAGCCATTGAAGTTTAATGCATTTCAACTGAAGCGTTTGGTTTTCTTCGATGTGTTCTGTATTGTTGTCTGTATTATTTGTTAATATTAGCTAGCTGTATAACACAGATGAGGATTTGGCCCAAATTACGCTTCGGTTGTTCAGTCTGATGTCAGGTGTCGCAGTTTACTTAAAAACTTGTAACAAGGTCATTTATTTTAGTTCATGTCTGACAACCAGTTCTCAATAATGTCCAGCATTAACCTACAGTAAGTCTTTTTGTTCAGAAAGGAAGCTGATCTGCAAAAATGCAAAGTTTAATATTAATTTGCCAAATTATTTAATCATTATATATATATGTTATATGAATTATACAAAATTATAACTCATATAATGTAAATATATTAAATAATTAGCAGCAAAAGCAAATAAAAATTATTTCACTCTAAACTGCTATAATTTGGAATGAGAGATACGGGGGAGTGGCTTTATTGCACCACATATAATAATACTAATTATAATAATCAATTTTATTTGTTAGCGCCTTTCAAGACACTCAAGGACACCTTGCCTAACACAGTAGAAAAGAAAAACATTAATACAAGCCCACAATATAAGGTTATGAAGGGCTTTGAATACATGTCACTTTACTCACAGCTGATTGGTCCTGAACTGAGATGCTGGGAAAGAACACAGATATGACCCCTGAACCTCTCGTTAGTCTCTCTGTGTGGGAAATGTGTGTTGTATTGTCTTGTTTAGTCCTGCCCTTTTGAACCTCATCTGCAGCTCTACAGTGATGTCAACATGAGGATTTAAAAGGCCACGGTGGATACATCAGAGTCACCACTGCTACTTTCTGATCAGTTCATTTCATGAATTTGTTGTTTTTCTAATGATGAAATCAGACTGTATGTATATAAAAGTAAAACAAATGTAACGTAACACATTAGTTTACATAAAAAGTAACTAAGTAACGCAATATTGTAATGCATTACTTTTAAAAGTAACTTTCCCCAACACTGGTTGTATTATAAAGTGGCCATTAGTTTGATGTTTATTATTATTTTATTTTTATTTTGCTAAAATATGTTGGATTGCACCGTCTCGGGTCAAAGGGAATAACCCTGGATCATTGGCCAGTCCTGAAGAACACAACATTTACCAGCGTAAAGACAATAAACAAACTGTTCTGAGAGGGCTGCAATGAATGTCATTCTGAAATTAACTTATTTTATAAGTATTACACTATAAAAGTCTTACTGTTTTTGTTTGTTTGTTTGTTTGTTTTAATATATCAACATTTAAAATAAAAATAAAAAGGAATTTTCTTTGAAAATGCACATTTATGAATGTAACATTTTTTCATGGAATAGTAATAAAATCATTTTAAACAATATTGAAAAGTGTCTATTTTAAAGTCACCAAAAGGGAAAAAATTAGAAATTATGTGGGGATCGATTTCTTTTCTTTTTTTTTTTTTTTAAACGCTCTACAATAAACTCATTTCCAGCATGAGTGGATGTGTGTTTCTGCAGAGCCATGACAAAATGAGCGATTGGGTGGAAATAATTCGACGGCGCACAATAAGAGAGCGGGCGCTGTCTGTGAGCGCATGCGCACTGA
Organism: Ctenopharyngodon idella; assembly: GCF_019924925.1. Lineage (NCBI taxonomy): Eukaryota > Metazoa > Chordata > Actinopteri > Cypriniformes > Xenocyprididae > Ctenopharyngodon > Ctenopharyngodon idella. The sequence goes on along the minus strand of NC_067239.1, from coordinate 1,609,867 downwards.
GCTCACACTGCAGAGCGGGGGGTCAGTGACAGACAGACATGACACCGAATCGAGACGAGATCCGCTGAATCCCAGCTCTGCTTTTCGGCACGGAATGACGCGCGCTGCCTGAATCCCAGATGGACGACGAGCGCAAGCAGCACAAGTTTATCTCGTTCCTGTTCTATCAGGCGGTGCGGGACCTGAAGCCCGTGTGGATGCTCGAGGACATGCGCACCATGGAGGCGTTTTACTGGGAGGAGGACGCGAAGCAGAGGACGTACAGCCCGTCCGAAGCGCTTCTTTACGCGATCGTGCACGACCACCAGCCGTACGCGCAGTATCTGCTCAGTCAGTATTCGGACGAGGCGCTGGCCATGCCCGGGGAGCGCTTCTGCTGCTGCCCGTCCTCCGCGCCGCACTTAGCCATGGCCGTCCGCTACGACCGACGGGACATTCTGGGTCACATATTGCAGGTGGCACACCGCCTGCCGGGCCTGCGCTCGTACATGAATCGCGGCGGCTGCTTCCATCTGGAGGACGGTAAGACCCCGCTTCACCTGGCCTGCGAACTGCTGCGCGCCGACGCCGTCATGCTGTTGCTAGGCAACGGCGCGTCCCCACAGGCCGTGGACCACAACGGCATGACGCCGCTCGACGTCATTCTCCAGCAGCTGTGGGACTCCAAGGTGAACGTGGGGGCCAAGAAGTCCTGTCTGGACAACCTGCTGATGTTCATGCCGGTGATGCGCTTCAAAATGAAGAGTTCCCTGCAGAAAGAGCGCAAGTGCTGGTCCCAGGTGCTCGGGGAGGACAAACTCAACTACCTCATCGGACGGGATCCGGCGCCGCTCTTCCTCATCGCCATGCAGAGGATCCTGGCGCAGCTGCCGCCCGAGCAGTTCCCCAAGAGCCTGGACAAACTGCCCATCCCAGCCTCCCTCAAACCCCTGCCCAAACCACACACACACGGCAGCCAGTTAAAAGTGGCCTAGTGTGTGTGTGTGTGTGTGTGTGGCATGAACTGTATGGACGATCAAAACCATTGCGAACATACGTGAGCAATATTGTCTTCCTGTTTGTTGTCTTACACTCGTTTTAATCATGTATGTGAATTCAAATAATCGATGATCTGATTTTAAAACCGCTGGACCCACTTTATGTTAAGTGTCTTTAACTACCATGTACTAACATTTAAATTAATCATTTGATACAATGCACTTATTGTGTAGAAACATTTAATTAAAAATAATGACATGTATAATTACACTGTTCATCTTCCCTTACATCTTAAGGGATAGTTCACCCAAAAATGAAAATTCTGTCATCATTTCCTCACCCTCAAGTGAGTAAGATATTTTGAAGAATATGAGTAACCAAACAGTTTACGCCCATTAAAAAAGAAAGAAAAAAAAAACTATGGAAAGCAATGGAGTCCATAAACTGTTTGGTTACCCATATTCTTCAAAATATCTTCTTTTGTGTTCAGCAGAAGAAAGAAATTAATACAGGTTTGGAACAATTTGAGGGTGAACTGACCCTTAAACATACCCATACCAGCAAACCCATCCTAACCGCACCTGTATTACACCTCACTAGCAGCAGAAGTGTTTCTACAGTACATCATTAACACAATAAGTACATTGTATCTAACATTTGTTTTACGGAAATGGGTTAGTTCACCCAAAATGAAAATTTCTGTCATTAATTCCTCCACACCTGTAAGACCTTCGTTCATCTTCAGAACACAAATTAAGATATTTTTGATGAAATCTGAGAGGTATATGACTCGTCCATAGACAGCAATATAATCAACACTTTCAAGGTCCAGAAAGGAACTAAAGACATCGTTAAAACAGTCATGTGACTGCAGTGGTTCAACCTTAATGTTATGAAGAGACGAGAATACTTTTTGTGCGCAAAAACAAAACAAAAATAATGACTTTATTCAACAATCTCTTCTCTTCTGTGTCATTATCTTACGTTGTTTACGTCCAGCGCTTCCAGGTTCTTCGTCAGAGCGCTGACTCATTATTGGCCGGCTCCTTTGTAACATTATTGTTGAACCACTGCAGTCACATGACTGTTTTAACGATGTCTTTAGTTCCTTTCTGGACCTTGAAAGTGTTGATTATATTGCTGTCTATGGACGAGTCATATACCTCTCAGATTTCATCAAAAATATCTTAATTTGTGTTCTGAAGATGAACGAAGGTCTTACAGGTGTGGAGTAATTAATGAGAGAATTTCATTTTTGGGTGAACTAACCCTTTAAATTCACCTTATATAAGGTGGGACCAAACTTTTATACTTGAGACAAAATATGCAAACTCTACTGTATGAGTTGATGTGAGATTTATTTATGAAAGCTGTCTGGCTCTTTACCTCATGAACCTCCTGTGCTGATCTGAGAGCAGTGAAACGGACTGATTAAAACAATCCTGATCCAGAGTTTCTGTCACTGTCCTCTTCTGTGTTTATGAGGAGGGTGGGGTTTTGCCTCAGGGGAAACACAAATGTGTCTTGAGCAAGATCTCAATCTGTTCATCTTAGGCCCTGTTTAAGCCTGGTATGAAGATGCGTTTTGGTCGATCGGATCACAAGTAGATGAAGGAAACACATTTCCGTTTACACCCGGTGTTCTAATCCATCTCTTTTTGTCCACTGTCCTGATTTCTCTGAGGGGAGGGTCTATGGGAGGGTAAATGCATGGGTTTTTCAAGATCTTTCAATCTAATGGACAAAATAAATTCAAGCAATTTACATATGAACGTGACCGTAGATGAAGGAAACACACACGGAGAGCATTAGCAATAATTTCTGCTCTGACCGTCCAAATGCTGTGAGTGTGTGTTAGAAATCAGGAATGGTGAGAGAACATTGTGCTTGGTACGTTTTTCATCTTCAAACAAAACTTGGATCTTCAGCCGACAAAGTTTATGCGAAGCACGCAGACAGGATTTAATGTTTACGCATTAGGTCAGTAGGAGTAGACGGTCTTTTGTGGCTGTTTGAACACATTCGACCACATGAGCATTTATACTATGGAAACAATCCAGTCTAATGCGTTTTCAACTACCTCTGGAAGTAGTGAAAGTGAAAGTGGATAAGATCAAATTGTTTTACACCCTGTTTAAACCTGTATTTAGCATCGTCCACTTGTGCTTCCAATAAACCAAAACATCTTAATAGCTGTAAACAGTGCCTGAGGCCTGTTTTGATCATGTCCACTTTCAACCACTTCCAGAGGTAGTAGAAAACACATTCGACCGGATTGCTTTTGTAGTGGAAACGCTCATGTGGTCGAATGTGTTTCAAACACCCACAAAAGATGCCTACTCTCCGCCTACTGACTTAATGCATAAACATTATGGGAAGCGCGCTATCCAGACAGGTTCTCTCACCATTCCTGATTTCTAACACACACTCACATTGTTCAGCTGGTCTTGAGGCTATCAGAGCAGAAACGAAAGCTGCTGCTCTAGTTTTTCTGTCATCTCCGGTCGTGTTCATATGTAAATTGTGTGAGCTTATATTGTCCATTAGATCGAAAGATCTGAAAAAACCCACACATTTACCCGCCCACTGCAGTTACCCTCAGAGATGGAGTAAAATACCAGGTATAAATGGGTAACTGTCTCTCTCATCTACTTGTGATCCGATCAACAAAACCAAATCTTAATACCAGGTGGAAACAGGGCCTGACACCAGCAGACAAGGTTTGGTTTGATCATTCGGTCACTTCCATCCTCAGGTGTGTCAGAGCAGTGTTTGATTTTGAAAAGAAAAAAAAAACTCCCAAGCATTAATTGAATAATAATATCAATCTGAGAACTTTCATAGAATCATAGATTCAGTTGAAATCAACACTTCATGAAAAAAAGAAATAGTTGAATATTAATTTTTATGAATGTGTTTGCTTATGGGCCAAAATTTAGGGCCAGTCAAAATGTTGCCAGATCACACTATCCACTTCTTAACGTAAGAGCGGTGTTTGATTTTGCAAACTGTTACTTGTTGTCATATTATTTTAATGTATTATCATAATCATAAACACATTGGTTTGTTGTGCAAATAGTTTTACAGTTTACTGCACTTTGTTATAATTCTAGTTATTTTGAATCTGAAGTATCACACATTTACAGAAAATAGCTTACCTCCGCATTGAAAAACGGAGATCTCTCTTCTTTTCTCCAATATACAAGTCTCCATTTTAAAGTCTCCATTTAAAATGTTACATTTCAACTTTGGTTTGTGCTGATAAATATATTACACACTAGTTTGTGGTATAAAAAAAAAAATCCTAATGAAATCATTTTGATTAAGTGTAGTAAGGTCATTTCTCACATTAAAACAGTCTTCACAAACATTGTTTATTGACACAGATATGTCTGTTTTACTCAGAGTGTAAATGTGATTCGAGAACATCAGTGATTCGGGATCTGAAGCTCTACTGCTGTTCAATATTTATCGGTCACGTGTGCTCAAGAATAACATGCTGTCCCTCTGGTTTGAGAACATCAGTTGATATTATTTATGGTCAGAGCGTTTTATCATAAGGTTTCTCAGTGGGCAGCACTGTCTCCTCACAGGAAGATTGTCCTGAATGAGGCTCTGTGTGTAGTTTGTATGTTTGGAGAATGAAATTAATGCTTGCTGCTGGTGGTTATGCACACCTTATAGGTACAACATTTTCCATGTCATTTTAGGGTGCTACTTAGATTTAACTTAGTTTACTTACCAGCAATATCGCAGAACTGTTAGGAACTGCTGACTGAAAGGTTTGGGGACCAAAAATGGCTCTTCTACCACATCACTACAAAAAAAACCCTTTTGGAAGCGTTATTTTTAAGACCGTGTGCGTGTAAATGACTAAGACTGTGCCAACCTGTGACTCTGTACAGTACACTGGACTCACTGACAACACAAACCCAACCGGTGAGGTACGCCACTTCCAGCACAAAACCCTTGAGGGACAAGCTGCAGAGGAATGAGGTGGGAGATGATTGGAGGGAGATTCCTGGAGGAGCTGAACCGGTTTGATCATCACAGCCCTCACATCTGCTCCACTGCAGTTACCCTCAGGATCAAATGCCCAGACATGTTCTCACTCTCTGAGTAAAGCAGGGCCCAATGTACTGTTAAGAATTTCCTATATTGATTTTCACAGATGTTTTACACTCATTTTGAATTACACATTGCATTGTGTTGCATTTTATGGTTAAAGGAAATGTCTGTAAACTTAATGGATAATTTCCTGCAGTTTTATTTTTCACAGTGCATTTTAATAAATAGTTGTGACTAAAACATACTAACAGCAGTAAAACATCCAACCAGTATTCCCAACAAAAACATGATTCAGGATGAAAATAGCAAAAAAATATTACAAATATTGCAAAATGTGTTGCAAATGTATGATTTGGATAATGTTGTGATGTTCTGATGAGTTTTCCAAACCTTATCTGACAAAAGGAGAGTTGAGACGGAGAAGAGTGTAAACAGAAGTAATTAGTACTGATATATGAAGCTGATTAAGACCAACCTTAAAGGATTAGTTCACTTTCAAATGAAAATTAGCCCAAGCTTTACTCACCCTCAAGCCATCCTAGGTGTATATGGCTTTCTTCTTTCTGATGAACACAATCAGAGATATATTAATAAATATCCTGACGCATCCGAGCTTTATAATGGCAGTGAGCGATACCAACGAGAAGCTGAAGAAAGCTTCTCCTTCCCACAGTAACATTCAAATACATCTCTTAATAACATATTGTCAATGTTTTTTTTTTGGTTACACTTTATTTTACAGTGCCGTAGTTACATTGTAAATACTCAAATAAGTACCGAGTACTATTAATTAACTATATGTACTTACTATAGAGTTACGGTTAAGGTTAGGGTTTGGTTTAGGGTTAGTTACTTGGAATTATGCATAATTTACTGTTATTACTATAGTAAGTACATGTAGTAACGTGTAACTATGGCACTGTAAAATAAAGTGTTACCTTCTTTTTTTAATTAGTAACAATAGCAACTCAGTGAACTGCATAACTAATAGAGAGTAATAAACTCATTTGTATGTCTGTTCTTCATCAGTGTGAACACTAGAGGGCTTTGTTTCACTTGATACTGATCCGTTCTTCATAAAGAGGCAGTGCTCATGTAAACACATGAAGGCTGGCAGGATCTCTGTCTCTCTGCTGCTTCTGCACTGGCAGTTTTGAGGATGCCACTCTTGGCATTGCTCGAAAATCTTGCTGTTTGCTGAGAGTGATGAAAGCAAAGGGTGTGTGGAATGCCCTTATATGGACATGGTGTGGGCGTGTTTTATGTAAATTACTAACCTCGGGCACGCGGTCGCTTATTTAGAATACTCCGAATTCATCAACATTAGAATGAGGTTAAAGGCCCGTTCACACCAAGAATGATAATTATAAAGATAACTATAACAATAACTATATTTGCGTCCACACCAACGAATGATAACAGTCTGTTTATTCTAATCTCACGCACTGCTGTTTTAAAGTGTGTACAACATGTTTTTGCTGTTCTTGTTGCATTTACACAGCTATAACCAACAGATGTCCTCAGCATGCTATGTTGCGAGTGAATCGATCTAATCTAACAGTGAATTTAGCTGATGAACTCAATATAGTGGAATCTTTTTCACTGCAACTTCAAAGGGATCAAGACAATGTTGTCGAAACTAGTGCTGGATACCTGAGGTGATTTTGTGTTACACTGTTAGCTTGCCATAATAATCTCATTGTTAATGCTTCTCAGAATTTATTCCAAGGGTATGACCGATTGTTTTCCATATATCCATTTTCTTTAAAGTATCCTTCAAAAGGGTGTTTAACTTGTCAAACAGTCGTGGATTTTTCTGGACCTCAGCGATTAACTTCTCCGTAATGTCGTCTGCCATTTTAAATGCGTGAGCATTTCAATTAGAATGAATTCTGATTGGCTGTCGGGGTTTTATCGTTCAACAGCTGGAAAAATCGTTCTAAAAGTGATCCCAATGATATAGTTTCTCTATTTCATTATAGCTGTGGTGTGGACAGTGCTATATTTTATATTCAGAATGAATTTTAGAACTATATCTTTATCATTATCTTTATAGTTGTCGTTCTTGGTGTGAATTGGCCTCAAGAACAAATTCATGTGCGTACGCACATGTTGTGAATTTGGTGGAACGTTTCTGTGAGAAGTTCAAATGTGCGTATAACTTCGAATAGTGTACTCAGTTTTTAGTGAATGAGACCCAATGTAAGCAATGACCTGAGATTCATGTACATTTATCCTTTTTAAATGGTCCAGTTATGGTTGACAATATCTAACATGAGTCGGGGTGACACCACAAAAAAAAAAAAAAAAAACTGCAGAAGTCAGAAAAGCAAAAATGACTGGTAATGACTGGTTTAGTGTTTAGTGTGTGGTAGCAGATATTGGAAAGCAACATCTCACTATTCAGGAGACATTCAATGGCATGTAAGGTCAATACATAGGACATTATACTGTGTTAAGATCACATACATTCTGTTTGTGTTCATGCATAGCATCATGTGTGTGTAACGACTGAGACAAATCAGACACAATTATTTGTTATATTTAACAAATAATGTTTAAAACTCACTCTGGAGTCTGTAGACCCATCACCTGAGAAGACCAACTAGGGCAAGGGCCTCAGTAATCATGGACACCATCTGATAAGGGGGTTTATTGCCCTCCCAGCTATGTGGAAGAGCTATAGCCATAGGAAAGACACAAAGCCTGTAAAAACAGATTCTTCTGCATTAATTTATAGACAAACTGTATTATAAATGAACATGCATCCCAGGACGTTGTATGATTATAACTGTCTTGTAAAGTGACTCTTGCATTGTATTTTGCTTTAAGCAAATCTTATGAGTGAACTATTAGTTAAGGTAACCCTACGTACATCATGTCTCCTATCAAATTATTGCTCATTTAATGACTCACACTTTGGGGGACATCACCATCTCATAGAAGGCATTGTATGTTAGTTATATTTATCAGAGTATAAATGGACACAAACCACACTTCATAACCAGACTTCTCATGCAAATGAGGTCGCTCTCAAACAAAGAAAATCTCCCGCCAGGGAACTGGACCATTTCTCATTGGTCAAGCCAAGACTCAGGTGTGTAAACTTTCTGTAGAAGTTAAATACCCCCGGGCAGAACACTCGCCCCTCTTCTGGTTCTTCTCTTTGTCCCTGCTGATACTACTGATTGCTGTCACATGAGATTCCCCCTCCCCCCAGCCCCCGAGCCGGGCGGGTAGGCCTCACACCATGCACAACCTCCTCGAGCACTGAGAGTCTAATTAACAGTGCAAGTTGTTTCATATTTCTTCATCCAACGCCGAAGATATTGATTACAACTTCAGACCGAACCATCAAGAATTTCTCATTAGCCTGCAGATCTGGATGCTCCTCAACAGCTAAGGCATTTTGCAAGTATCGTACATTTGAACACTAAACAGCGATTTAGTATTAATTTGTGAACCCCTTTGTTAGCAAACGTGCTTTATTACTAAGAAAACTGATGGTCCTTCCAGCTTGTTTAATTGACTCTTCTCATCACATTCCCTGTTATGATACAGTTCGAATTTATTTCCACTCTCTCATTTCCTATGTAGGCTATGCGTGAATTGAATGTATGTGTTTGTTTGTTAGTTTAGTTATGTGTTTGTGATTTAGTTAATAAAACTTGTGCACAATACATATTTGGTTCTGACTCCCTGTCTGCAAATAACTGTCACTTAAAAGATCTTGATTTTGTTGCAAACTCGAAGTGCTGTAAATGCTAAAAAAGAATTATTTTTCAGTGGCAAAGAAAAATACCCTTCTCTTAGAATTAATAATCAATATTGAGTGTTCAAGTTAATCTGATTAACTGATTCAAATATTCATAATTAATCATAATGAATAATCATAATGAGTTATCATAATGAGCTAATATCGCTACATGTGTGTGCCTAAAACCTCTTTCCATTTCATTCTTAATTGCTTCAGTTGGTTGGTTGGTCATTTCCCAATTCACTTTTCACCAAAAATACTTCTTTGGTCATGTCTTTTCTTAGCGCTGCTGCTGACCTCTAGTAGCAGGCGTATGTTCCCATGTACAGTATCTACCCTTAATGCACATTAACAATTTGACTGTTGATTTATCTCAGCTGATGTTGGAGTGTTTCACCTCCAGACCTGCCAAACCACTTCCTGAAGTCTCCGCTCTTCTTGGTTTTGCCATCACTTCTTGCCATCTCGATTAAAATGAAAACAACTGTTACCGTAACTTCCAGAAAAAGTCCACATTCCATCACAGGCTACAGAAATGTGGCAGAGCAGGTGAATTTCACCACTTTTTTGGTAAAGAGGTAACATTCACACACCTCAGTTCACCTCCAAAGCCAGCCCTCATGTTCACGTCACCCAAAAAGCAGAACTAGTTTCACAATAAATAGATCCTTGACACGATATCTCTATGCATTCACAGCCATGAAGTCCCATCTTGAGGTTTGTGTGCTGGCCATGATGATGCTGAGCCTGGGATTGTGGGTCCGTTGCGACATTCCCAGCTCCCTGTGCGGAGCGTACATGGATGGAGACGTTAACATCGCAATTTTGGGCTCAATTCACTCAAAAGTAATCAACCTTTACAAGCGAACTAGACCTCAGCCATTCGTCTGTACTGAGTGAGTATCCACAAGGCTTTCTCATATTTTTAAATGCTGCTGACACCAAAAAACTGGATCATTTGGATACTTACTAATACTAAGGTGACCAGATTTTTGAAATGGAAAGTATTGACAAGTACAGTGGTCAAAATATCATTGAAATCTCACTTTTTTCATCTGAGAAATAAAAAACAGGGACAATGCATTTTTGTTTTTAAATTATTGTGGGTTCCATATACTATTATTATTATAATTAATAATTATTAATCTCATGGCTGGTCACCTAAGTAATTAATACTAAGAAGTGTCTTTCTCTTTTTGCCAGTTTTGATCTGATCACATTTCTACAATCGATGGGTGCCATCTACGCAATTGAAGAAATCAATAACTCCATGTTGCTTCCGGGGATTAAGCTGGGATATGAAATCTGTGATCCCTGTGCATCTCCCACCAAAGCACTGCACTGTGTGGAACATTTACTGGCGATTAACGAATCTCTGCCGGCCCTTTCAGACTACTCAGACTTTCGTCCGCCAGTGAAAGCTTTTCTGGGAGAAAAATACTCAGAGTTATCCATCGCTATTGCCAAGCTCCTCAGCCTCTACCTGTGTCCTCAGGTAATTTCTTAACTCTGTACCTCATTAAAGCCAGAGTTTACATAAATAATTCACCAAATAATGTCAGTTCTGTCATCTTTTACTAGCACTCATGTTCCAAATCTATTTATTTCTTCTGTGGAGAATCTTCATGCCGCTTTTTTTCCAAACAACAACAGTTCATAGCCTATCAAACTCCAAGAAGAACAAAGAGTGCCCTGAAAGGACAATTAAAGCATCATAAACATATCAAAACTGTAGTCCTTATGACTCACATGCTATATTCCATGTATTCTGAAGTTATGCTTTGGCAAATCTTTGCTTGATGGTTCCATAAAGAACCTTTAACATCAATAAAACCTTTCCATTCCACAAAATTTTATTTTTTTAAAATGAAAAGATTCTTCATACAAAGCAAAAATGGTTTCTTTTAAGAAATGATCACTAAAAGGTTTCTTTGGGAAACAAAAAATGACTCTTCTATGGCATCACTGCAACAATCCCCATTTGAACCCTTGTGTAGATTCAAAACTGGAAAGATTACCACTGATAAACTCTTGTTGTTAACAGATGTTGGTCTGTCTGTCACACAAAGCTAGCATGGCTTTAGAAAACGTGTAATATAGCACAGAAACCGTATTTGGAGCTTGACAAGCTGAACAAAGTCTCCTTCTGATGACAGTATTGTTAGTTTTGGGTGAGCTGTTGCTTTAAGACCAGTAAAACTTTCTGTAACTCTAGACAGTAAACCTGTCATGCTTTCATTATAACTGATTAAAGGTGCAGACACATCAGTAAAAACAGGTCTATTGTCAATAGCATAGCAATGTATGAGCACAGCTCACAATGAAGACACTTTTTAAACCAAGCAGCTTTCTGTTGATCTGTTGAATTTCCCTTACAAAAAAGAACTGCAGTATATTGAAGTACAACTGCAGTAAAAAGTAGTATAACTGCAGTATAATTAAGTACAACCATAGATTTGCAGTATAATGAAGTATAATCACAGTACAACTGCAGTACATTGAAGTTCAACAGCAGTAAAACTGCAGTTGTATTGCAGCTATACTGCGATATTACATTTTTTCGTCTCCAAAAAACTGCATTTTTCTATATGTAAAAACTGCAGTAATCTTTTGTAAGGGACACAACATGATGAGAAAAAGAAATCAATCAAAAAACATAGTCAATCAGAAGAGTGTATGGGCGGAGTCTCTCTGCAGTCGCAACCAAATCAATTAAAATCACAGCCAAACAAAAGAACATGTGGGCGGAGTCTCTCTGCACTTGCAACCAAATCAATCCAAAATCACAGCCAATTAGAAGAGTGTGTGGGAGGAGTCTCTCTGCACTCGCAACCAAATCAATCGAAAATCACAGCCAATCAGAAAAGCTTGTGGGCGTAGTCTCTCTGCAAGCGCTCTGCACTCACAACCAAATCAATCAAAAATCACAGCGAATCAGAAGAGCGTATGGGCGGAGTCTCTCTGCAGGCGCACCGCACTCACAACCAAATCAATCCATAATCACAGCCAATCAGAAGAGCGTGTGGGTGGAGTCTCTCTGAAAGTGCACTGCACTCGCAATCAAATCGATCGAAAATCACAGCCATTCAAAAGAGAGTGTGGGCGGAGTCTCTCTGCACTCGCAACCAAATAAATCGAAAATCACGGCGAATCAGTAGAGCGTATGGGCGGAGTCTCTCTGCACTCACAACCAAATCAATCGAAAATCACAGCGAATCAGAAGAGCGTATGGGCGGAGTCTCTCTGCAGGCCACCGCACTCACAACCAAATCAATCCATAATCACAGCCAATCAGAAGAGCGTGTGGGTGGAGTCTCTCTGCAGGCGCACTGCACTCGCAATTAAATCAATACAAAATCACAGCCAATCACAAGAGCGTGTGGGTGGAGTCTCTCTGAAAGTGCACTGCACTCGCAATCAAATCGATCGAAAATCACAGCCATTCAAAAGAGAGTGTGGGCTAAAGTCTCTCTGCAAGCACACTGAACTCGCAACCTAATGGATCAATTCACAATCAAATTCATAAATATTACACCATTTTAACATTATTAAAAATACATACTGAGTGACTGAAACAGTCTTTGTCATAAAATACTTGTTTGCTTACAGTTTCAGCGTTCTTGTTTACATTTATTTATTTTCAAGGTCTGAGGTGAAATATGTTGTTTCAGTATCACTATAAAAGGCAAACAAAATAATATCCAAACTCACAATAAATTTTTTAACATTAAATAAAGCACATAATCAGCACCTGAGATTATCATTGTCATAATGTACGTTGTTGTTTCAGTCACGACATTGCATGGATAAAAAAAACTTGTAGCTTGTTAAAACAAACTCTGATTAACATGGAAAAGACTCCTTTTATCACATCACTGCATCACATCTGTTTAGGACACAGTGTTAAGACACAATCTTTATCTGTCAACAGGTCAGCACCTCATCCTCTTCGCCAGTCCTGAGCGACAAACTGCGGTATCCGTCCTTCATGCGTGTGATTCCGAGTGACGTCTACCAAGCTCAGGCGCTGGTCAAGCTCATATCTCATTTCTCATGGAACTGGGTTGGTGTCGTGTATGGAGATGATGACTACGGTAGAGCGGCCTACCAAAGCTTCATGCAAGAGTCAGCGGGAAAAATATGTGCTGACTTTGAGAAAGTGATACCACACTACTTGGACCACATCGATATCGAAAAGTACATCAAAGATGCTGTCAAGACCATAAGAGAGTCTTCTGCCAAGGTGGTGCTGCTCATTCTGAAGCCTCAGCTGGTGGAGAGGATTTTCAAGGAGATGCTCCAGACCAACACAACCAGAGTCTGGCTTGCAAGTGACGCCTGTTCCATATACCGGCCCTTAACAAAGATGAATGACATAAACAAAGTTGGTAAAATATTTGGCTTTTCCTTTACCATGGCAAATATACCAGGGTTTGAAGACTACTTGAGAAACCTCAGGCCAACGCCAGGAGCAATAAATGACTACATAGAAGAGTACAAGCAGCTGAGACTGAACTGCTCGCTGTGGCCCTCGAACTGCACCGTAGATGACATTCTGTACGCAGTGGACCTGAGAGAGGCCTACGGAGAAAGGGTGGCCATATATGCTATAGCGCATGGGCTCAGGACACTCCTGAAATGCGACGAGACCGCCTGCTCCGGAGAGACCAACTTCCCACCCTGGAAGGTGAGATTTTTCTAGGCAACATCTCTATACATGAGAACACATTACCGTGAGGTTCAGCTTGTTAACATGACATTTCTTAGTCAAGGTTAATGGTTATTGTTAACTGATGTTCGTTCGCAATACATTAACTGATTTGTTACAACTGTTGGCAAAAATATGGTAAAAAATGCATTAGTATATGTAGAAATCAGTGTTAACCTAGATCAGGGTTTCCCAAGTGGGGGTCTGTGAGTGGATGGAAAAATGTACATGTACATCATATGTAAAATTAAAATAAATAAATGAGGCTGCATGATAACATCCGCTGTATTCAGCGTCTCAAAACCTGTTCTCAGCCAATTGACCTGGAGCCTGTCGTGAATAGGCCACGTGTTCTCCAGTGTTTTTGTAACAAGCATTTAACAAGCATGAACAACAGTGTAATAAATTGTTTAATCTCAACACTTAATCTTTTTTTTTTTTACAGCTAGTGGAAAGTATGCGCAGTGTGAATTTCACGCTTGATGGCACTAGATATTTCTTTGATGAACATGGTGACTTTGTGAATGGTTACGACCTCAAGATGTGGAAGGAAAATGGTGATGAACGAATTATTGAAACTGTGGGAAAATTCCTATTGAACAAAGGAGACGTGGAGCTCTTCAGTGAATACCAGTCGATAAATAACAACGTGAGTTGTGCTGACTCTACTGTAGCTATTCTATTGACCACCGAAACAAGAAAACAACTGACAATCATTGAGATGTGTCTCTTTTGTCCTCCAGCTCTACCCTTCGAGGTGCTCAGCGTCTTGCAAACCTGGTACTGTGATGAACCAGTCAAAGATCTCCTGCTGCTACAACTGTGTTAATTGTTCTGAAGGAAATTATACTGATGGATATGGTAAATCAAAATTCATGTTCTGTTAATGCTTCTTTCTTTTGTTTCTATAAGGAAGCATTGATGCTGATATTTTGGCCAATAGCCTAAGATTAATTTAAATGATGTTTTATTAAATTCGGGAGGAGCACGTTCAGATAATTAACCTGATTAACATGGGAGGAGCACATTCAGTTAATCGACTCAATTAATGAGATAAAAGGTTGATGATTTTATTAAGGGAATAGAAAGAAATTTGGAGTGATGAGACATATGAAACTACAGCACCTCACCTGACCAACACAACCATCCATTATACAGTTTAGAATCATTAGTTACAGATAAAACACCATTGACAAATCATAATCAGAGAGATGGGTAACAAGCCCTGATATTACCTGCTTCCAATATACCAATAATAAAGAAAAAAAAGCTTGTTAGGGCTGATAGCAATATATATTGTGCTTTCCTAGATCACATTTGATGACTCTATACTAGCATTTTCTTCTTCAGATCTCCCTGAATGCCTGAGATGTCCTGAAGGAATGTGGTCTACTGTGGGAGCAAGTAAATGCGAGAAATTTAAGGAGATATATCTGGTTTGGACTGATAGTTATCCCATAGCTCTGTTAGCGGCTACAGCAATAGGCTTGGTTCTAGTGTTCACCTCATTCATCATTTTCAGTGTGCACAGAAACACCACAGTCATCAAAAAGGCTGACAATACAATGTCTTGTTTCATGTTACTGGGGCTGACGGTCAGCTTCGTCAGCGTAATCATGTTCATCGGCAGGCCAACTGAGCATCATTGCAGGGCACAGCAGGCCTTGTATGGTCTCAGTTTCACCCTGTGCGTTTCATGCATCCTGGTTAAAGCCTACCGCACTTTCCTGGCTTTCATGGCCTTTGATCCGGACAAGCAGCATCAGCTTAAAAAGCTCTACAAGCCTGTTATCAATTTGGTCCTGCTTACGGGTGCTCAGGGACTCATCCTATTGTTCTGGATGACTCTGGGAAAGTCTCCCGCACAAGATATAAAGTGGCCTAAAACTGGCCTAGAAAAATATGTTGTCTGTGACGAGGGCTCTATTATAGGTTTTGGGGTGATGCATGGTTACATAGCTCTATTGGCCTTCATTTGTTTCTTTCTTGCATTCAAGGGTAGAAAAGTCCCACATGATTTCAATGAGACTGGCGTCATCATATTCAGCATGTTGATTCATCTGTTTGTCTGGCTTTGCTTTATTCCAATTTATATTGATAGAAACAAGACCGAACAACGGCACATTGTTCAGGCTTCAGCCATCCTGGCCTCCAACTATGGCATAATATTTTGTCATTTTGTCCCAAAGTGCTACATAGTCCTGTGGGAACTGTCCGAGAACTCAAGGGCATCGATCATGGCG
This sequence comes from Ctenopharyngodon idella, assembly GCF_019924925.1. NCBI lineage: Eukaryota > Metazoa > Chordata > Actinopteri > Cypriniformes > Xenocyprididae > Ctenopharyngodon > Ctenopharyngodon idella. Next base: position 1,594,113 of record NC_067239.1, on the reverse strand, counting down.
AGGTTAGCTGGAGGCATTAAAGATGACGCAGCCTCTGACATTAACATATTTCATGAAGTGGGCCGAAACACTCCAAACTCAGGCATCATCTCCCCTGGTGTAGGACCATTGGTGATGGAGATCAGTGAGATTTCCAAAGATGTTTCCAGTACTATAAAGACTGAGGATTTTTTTAATATGGATAGAGGCAGTATAAATCCCACAGTGTCCCGCCATGTCCAGGCGAGGCAAAGACACACTACGAAATAAAAATAGAAGTGCATTCTTGCATTCTTCCAGCAATTACTGCAACAAATAAGTCCTTCCTTGGCCAGAAAAGTGAACATTCTTTCTGACATAAACTGGATTTTCATCTTACATACATTGTAAATATCTCAATACTGTTTGTAACCGCTTACCAACTCATGATGAAAGTTGCTAAAAGGGTGATTTGATGATTTTTGCTGTAAGTTTTTATATATTTATTCTTAACTTAAACAGGGAGTCTGCATTTACATATTAATGTACTAAATGTAATGGTGAAGTGAGTAATCCTAAAAACAACGAACCAAACTGTTGCTACCTCTGGCCCATGGGACAGAAATTACACAACTCTTTCTTTACTGTTCCTTTGCATATTGTAAAAACTGTACTTTAATAAACAATAAAAACTGATTTGAGCTTTGAACTTTAATGTTATTATCAGTGTCTGTCACTGTTTGTGATTCTTGGGGATCATTTTGCCATGTTTAAATCCTATGCCAGCAGGTTGCAGACATCAGGGAGGATTTCAGTCAGAAGTAAACATCTATAAATACTCCGACCTCAAGCCACACTGAACTTAATTCAACATGTGCTGCTGGTTGTTGTTCAATTTCACAGAAACTAAATTGAAACTTTTTTTTTTTTTAAATGAAAACTGTTACCACTGTAGAAAAAAAAGGACTGTGTGTGGGAAGGACTGGAAGCTTCAATCCTGTTCTTCAATCTTGGGCTCTATGGCATACAAAACACCAACTGGTCAGCGGTAATAAGTAGAGAAATTGTGGACAGGGACAGTAAATGAAAACAGAAGACAACTGGTATGGTGCGTAAACAAGAACCAAGTTGAGGTTTTCCGACACAACACTTTCAATCTGCAGTTGATAAAACTGATCAAAAGAAAAGGAACAGGATTCTCCCATCAACATGGGGTGCTCCCCCTCTAAAGGTCAACTCTTCAGCAAAAAATCTTTGCTGTCTGGATCACTGGAAAGCGAGAAAAATGCTGACCTGCTCTCTAATGGGGCACAACTTCAAATCAAAGTAGAGATAAACACTGCTTCAGAAGGACTAGCAGCAACAGAGATACAAGAAAATGCAAAAAACATTCAAGGTAAGAGATCCTCAGTAGATGATGTAGATTGTGATGCCACTGTGGCAGTCAAAGAAGATGCTATTGAGAAGACGCTAGACGTTGTCCGTTCTCAGGATGGACAAGGTGCACAAGAGGGCCTCTTAGAAAATAAAAAAGAAGGAATAGAAGAGATACAGACAAAAGATAAGCAAGGAAAGCGGAGGAAGCAGAGGAAATAGAGACTGAGAAAAAATTCCTGTTTGCAATCAAAGGCAGAGTTTATATTGAAAGCCCACCAGGCAGCCTATGCATACCTGAACCCCAGCATATCCAAATATGAGTCTCTTTTAGGGCTCTTGAGCCAGGCTGCTCAGACCCAACTCTCTGTACAGACCACAGTAGCTGCAGTAGTCTTGCACTTTGAAGAGATCAACCAGGCTTTGGAGGAAATGGCTGCCGAAGGCGAGCAGGTGCTGAGGGAACATGGGCACAACATGAAGTGGCCCGCTTTACTTAAAGACTATCCACCTACAACCAAGCCAAGCAATGACCTGAACCAGCTTCCTTCCGAACTGCTGCAGCAAATGCTTCTTCACTCCACAGTTAAAATGATCTCAGTGGGAGACTCTGTGAAATGCCTGGGTGACTCAGCCTTACAGGAGCTAGCTGACTACTTTGGGTCCCTGTCTCAGGTCTTCTGAGAGAAGCTGCTGGCTAAGCATGCGGCCGAGGAGCGCCTGAAGCAGATTTTGTCTCGTGTGGAAGCTGCTGCCCTCAGGAAACCAGGTCCAGAGGATTCTGCACTGTACAGTGAGGACAGCGGCATAGGTGGGGACAATGAGTGTCAGAATGGCTCGGAGTGCTTCCGTCGAAATAGAGGGAGCTTGGGATCAGGAGCAAACACTGGAATAACATCTGTCTTTACCACCACTTGCTCTCCAGATCAGCAGCTCCTTAACGCCAATGAGGAAGGTACAGACAATGATGATGATGACAATGATGATGACGATGATGAGGATGCAGAACTTGGGGATGACGTCAGTGCTAAAGATGAGCTGGGGAGGCTGACCGACAAGACAAGGAGAACAATGTGTGGTTCTTCTGAAGCATACTCCAGCTTTCCCCCAGATCAGGGTGGTCTTCAAAACCAAGATCAAGTCAAGACCAGTAACTTGAAAAGGAAAATCAGACGACCAAATAATGACAGCAGATAATATTTTTCAGCTGAAACTAAAACACCGCCACTTAAGATGACCAAAGCGCTCGCAATCCGCCGAGTGTTTGTGTAGCAAAGCAGAAGAATCAGATCTTAATGATGAACAAGGAAACCCGAGGAACATGCAAACACCTCACTGGACGAGAAAAAATAATTTTCCAGATGATCTTATTCATGGAGGCCGTGTACATACAAAGATTAGAAAAGGTTCATCAGGAGGACAGTGCTCAGCAAGGTACTATGGCCTCCAGTATGGCAGCAAAGGGCCTTTTAGGGCAGTACCACCAAGCTCTCCACCAAAGTTTACTCCAGAACCACCTGGGGGAAATGCTGTCAAGAGGCTCATTAATACTTTTAGCCAAGGGGTGGAGGATAATTCAAGACAAAGTCCTTTAGACCAAAGACCAGTAAGAGTAAGGGGCAACAAGAAATGCACTCTCCCACTGCTGCAGAACAGCAGAGGAACACTTACCACCAGTAGGAATTTCAGCAGTAGCATCCATTCGCATGAGCCCAAACTGGCTGACAAACCTGAAAATCTGGATATAGACAGCCTCCCACCTCCACCCCCAGAAATGCTCATGGACAATACATTTCAAAGCGGTGTTGGGTTGCCCACTGAGGAGGGGGCTCATGATTCACAGTGCAGAAGGCAACAACTCCGCACTTTAATGCAAAGAGAGATGGTTTCCTCCAACAGGGCAAACATGCAGAGAAGCTCCATGAGCTTCTCAACTACTCAGTCTGCTGAGTCAGGTTTGCAAGGTTCCGTGACTCATCAAGAATGCAAGAACCACAATGAGGGCGAGACTGCAACTATGTACTCAAAAGGTTTTCCACCAACGACTCTACCTGTCTCGAGGACACGGCTTCCACCCTCCTGTCCCACCAGTGCCAAGTCCTCCATCCACAACCTGCCCCCCTAGTGGGAGGTGGACTCCATCCACAACATCAACCACCTCTAGTATTTCTGGGTCACAATCGTATTTTGAAGCTCGGGCTGTGTTCTGTCAGGAGAACCAATCACTCCCTCAAACATGGACACCTTTATGTACATCTCATTGCCTTGGCCATGGGGAGAACCTGCCAGAGGGAGACCTCGCCTTCAAATCTCTTTTATGGGACGCAGTCCGTCGGGTCATAGGTCATCCCACAGTGAGCATCAACAGTCATTGCCTAATGGCAAACCACAACAGGGTCTTGGCAGTGACGTCACACCTTTGACCAGTGAGGGGTGAGTATCTTCCAGCATCATTCCTTGTGATGCAATGTAAGTGAAAGTGTGCCATACTCAGAATTTGTGGTCTGCATTTCACCCATCCAAAAGCACACACACAGTAGTGAGTGTTGAACACACCCAGAGCAGTGGACAGCCATTTTTGCTGCGGCACCCAGGGAGCAATTGGGGGTTCAGTGCCTTGCTCAAGGGCACCTCAGTTGTGGGTAATGAGAGTGGTATATTTCCTGGTACTAAGACTCGAACCCACGACCTTCAGGTTACAAGTCCGACTCTCTGACCATTACATTATTACACAATAAAGGTCTGATTAGTTCAAGGGTTTAGTGCAATGGGTGACCTACAAAAAGACAAAGCAGATGCACTCAATGCAAAACAGGTGGAAGATGACTGACCTGATCTGTCTTCATCAATATAATTGTGGTTTTGTTTAGTGTAGCTATAGTTAGTATTAGGGTTGTCAAAAGTACTGGTTCGGTACAAAGTCAGTACTGAAATTTTAAAAATATGACGATACCAGCATTTCCCCCTAGCATTTTGAGTGCTGTTGAGGGGATCTGACTAACTTAAAACACCTCTGATTGGCCATTGTGTTCACGCCCTCAACAGACATGTTGTTTACTGAGTGTTTACACAGATACACATGGCAGTGTTAGAAAGCAGGCATCTATCAGAACTGGTTGATGAACTGGTTTGCCCCAGAAAAAGAAAACATTTTTGTAATTGTAAAAATTCCTACTGTTTTGCCATACAACTGATTTTATCACCTCATTACTGCCTGCAATGTCAAGAATTTGCTGCAACCATGTACCATATGTAAACAACTTCTGCCATCAAAAGTTTATAAGAAGTTAATGTGTTTGCCATACTCCAGCTGTGTAAACCATATTAGTGTACCCAAAGTGCTTCAGAAACAATTACATTTATAGAACAAAATGTGTCATGGAAACAACTCAACTTAGAAGTTTATTGTTCTGTGATTATTGTGTGATTCACAGTGATTTCTGGATTTCTGTGAACATAAAATAGTCATTCATGCCAGTTTACCATGTTTTCTAGTTTTCATGTTTTCTTACTGCAGTTACACAACTGTACTTCTTGGCAGATACTCCAACTATTAATGTTCGTACATTAAGTGAACATTGGTGTCTTTTAGCATTTTACAGCACCAGAGGCTTGTATGGCTTGCAACTACCGACTGAAACTGTCACATTGAATTGAATGCAATAATTGCCATTTGTATTCATATTCATGGACAATGACCTGTCATGAAAGTATGATGACTTTTGTAGAATTGATCATTTCTTTGTCTGAAACCCTTGATATTTCAAAGGTCTCTGAGGAATAAAAAAAGAATGATCTTGCATAAACTATTTAACTTTAATATTTAAACAATTTAAATGTGATGTCAGTCAAGAGGAAAACCCTGCAGAACACCAGAGGAACTGGAAAATCTGTTATGATCTTCATAACTGAGGTCATGAAGGTCATTCTGCTTTCTGAGAATTAACGTGAAAAACAAACAAACAAGAAAAAAACAGACTAAAACAGACTTTCTTGAGATATCAAGAAAAAGAATGTAGATAGGGAAGTTCATAAAAAAAGGGAAAACACTTCTTACATATTTATCTCACAGCCCATGAGTCTTACATGACTGAAAGGGTTAAAACAGGGGGTTTTGAGTCTGGAGGGCTGGAGAACCCTGTTCATGTTAATCTCATCAGTAGTGTTAATCCGAGAGAGGCTCAGCATAATCCCTGTAGATGAGCATCTGTGCACCTGTATGAGCCCTGAGCTGTGAGATCTACTGACTCACCTGTCCCGATGGCCTACATTCACAACAGATAACCATCTGTCTAACTAAACACTCACAGAAAAAACATCTTGTCACTGGGGAAGAACCCTTAAAGGGACATCTTATTACCTTATTCACCCCTAAAAGTTCATAATAGTACCTTAAAGGCATATATTGTAGCCTAATGGTTAGAGAGTTGGACTTGTAACTCAAAGGTTGTGGGTTACAACCTAATCTCCAATTGCGCCGCTGCAAAAAATATATCACAAAGTTGTCCTTTTAAGGGTTCTGCCTCAGTGAAAAGCTCTTGTACCCTTAAAGGTTACATTTTTGCACATCTTGAAATTTCATAGCTGTTTAGAAGATTTGTAAACTTTCAGAAAAGGCTTTGACATTGTTTCTAACAGAGCTTGGTTTGTGACTCCTTTCTTGAGTTTTCCTATATATGTTTCTTTGTGTTTTCTCCCAGGACACTGAGAGCGGACGGCAGCAGTTCAGAGGCATTCCCTGCTGATCTGAACACGCACGGCCGGTTAGTGGGCGAGGAGATTACAGATAAGATGGATTAAGGCCTTTTCTCTCTCCTGAGATCTTGTACAGGTGCTGGTCATATAATTAGAATATCATCAAAAGGTTGATTAATTTCACTAATTCCATTCAAAATGTGAAACTTGTATATTATATTCATTCATTACACACAGACTGATATATTTCAAATGTTTATTTCTTTTAATTTTGATGATTATAACTGACAACTAAGGAAAATCCCAAATTCAGTATCTCAGAAAATTAGAATATTACTTAAGACCAATACAAAGAAAGGATTTTTAGAAATCTTGGCCAACTGAAAAGTATGAACATGAAAAGTATGAGCATGTACAGCACTCAATACTTAGTTGGGGCTCCTTTTGCCTGAATTACTGCAGCAATGCGGCGTGGCATGGAGTCGATCAGTCTGTGGCACTGCTCAGGTGTTATAAGAGCCCAGGTTGCTCTGATAGTGGCCTTCAGCTCTTCTGCATTGTTGGGTCTGGCATATCACATCTTCCTCTTCACAATACCCCATACATTTTCTATGGGGTTAAGGTCAGGCGAGTTTGCTGGCCAATTAAGAACAGGGATACCATGGTCCTTAAACCAGGTACTGGTAGCTTTGGCACTGTGTGCAGGTGCCAAGTCCTGTTGGAAAATGAAATCTGCATCTCCATAAAGTTGGTCAGCAGCAGGAAGCATGAAGTGCTCTAAAACTTCCTGGTATATGGCTGCGTTGACCTTGGACCTCAGAAAACACAGTGGACCAACACCAGCAGATGACATGGCACCCCAAACCATCACTGACTGTGGAAACTTTACACTGGACCTCAAGCAACGTGGATTGTGTGCCTCTCCTCTCTTCATTCCAGACTCTAGGACCCTGATTTCCAAAGGAAATGCAAAATTTACTTTCATCAGAGAACATAACTTTGGACCACTCAGCAGCAGTCCAGTCCTTTTTGTCTTTAGCCCAGGCGAGACGCTTCTGACGCTGTCTGTTGTTCAAGAGTGGCTTGACACAAGGAATGCGACAGCTGAAACCCATGTCTTGCATACGTCTGTGCGTAGTGGTTCTTGAAGCACTGACTCCGGCTGCAGTCCACTCTTTGTGAATCTCCCCCACATTTTTTGAATGGGTTTTGTTTCACAATCCTCTCCAGGGTGCGGTTATCCCTATTGCTTGTACACTTTTTTTCTACCACATCTTTTCCTTCCCTTCGCCTCTCTATTAATGTGCTTGGACACAGAGCTCTGTGAACAGCCAGCCTCTTTTGCAATGACCTTTTGTGTCTTGCTCTCCTTGTGCAAGGTGTCAATGGTCGTCTTTTGGACAACTGTCAAGTCAGCAGTCTTCCCCATGATTGTGTAGCCTACAGAACTAGACTGAGAGACCATTTAAAGGCCTTTACAGGTGTTTTGAGTTAATTAGCTGATTAGAGTGTGGCACCAGGTGTCTTCAATATTGAAACTTTTCACAATATTCTAATTTTCTGAGATACTGAATTTGGGATTTTCCTTAGTTGTCAGTTATAATCATCAAAATTAAAAGAAATAAACATTTGAAATATATCAGTCTGTGTGTAATGAATGAATATAATATACAAGGTTTACTTTTTGAATGGAATTAGTGAAATAAATCAACTTTTCGATGATATTCTAATTATATGACCAGCACCTGTATATCGGGAAACATTTCCACATAAACATCAACACCACGATGCTTAAAAGAGCTTAGAAGTCTGAAAATACACTCGTCTATGTATATTTGTTTCTGTGTTAATCTGTTAAGTTTGTGTTAACTTCTCTTTTTGTAGCATAATCTTTCTATTGGTTTTGATACGTAACAAAAAGGAAAGGCATTTCAGATTTCTTCTTATATCCTGTAATCGCTTCACCAGAAATCAGGCTCCTATCATACTCCCATCTTTATTTATCAGGAGCCTGTTATTGTGACTTACTACATGTTAGAAATATTGGTAACACTTTAGTATAGGGAACATGTATTCACTATTAACTACAATTTTTCCCCTTAATCAACTCCTAATTTACTGCTTATTAATAGTTAAACTAGCAACTAGTTAAAAGACCCTAAATTAAAGTGTTACCAAAATATTTAATCCTGAATATCATTTCACAGTGTGTCTCATACATAACCTCTTACAATTATTTTGTGAATTTGTGGTCATAGTCTATTTGTGTAAGATTCCTGAGCCCTTTAGATTTCTGCATGAACTTCTTTTCAAATGTGATCTGATCCTAAAAATAAAGACTGTTAAACACGCACCCTTCTGCAATTTTCAGTAATGCAGCTGTATTAATAATCCAGAGTCGTGTAAATCATAGACTACCAGGAGTCACTCGAGTTTGATCATGAAATAAAGAATCACAGTTTACTATAGCTGTTGGTAAGATATTTCAGAGGAGTTATTAAAGTTGAGCATGAAAATGTCGCTTTAAACCTGTCTTGTTTGTTCTGTACAACACAAAAGAAGAATCTGAAGAATCTTCATATAAATCATTTGCATAGAGCTCAGAGTGACCACAAGTGTCGGACCCCTGTATGAAACACCATAGATGTGCCGAATCTCTTCGCAACAGCCAGTTATACTGCTGCCCATCTCAGATATGAGGAACAACACCTGGACTGTTCCACAGCACCACTGGAGCTCCACAGTCTGGACAGCTGAAACTAAAGTTGCACATGCAAACTGTGCAACACCAACAAGAGCAATATGCCATAATACACCGATCAGGCATAACATTATGACCACATTCCTAATATTGTGTTGGTCCCCCTTTTGCTGCCAAAACAGCCCTGACATGGACTCCACTAGACCCCTGAAGGTGTGCTGTGGTATCTGGCACTAAGATGTTAGCAGGAGATCCTTTAAGTCCTGTAAGTTGCAAGGTGGAGCCTCCATGGTTTGGAATTGTTTGTTCAGCACATCCCACGGATGCTTGATTGGATTGGAATTTGGGGAATTTGGAGGCCAAATCAACACCTCAAACTCGTTGTTGTGCTCCTCAAACCATTCCTGAACCATTTTTGCTTTGTGGCAGGAGCATTATCCTGCTGAAAAAGGCCACAGCCACCAGGGAATACCGTTTCCATGAAAGAGTGTACATGGTTTGCAACAATGCTTAGGTAGGATGACAGGACCCAAGGTTTCCCAGCAGAACATTGCCCAAAGCATCATACTGTCTCTGCTGGCTTGCCTTCTTCCCATAGTGCATCCTAGTGCCATGTGTTCCCCAGGTAAGCAACACACACGCTCCCGGCCATCCACGTGATGTAAAAGAAAGCATGATTCATCAGACCAGGCCACTTTCTTCCATTTCTTTGTGATCCAGTTCTGATCATCACGTGCCCACTGTTGGCTCTTTCGGCGGTGGACAGGGGTCAGCATGAGCACCGTGACTGGTCTGCACCCATACGCAATAAACTGATGCACTGTGTATTCTGACGCCTTTCTATCAGAAGCAGCATTAACTATTTTTGAGCAATTTCAGCTACAGTAGCTCATCTGTTGGATCGGACCACACGGGCCAGCCTTCGCTCCTCACGTGCATCAATGAGCCTTGGCCTCCCATGACCCTGTCGCAGGTTCACCACTGTTCCTTCCTTGAACCACTTTTGATAGATACTGACCACTGCAGACCGAGAATACCCCACAAGAGCTGCAGTTCTGGAGATGCTCTGACCCAGTCGTCTAGCCATCACAATTTGGCCCTTGTCAAACTTGCTCAAATCCTTACGCTTGCCCGTTTTTCCTGCTTCTAACACATCAACTTTGAGGACAAAATATTCACTTGCTGCCTAATATATCCACCCACTAACAGGTGCCGTGATGAAGAGATAATCAGTGTTGTTCATTTCAACTGTCTGTGGTCATAATGTTATGCCTGATCGTGTGTACATAATCTGAAACAGCTTTAAATAGAGGGATATCTATCCTGTACATTTTTCATGGAAACTATATAGCCACTATGGTATTTTATTAAGTCTGTTTGGTGCTGATCAGTACAGTGTAAGAGGTAGTATGGAAGAGAAGCGCTCTGATGGACACTAGAAACTAAAAAACGCCTCCTAATGGACAACAGTGAGAAACACGCTTCTGTTTTGAGAAGCAACCTGCTGCTGAATCCAAGAGTAGTCTCTATCTGTGAACATTTCCATTTATCTCAATCAGCTTAAAGGCCCTGATATACTTTAAGTGAAACATTGACATTTTGTGTGTGTTTGTTGTGCTATCATAGAGTATAGCGTGCAGCAGATATTCACATAATCATCTAAACTTAGCTCCCGCAGCATCAATGTTTGCACACAGTTTACTGTTGCTCAGGTATTTCAAACTTATTTTTACCCACATGAAAAACAAAGCAGTTCACCACAAGTACCTATATCGGGGCTTAAACTGGCAGCGAAATGGAAGGGCATTATTTGAAGTCTACTTAACTCCTGAATCACCTCAGCTGTAAAATGTTCATATTATACATGTTTTTCTTTTTCTTTCTGAAGTCCACTTATTAGCCCAAAATAGTGTTTTAATGAGCACACTTCCCTGTTTCCAACCCACAGGCTTGTTCACACAGCTCAACTGTATTTACTTCATGGTAAAATATACAACCCATGACATTTTCACCATCATCATCACTATCATTAGTGTTGTCACGTTACCTGAATTAAATATCTAAATACTGAACCGATACCACTGCAAAAACCCTGAACAGAAAAAGTAATTGAAGAAATAGATGATCTTTGTTTTATTTATTAATCGAAAAATAGATGATCTTTGTTTTATTTATTAATCGAAAGTGCAAATGGAGGTGTTTGCAACATTGATACAGGTCCATCCCAAATCACATTCAGAAATTTAGCTTAACAAGATAAAATCACACTCATTTAATGTCTATATGACGGTGTGGTGACAAATCAGGTCCTCCTCAAAATCAGGTATCTTTTAGGACCCCACACGATCCCATTGGCTCAAATTACTGTTAATAGGTACTATCTATAAGCGCCTGATTACAATTTCTACAAAATTATGATAAATGCTGTTTGTACTATGTTATAATGACCATTAATGTCTGTATAGAGGGTAAGCGTGAATCCTGTGAAAAACACACAAAACACATCTAAAACGGGAAAGAGCTTTGCAATTGACTGTACAAATAGATTTGACAAGAAATCTGAGGTATATTTTTACAGACTGCCTAAAGCTACAGAAAAGAGAAGCAAAAGGCAATTCACAGAAACAACTGGACTCCAGGCAGCGAAATGTGGGTTTGCAGTTATGATCTTGTGTCAGTATGTTGAATTTTGAGGTAAAATTATACCCTATATATATTGTATTGTTATATATTGTATTGAAAACTCATCAATTAAATATTTACCATCTTATATTCTGCATAATTGTATGTTTTTAAATAATGACAAAAACTATAAAAGTGTTAGGGCTGGACGATATGACAATATAACATTGAAGTGATCACCTGGATTTAGACCTACCTATATTGTATTTATATAAAGTGTTCACAGGCAAATTTGTTTTATGTATTTCCCCGGCATCGAAATCAGGTACATATAAATGTCAGAAAACACGATTCCTGGCTGCATGTCAATATCCATGGATCTTTGGTAAGTTGTAATGAACACTATATCAAGTCCAACCTTTAGTTTAAACTGATAATCGTTTGTTTTACTCACATTTTTGCAGTTTCCCCAGTCATGTGGCAGGCTCTTTTGCCACTCAGTCCGGCTGTGGGAAAATGACAGGAATGTGACGTCAATGCATACCCTCTATGAGTTAGCTTATGTGCTAGCATAGCATACAGATACCTGATTAGCCTGATAGCTTAGTAGTTTATACACGCATTATACACTTACCCTACATGTATTCACAATAATCTTTAATGTGATTACATGTTTAAAATTAAGTGTTAAATGTGCACATATTTCCATTGTAAAAAGGATGTAATGATGTTAAATTAACGTTATCCACCCAGGTTATTATTATTACAGTTTATCTAGTGAGATAAAATACAATTTGTTTTATTATGCACTATATAGTAAGCTATACATATTTTAAATTAATATTGATCTAAAGCACATGGTATAATCAACTGACAGTTGAATATAGAGTACCTCAGGGATGACGTGTTTTTGTAGGCCAACCTGGAAGTTAGCGGGCACGGGTTCCCTCACTCGAAAGCCTATGCATTTTTCCCATAGACTTTTGGAAAATTGCAAAAAATAAGCTCTGTGTTTAACAAAGGGTTATGACACTTACACTGTAACAAATCGCGACACGAGGTGAGATCCATGTGCAAGCTTTTATTAAACAGCGTTCGTAGTCAGACAGGCAATGGTAGAACAATAGCAAACAGGTATGGCAGAGAGCAGGCAGAATCGTAGTCGGAGAACAGGCAATAGGTCAGGACGGGCAGATAACAATCACAAGTCCAAGACAGAGCATATAATCCAAAAGGCAGGCAGCAGAGAATCGTACATGGGAAACAGACAGGATAAGTAACAGGCAGACAAACAAGATAACGAACGCTCAGAATTGCAACCAGAGTATACAAGACCTCGCAAAGTATGTGAGGATGTGAATGGCTTAAATAGTCCAGATAATGTGCTACAGCTGGGTGTGGTGATTACTGATTGGTGGAGTGAGTGCAGGTGATTGGCAGGGAGGATGCTGGGAAATGTAGTCCGGGAATGACTGGGAACGTGACAGAATGTCCCCCTCCCGGAAGGCGCGTCCTCGTGCCGTGGATGGAACAACTGGGGAGGGGGGGGTGGGTGCCCTGGAGACCTACTGGCAGGTGAGGGTGGATGTACAAATGGATAAGGAGGTCTCCAGGGCAGATCCAAGGACTCTAGGTGTCCTGGTGGGTCGGGAACCTCGGGCAGCCATGGCGGGTCAGGAGTGTCGGGCAGCCGTGGCAGTTCGGGAGCCTTGGGATGCCAAGGCTGGTCAGGAGCGTCAGGCAGCCATGGCAGTTCGGGAGCCTTGGGACGCCAAGGCGGGTCAGAAGCGTCAGGCAGCCATGGCAGTTTGGGAGCCCTGGGATGCCAAGGCGGGTCAGAAGTGTCGGGCAGCCATGGCAGTTCGGGAGCCTTGGGACGCCAATGCAGGTCAGGAGCGTCGGGCAGCCATGGCAGTTCAGGAGCCCTGGGACGCCAAGGCGGGTCAGAAGTGTCGGGCAGCCATGGCAGTTCGAGAGCCTTGGGACGCCAAGGAAGGTCAGGATTGTCGGGCAGCCATGGCAGTTCTGGAGGCCCACCCACAGGTATATGGCCCAACCCCAAAAGTTTCTTGGGGGATTCGATGGTGGCAGTAGCGGGCTCGTGGGTTAGAGCGGGCTCGTGGGTTGGAGTGGAGTCTGAAGCGGGCTCGTGGGCAAGGAGCTTGGGTGGCGCTGGCAAGGCAGGGAGCTTGGGTGGCGCCAGCAGGGCAAGGAGCTTGGGTGGCACAAGAATGGCCTCTGGGGTGGCCTCCGGGCCTACAGCGGCCTCTGGGGCGGACTCACAGGCTGGAGCGGACTCTGGAGCGGACTCATGGGCTGGAGCGGGCTCTGGAGTGGACTCACTGACTGGAACGGAGTCTGGAGACACTGGCGAAGCGGCCATCTTGTCCGTAGACACTGGCAAAGCGACCATCTTGTCCGTAGACACCGGCGAAATGGCCATCTTGTCCGTAGCCACCGGCCAACTTGAGTGCGTAGCGACCGGTGGACTTGAGTGCGAAGCGGCCGGCGGGCCTGAGTGCGAAGCAGCCGGCGGGCTTGAGTGTGAAGCCGGCGGGTCTGAGTGTGAAGCGGCCGGCGGAAGCTTCGGAATGCCAGTTGCTCATGCTGAAGTCAGTGGTGGATCTTAAGCATTTTCTTTAAACAAAGTATTCGCTGCGATTCCACTGTGATTATAATTAGAAGCTATACTGAATCGGACGGCGGAGATCTGCAGAAAGAGCGTGAGCTGCTGCTGGTATGTTTCTCTGCAAAGAAACTGCCCCTTGCAACCAAAGCAATCCAATATCACAGCCAATCAGAAGAGCGTGTGGGTGGAGTCTCTCTGCTAGACACTAGAGGTCTGCATTCCCGCGGCACCCAAAAAGATTTCTTGCTGCACGGGATTTAATTTTGAATGAAAGGCGGATTGCGGTCAGTAACTATAGTGAACTTTAGGTGGGAGCGGGTGGTCTGACAATAACCCGGTCGCTCCTGAGATGCTTTGACATCAGCGCATCTGTGCTTGAACTTGAAGTGAACAAAACTTTCTGCAGTGGTGGCGTTCACACAGTCCCCAGTTCCCTGTCCTGAGAAACTGCGCAGACCTCTACTAGACACTGCACTCGCAACCAAATCAAGCAGAAAACACAGCCAATCAGAAGAGCGTGTGGGCGGAGTCTTTCTACAAGCGCACTGCACTTAGAACCAAATAGATCAGTTCATAATCAAATTTATAAATATTTCAAATATTTTAACATTAAAAATACACACTGAGTTACATATTGAAACTGTCTTTGTCATAAAATACACTTGTTCGCAGTTAATTTATTTCAAGAATCTGAGTTGAATTATCCATTTTTGTTTCAGTATGGTTATGTCACAGTTCCCTTGTCTCCCGGACTCCATTTCCCATGATCCTCCTGTCTCCACACCTGCACTCACTTCCCTCGTCATCTCCCCTTCAGCACTCATCATCTGCACCTGGATTTCCTCATCAGCACTCCCTATATAATGGACTTACTCCCTTCACTCCCTGTCCGTTCTTAATGTTATTCTACGTGTGTTTGGTTGTGTCTTCTCCTTGGTTATTAATAAATACTTGTTAATTGTGGATCTCTGTGAACGCCTCATCTCTACAACCCAGCACGTGTAACAGATTATTAAGGTCACACAAAATGATATTCAAACTCGCATTAAATTAAACATTAAATAAAGCACATAATCAGTTTCTGAGATAATGCTGTTAGGACAAAAGCTCTGATTAACATGGAAAAGCACCTTTTTTTATGAGTCGCGTCTCTTTAGGATGCAGTGTTATCCTGTTTAAATGTGATTATTTTATTTTTCCCCACAGGTGGTTCTGCTGACGGTCGTTCAGCGAGACTCTTTTCGCAGCCAGCGAGCGGGAGATTTTCCAGGCTTTGTCTCGCTGGTGTCGGCAGAATGGCGAAGAGACGGCCACTCAGGAAGTGATGTCAGCGGTGCGTCTGCCGCTCATGACGCTGAAGGAGATGCTGAACGTGGTGCGTCCCTCGGGTCTGGTCAGTCCAGATGACCTTCTGGACGCCATCAAGACACGCTCCGAAAGCCGAGACATGGACCTGAACTACCGCGGCATGCTGAGTAAGTCTGAGGTTTTCAACAAACTCACAACAGCTCCGATCCAAGAGGCCACTGGGAGAAATAACTACAAACACTGATGATTCATGCTGTGCTCGCTGCTCATGATCTCTAAAATGTGTAAAAGTGTTCTGGAGCCGCTGGGTGACAGTGATGACGTGTGTTTGTGTGTTTGTGTGTGTGTGTGTGTGTGTGTGTGTGTGTGCAGTTCCCAAGGAGAACATCGCCAACATTAAATACGGCGCTCAGGTGGTCAAAGGCGAGCTGAAGTCGGCGCTACTCGACGGAGACACGCAGAGCTACGACCTGGACCACGGCTTTTCCAGACACCCCATAGAGGAGGACGGACGCGCCGGGATCCAGATCAAACTCGGCCAGGCTTTCATCATCAACCACATCCGCATCCTCCTGTGGGACCGAGACAGCTGGTGAGATTCCCGAAGATCTCACACCAGAGTGTGCTTGGTCATCAAAACTTAAATCAGCTGCTGAATGATTTGGTTCTGTTTGAAAGCTTGTTGTATGTTTTTGAGTTTTTCATCTTCTTCCTCTCCTGCAGCGTATTACATCGAGGTGTCCATGGATGAGCTGGATTGGGTTCGAGTGGTGGATCACTCCAAGTTCCTGTGCCGCTCCTGGCAGAATCTGTTCTTCTCTCCTCGTGTCTGCAGGTAAAGCATTGATCATAGTCTTCTTGACCACAGTTCAGATTATTCTGGATTTTCAGGTGTCAAATCACTGGGCATCACATGAACCTTGGGCGAACTCTGACAAATCCATTACTGCAGATATTGTTTTACCATCATATGCGATAAATATAAAAAGAGAACTCATCACTAATAAACACTGTGATATCATTAACAATTCTGTATATTGTTTTCCATTATTACAGAGAGGGACATATTTGACATTAAAGTTCTATCAGTTGGAGGGGCAAATTGATAGTTGATAGTTAAAGGTTTAGTTCACTTCAGAATTAAAATTTCCTGATAATTTACTCACCCCCATGTCATCCAAGATGTTCATGTCTTTCTTTCTTCAGTCGAAAAGAAATGAAGGTTTTTGAGGAAAACATTCCAGGATTTTTCTCCATATAGTGGACTTCACTGGGGTTCAATGGGTTGAAGGACCAAAAGTCATTTTCAGTGCAGCTTCAAAGAGCTCTACTGCAGTTACCCTCAGGATCAGTCGTCCTCACTGATCAAAAATGTTTACTCACTGATCTCACTCTCTGAGTAAAGCAGGGCCCAATGTACTGTAAAGAATTTCCCATTTTGATTTTCACAGATGTTTTACACTAATTTTGAATTACACATTGCATTGTGTTGCGTTTTATGGTTAAAGGAAATGTCTCAAAACTTAATGGATAATTTCCTGGCAGTTTTATTTTTCACAGTGCATTTTAATAAATAGTAGTGACTAAAACATACTAACAGCAGAAAAGCAGAAATTATCCAACCAGTATTCCCAACAAAAACATGATTCAGGATGAAAATAACAAAAAATATTACAAATATTGCACAATGTGTTGCAAATTTATGAATTGGATAATGTTGTGATGTTCTGATGAGTTTTACAAACCTTATCTGACAAAAGGAGAGTTGAGACGGAGAAGAGTGTAAACAGAAGTAATTAGTACTGATATACTCACCCTCAAGCCATCCAAGGTGTATATGGCTTTCTTCTTTCTGATGAACACAATCAGAGATATATTAATAAATATCTTGACGCATCCGAGCTTTATAATGGCAGTGAGCGATACCAACGAGAAGCTGAAGAAAGTGCTTCCATCCACATCCATCCATCATAAACGTACTCCACATGGCTCCGGAGGGTTAATAAAGGCCTTCTGAAGCGAAGTGATGCATTTGTGTAAAAAAAAAATATCCATGTTTAACAAGTTTAACAACTAAAATATCTAGCTTCCGCAAGACTGCCTTCCATATTCAAGTGAAGAAGAAAGTGTAAACTGGTGTCGCGTCAGTTAGGCTTTTTCCGTAAGCTGAATAGGGAAGGTGTAGGACGTAGAGTAAGCTATTTGAACTGCAAGAGTTTTACACTTGAATAAGTTGAATAAGGAAGGCAGCCTTGCGGAAGCTAGATATTTTACTTCATAACTTGTTAAATATGGATATTTGTTTTTACACAAACGCATCGGTTCACTTCAGAAGGCCTTTATTAACCCTCCGGAGCCGTGTGGAGTACGTTTATGATGGATGGATGTGAATGGATGCACTTTCTTCAGCTCATACTTGTTGATCTCGCTCACTGCCATTATAAAGCTCGGATGTGTTAGGATATTTAATAAAATATCTCTGATTGTGCTCATCAGAAAGAAGAAAGTCATATACACCTAGGATGGCTTGAGAGTGAGTAAAGCTTGGGCTAACTTTCATTTGAAAGTGAACTAATTCTTTAACCAATCTTGTTTTTTACTCTGAGGAATGGAGGATTGTGTGGACCAGTGGTGAGGCAATATAATAATAATAATAATAATAATACATTTTATTTAAAGGCGCCTTTCAAAACACTCAAGGACATCGCACAGTAGAATGATAGTCATAAAACAAATCAAGACACGATACAACAAGCAACAGCTATTTAACATACAATATTTAAAACTGATCAGAGAAAGCTAATTTAAATAGGTAGGTAAGACGTGATTTAAAAGTAGCCAGACAATCACTTTCTTGTAGAGATTGTGGAAGAGAATTCCAGAGATAAGGAGCAGCACAGCTGAACGCCCTGGACCCCATAGTGACTAAACGAACAGAGGGTACAACAAGAGAGACAGAAGAGGAAGATCGAAGTGTACGCTTCGGGGTGTAGATGTGAAGCAGTTCGGAGAGATATAAGGGTGCAAGATTGTGAAGAGCTTTGAAAGTGAGAAGCAGAATCTTATACTCTACCCGATATTTAACAGGAAGCCAATGTAGATGATAGAGAACAGGAGAGATATGCTCAATGGAAGAGGTTCTAGTAATTATACGGGCAGCTGAGTTCTGGACCAACTGAAGTTCATGAAGGAGTTTGTGAGGTAACCCAAATAGAAGAGAATTACAGTAATCAATGCGTGAAGTGACTAGAGTGTGTACAAGAATGGCTGTGGAGTTGGATGTGAGAAATGGACGAAGACGGCTGATGTTCCGTAGGTGGAGATATGCAGACCGAGTAATATTGTTTACATGTGTTTCAAAAGACAAAGTACTGTTGAGTACGACACCCAGACTCTTAACCTGAGAAGATGGAGAGATTATAGAATTATCAATAGAAATTGAAAAGCTATTGGATTTTGACAAATTGGATTTAGTGCCAACAAGAAGAACCTCTGTTTTATCAGTATTCAACTTGAGAAAATTGTGTGAAAACCAGGATTTAATCTCTTCTAAACAATCTGAGAGAGAGGAAGATAGAAGAGTAGAGTTTGGCTTGGATGGTAAGTAGAGCTGGGTGTCATCCGCATAGCAATGAAAACTAATGCCATATTTCCTGAAGAAGTAACCAAGGTGTAGTAAGTAAATGATAAATAAAAGAGGGCCCAGAACAGAGCCTTGAGGGACACCAGTGGTCAGAGATGAGGAGTATGACCTGAAATTTTTGAGCTGAACAAATTGAGTGTGTCCGGAAAAATAGGATCTGAACCAGGTAAGAGGAACACCAGTGATACCTATAGAGAGTAATCTATCTAAGAGAACTTGATGGGAAATTGTACCAAAGGCTGCACTTAAATCAAGTAAGATAAGTATGGTTAAGAGTCCAGAATCAGCTGCATAAGGGTGGCACTGGCCCACTGAGATTGACGGCTGGTTCACCTAATCAAATGAGACTCTATTTTTTTTTTTTTTTATAATCAATGAAGTTGTCTGCACTGCGCAATGAATCTCTTCTTTACATCGTGTCTAGAACCGGAATTTTTTTTTTTTAATATAACTCTGATTTTGTTGGGCTGAAAGAAGAAAGTCATATACACCTAGGATGGCTTGAGGGTAAATTTTAAAATTATGGTATAATTTTCATTTTTGGGTGAACTAACCCTTTAATGTCAAGTTTAGGTTTAAAACAAGGGTTAGGTGCTTCTACACTAGCCTTATCATTTCCCTCTGATTTTAGGGAGAAGTTATGGGTAGGTTGTTGTTTTTGGACAGGAATGTTGATCCAGGAACACATCTTTCTTGGCAAAAACACACTGACCCTGATCCCATGTGGTGTTCGCTAACAGCCACTGTGGATACGGTTGCTCAGTTTTGTTTGGAAAGAGCCTTCGATCAGCGTCTCCTTCCCACAGTAATGTTAAAATGCAACCCCAATAACATATTGTCAGTTTTTTTTTTTTTTTTTTTTAAATTAGTAGTAATAACTAATAGAGAGTTATAAACTCATTTGTATGTCTGTTCTTCATCAGTGTGAACACTAGAGGGCTTCGTTTCACTTGATACTGATATGTTCTTTATAAAGAGGCAGTGCTCATGTAAACACATGAAGGCTGGCAGGATCTCTCTTTCTCTGCTGCTTCTGCACTGGCAGTTTTTATGGATTCTTTGAATAAACAGTTTATTAGACACAACTTACAGTTTTTAACTGCTATAGTTGTAGAGTATTATAGGCTAGTTTATGCATTGCCCTCTGCTAGCATGAGTTAATGTGAACCTGACCCTGTCCTGTACAGTTGTTGTGAACTGTGTGCAAACTGACACTGTATAATACACTTGACTTCGCATACTTTATTTTTTTTTTTTGTACCTCATATTTTGTTTATCTCTGCATCATGTCTGAATGTTGCGCTGCATCTCGAGCGGCTTCATTGTACTTGAACAAAGATAGTTCACAATACAGCTGCTGAAAATTAATTTGTCAAATAAACTGAAAGTGTTTTGTCGCACATTCCTGACTTGATGCAAGATAAAGATAAAAAACTTGATGCAAGATAAAGATAAAAAAAACAAAAACATTTAGTAGGCATGCACGATTAGTATCAAGTATATCCAGTTTTACTACATTCTCTTTTTTTCTGGTTTAAAGAACGTGAAGAAAATAAAATCCCATTCCTGAACCCAGCCCAAAGACAAACAGATGAGAACACACATCTCTATCTGAAATATTAATGTTTTTATTATTATACTATAAGTTCATGAGAATATTAATGAGAAAATACAGGTGCTGGTCATATAATTAGAATATCATCAAAAAGTTGATTCATTTCACTAATTCCATTCAAAAAGTGAAACTTGTATATTATATTCATTCATTACACACAGACTGATATATTTCAAATGTTTATTTCCTTTAATTTTGATGATTATAACTGACAACTAAGGAAAATCCCAAATTCAGTATCTCAGAAAATTAGAATATTGTGAAAAGGTTCAATATTGAAGACACCTGGTGCCACACTCTAATCAGCTAATTAACTCAAAACACCTGCAAAGGCCTTAAATGGTCTCTCGGTCTAGTTCTGTAGGCTACACAATCATGGGGAAGACTGCTGACTTGACAGTTGTCCAAAAGATGACCATTGACACCTTGCACAAGGAGGGCAAGACACAAAAGGTCATTGCAAAAGAGGCTGGCTGTTCACAGAGCTCTGTGTCCAAGCACATTAATAGAGAGGCGAAGGGAAGGAAAAGATGTGGTAGAAAAAAAGTGTACAAGCAATAGGGATAACCGCACCCTGGAGAGGATTGTGAAACAAAACCCATTCAAATATGTGGGGGAGATTCACAAAGAGTGGACTGCAGCTGGAGTCAGTGCTTCAAGAACCACTACGCACAGACGTATGCAAGACATGAGTTTCAGCTGTCGCATTCCTTGTGTCAAGCCACTCTTGAACAACAGACAGCGTCAGAAGCGTCTCGCCTGGGCTAAAGACAAAAAGGACTGGACTGCTGCTGAGTGGTCCAAAGTTATGTTCTCTGATGAAAGTAAATTTTGCATTTCCTTTGGAAATCAGGGTCCCAGAGTCTGGAGGAAGAGAGGAGAGGCACACAATCCATGTTGCTTGAGGTCCAGTGTAAAGTTTCCACAGTCAGTGATGGTTTGGGGTGCCATGTCATCTGCTGGTGTTGGTCCACTGTGTTTTCTGAGGTCCAAGGTCAACGCAGCCGTATACCAGGAAGTTTTAGAGCACTTCATGCTTCCTGCTGCTGACCAACTTTATGGAGATGCAGATTTCATTTTCCAACAGGACTTGGCACCTGCACACAGTGCCAAAGCTACCAGTACCTGGTTTAAGGACCATGGTATCCCTGTTCTTAATTGGCCAGCAAACTCGCCTGACCTTAACCCCATAGAAAATCTATGGGGTATTGTGAAGAGGAAGATGTGATATGCCAGACCCAACAATGCAGAAGAGCTGAAGGCCACTATCAGAGCAACCTGGGCTCTTATAACACCTGAGCAGTGCCACAGACTGATCGACTCCATGCCACGCCGCATTGCTGCAGTAATTCATGCAAAAGGAGCCCCAACTAAGTATTGAGTGCTGTACATGCTCATACTTTTCATGTTCATACTTTTCAGTTGGCCAAGATTTCTAAAAATCCTTTCTTTGTATTGGTCTTAAGTAATATTCTAATTTTCTGAGATACTGAATTTGGGATTTTCCTGACTTGTCAGTTATAATCATCAAAATTAAAAGAAATAAACATTTGAAATATATCAGTCTGTGTGTAATGAATGAATATAATATACAAGTTTCACTTTTTGAATGGAATTAGTGAAATAAATCAACTTTTTGATGATATTCTAATTATATGACCAGCACCTGTATAGACAATCTGTGTTGAAATAGATTTGTAAAATACATCTTTAGAAATCAATCAGGCACACTCAAGATTTCAATGACAAAAATATATCATAAAGATTATAATGTTCCCAACTTGAATATTTTGATGAATACACAAAACACAAGTTGTGAAACATTTTTCATGTCTGTCTTTATTTGGCTTCTCTGGGACATTCATCTAAGTGTTTCAGGAGAAGGACACAAACCTGTAGTAATTAATATTCTTTTCTTGTGTTCATATTCAGTGTTTCAGGTTCAGAATCATGAGCAGATGTTTAATATTGTATGTATAGCATAATTCGGTTCAGATTCAGTCAGTATAATATCATAATGAGCGCGTGTGAAATCTGTGTACGAATGTTTTCACAAAAACATCATGATTCATCAATAACTTTTGTTATAAAATTTATTCTAAATTACAAAAATTGTAGGAACAACTATGCAAAAATGACATACTCTTGGTGGCCTTATAAGCATGTTAGCGTGTAAAGCTAGCTAATCAGAGGTCTGTAATGTCTGTATAAATTGCGTTTGAACTCGTTTTGAGGATGGTACTCTTGGCATTGCTCGAAGATCTCGCTGTTTGCTGAGAGTGACAAAAGAAAAGGGTGCCCTTATATGGACATGGTGTGGGTGTGTTTTATGTAAATTACTAACCTCGGGCACGCGGTCGCTCATTTAGAATACTCCGAATTCATCAACATTAGAACAAGGTTAAAGGCCCGTTCACACCAAGAAGGAAAACTATAAAGTTAACTATAACGATAGCTATATTTGCATCCACAGCAACAAACGATAATGGTCTGTTTATTCTAATCTCACGCACTGCGATTTTAAAGTGTGTTTTTGCTGTTCTTGTTGCATTTACACAGCTTTATCCAGCAGATGTCCTCAGCATGCTATGTTTCAGGTGAATAGCTAGTGTAATCAATCTAATCTAACAGTGAATTTAGCTGACAAAGTCAATATAGCAGAATAAAAACAACGCCTCGTCTTTTTCACTGCAACTTCAAAAGGAAGTAAGACAACTAGCACTGCATACCTGAGGTAATTTTATGTTACACTGTTTGCTAGCCTCGCGTAATGATCTCATCATTAATAATTCTCAGCATTTATCCTGAGGGTATTACCAATTGTTTTCCAAATATATCCATTTTTTTAAAGTATCCTTGAAAAGGGGTTTTGACTTGTCAAACAGTGGTGGCTTTTTCTGGACCTCGGCAATGAACTTCTCCGCAAAGTTGTCTGCCATCTTAAATGCGCGAGCCTTTAAATTAGAATGGATTCTGATTGGCTGTCAGTGTTTTATCGTTCAACAGCTCAAAGAAAAAAATCATTCTGAAAGTGATTCCAATTATATAGTTTCTCTATCATTATATCTGTGGTGTGGAGTTTTCGTGAGAAGTTCAAATGTGCGTATAAATACGAATAGTGTATGCAGTTTTTAGTGAATGAGACCCAATGTAAGCAATGACCTGAGATTCATGTACATTTATCCTTTTTAAATGGTCCAGTTATGGTTGACAATATCTAACATGAGTCGGGGTGACACCACAAAAAAAAAACTGCAGAAGTCAGAAAGGCAAAAACGGTAATGACTGGTTTAGTGTTTAGTGTGTGGTAGCAGATATTGGAAAGCAACATCTCACTATTCAGGAGACATTCAATGGCATGTAAGGTCAATACATAGGACATTATACTGTGTTAAGATCACATACATTCTGTTTGTGTTCATGCAAAGCATCACGTGTGTGTGTCTAAAACCTCTTTCCATTTAATTATCACTGCTTCTTTTTATAGTAATTGCTTCAATTGGTTGGTTTATCAATTCCCAATTCACTTTTCACCAAAAATGCTTCTTTGGTCATGTCTTTTCTTAGCGCTGCTGCTGACCTCTAGAAGCAGGCGCATGTTTCCATGTACAGTATCTACCCTTAATGCACATTAACAATGTGACTGTTGATTTATCTCAGCTGATGTTGGAGTGTTTCACCTTCAGACCCGCTACCACCCTATCCTGAAGTCTCCGCTCTTCTTGGTTTTGCCATCACTTCTTGCCATCTCGATTAAAACGAAAACAACTGTGACTGTAACTTCAAGAAAGAGTCCACATTCCATCACAGGCTACAGAAATGTGGCAGAGCAGGTGAATTTCTCCACTTCTCTGTTAAAGAGGTAACTTTCACACACCTGAGTTTACCTCCAAAGCCAGCCCTCATGTTCACGTCACCCAAAAAGCAGAACCAGTTTTACAATAAATAGGTCCATGACACGATATCTCCATACATTCACAGCCATGAAGTCCCGTTTTGAGGTTTGTGTGCTGGCCGTGATGATGCTGAGCTTGGGATTGTGGGTCCGTTGCGACATTCCCAGCTCCCTGTGTGGAGCATACATGGAAGGAGACGTTAATGTCGCAATTTTGAGCTCGATTCACTCAAAAGTAATCAACCTTCACAAGCGAACTAGACCTCAGCCATTCGTCTGTACTGAGTGAGTATCCACAAGGCTTTGTCATATTTTTAAATGCTGCTGACACCAAAAAACTGGATCATTTGGATACTTACTAATACTAAGGTGACCAGATTTTTGAAATGGAAAGTATTGACAAGTACAGTGGTCAAAATATCATTGAAATCTTACTTGTTAACATATGAGAATTAAAAAACAGGGACAATGCATTTTTGTTTTTAAATTGTTGTGGGATCCATGTACTATTATTATTATAATTAATAATAAATAATCTCACAGCTGGTCACCTAAGTAATTAATACTAAGAAGTGTCTTTCTCTTTTTGCCAGTTTTGATCTGGTCACATTTCTACAATCGATGGGTGCCATCTTTGCAATTGAAGAAATCAATAACTCCATGCTTCTTCCGGGGATTAAGCTGGGATATGAAATCTGTGATCCCTGTGCATCTCCCACCAAAGCACTGCACTGTGTGGAACATTTACTGGCGATTAACGGATCTCTGCCGGCCCTTTCAGACTACTCAGACTTTCGTCCGCCAGTGAAAGCTCTTCTGGGAGAAAGATACTCAGAGTTATCTATCGCTATTGCCAAGCTCCTCAGCCTCTACCTGTGTCCTCAGGTAATTTCTTAACTCTGTACCTCATTAAAGCCAGAGTTTACATGAATAATTCACCAAATAATGTCAGTTCTGTTATCTTTTACTTGCACTCATGTTCCAAATCTATTTATTTCTTCTGTGGAGAATCTTCATGCTGCTTTTTTCCAAACAACAACAGTTCATAGCCTATCAAACTCCAAGAAGAACAAAGAGTGCCCTGAAAGGACAATTAAAGCATCATAAACTATCAAAACTGTAGTCCTAATGACTCACACGCTATATTCCATGTATTCTGAAGTTATGCTTTGGCAAATTTTTGCTTGATGGTTCCATAAAGAACCTTTAACATCAATAAAACCTTTCCATTCCACAAAATTTCATTTTTTTTTTTAAATGAGAAGATTCTTCATACAAAGCAAAAATGGTTTCACTAAAAGGTTTCTCTGGGAAACAAAAAATGGCTCTTCTATGGCATCACTGCAACAATCCCCTTGTGTAGATTCAAAACTGGAAAGATTACCACTGATAAACTCTTGTTGTTAACAGATGTTGGTCTGTCTGTCACACAAAGCTAGCATGGCTTTAGAAAACGTGTAATATAGCACAGAAACCGTATTTGGAGCTTGACAAGCTGAACAAAGTCTCCTTCTGATGACAGTATTGTTAGTTTTGGGTGAGCTGTTGCTTTAAGACCAGTAAAACTTTCTGTAACTCTAGACAGTAAACCTGTCATGCTTTCATTATAACTGATTAAAGGTGCAGACACATCAGTAAAAACAGGTCTATTGTCAATAGCATAGCGATGTATGAGCACAGCTCACAATGAAGACACTTTTTAAACCAAGCAGCTTTCTGTTGGTCTTGAATTTCCCTTACAAAAAAGAACTGCAGTATATTGAAGTACAACTGCAGTAAAACTGCAGTAAAAAGTAGTATAACTGCAGTATAATTAAGCACAACCATAGATTTACAGTATAATGAAGTATAATCACAGTACAACTGCAGTACATGGAAGTACAACAGCAGTATACTGCGATATTGTGGTTTTTCCATGTCCAAAAAACTGCATTTT
The DNA here is from genome assembly GCF_019924925.1 of Ctenopharyngodon idella. NCBI lineage: Eukaryota > Metazoa > Chordata > Actinopteri > Cypriniformes > Xenocyprididae > Ctenopharyngodon > Ctenopharyngodon idella. Next base: position 1,567,737 of record NC_067239.1, on the reverse strand, counting down.
TCTGTATGTAAAAACTGCAGTAATCTTTTGTAAGGGACACAACATGATGAGACAAAAAAAAAATCAATCTAAAAACATAGTCAATCAGAAGAGAGTGTGGGCGGAGTCTCTCTGAAAGTGCACTGCACTCACATTCAAATCAATCCAAAATCACAGCCAGAAGTGATCAGAAGAGCGTGTGGGGAAAGACTCTCTGCAAGCACACTGAACTCGCAACCAAATGGATCAATTCACAATCAAATTCATAAATATTACACCATTTTAACATTATTAAAAATACATACTGAGTGACTGAAACAATCATAAAATACTTGTTTGCTTACAGTTCCAGCGTTCTTGTTTACATTTATTTATTTTCAAGGTCTGAGGTGAAATATGTTGTTTCAGTATTGCTATAAAAGGCAAACAAAATAATATCCAAACTCACAATAAATTTTTTAACATTAAATAAAGCACATAATCAGCACCTGAGATTATCATTGTCATAATGTACGTTGTTTCAGTCACGACATTGCAGGGATAAAAAAAAACTTGTAGCTTTTTAAAACAAACTCTGATTAACATGGAATAGACGCCTTTTATCATGTCGCGGCATCACATCTGTTTAGGACACAGTGTTAAGGCACAATCTTTATCTGTCAACAGGTCAGCACCCAATCCTCTGCGCCAGTCCTGAGCGACAAACTGCGGTATCCGTCCTTCATGCGCGTGATTCCGAGTGACGTCTACCAAGCTCAGGCGCTGGTCAAGCTCATATCTCATTTCTCATGGAACTGGGTTGGTGTCGTGTATGGAGATGATGACTACGGTAGAGCGGCCTACCAAAGCTTCATGCAAGAGTCTGCAGGAAAAATATGTGCTGACTTTGAGAAAGTGGTACCACACTACTTGGACCACGTCGATATCGAAAAGTACATCAAAGATGCTGCCAAGACCATAAGAGAGTCTTCTGCCAAGGTGGTGCTGCTCATTCTGAAGCCGCAGCTGGTGGAGAAGCTTTTCAAGGAGATGATCCAGACCAACACAAGCAGAGTCTGGATTGCGAGCGACGCCTGGTCCATATACCGGCCCTTAACAAAGATGAATGACATAAACAAAGTTGGTAAAATATTTGGCTTTTCCTTTACCATGGCAAATATACCAGGGTTTGAAGACTACTTGAGAAACCTCAGGCCAACGCCAGGAGCAATAAATGACTACATAGAAGAGTACAAGCAGCTGAGACTGAACTGCTCGCTGTGGCCCTCGAACTGCACCGTAGATGACATTCTGTACGCAGTGGACCAGAGAGAGGCCTACGGAGAGAGGGTGGCCATATATGCTATAGCGCATGGGCTCAGGACACTCCTGAAATGCGACGAGACCGCCTGCTCCGGAGAGACCAACTTCCCACCCTGGAAGGTGAGATTTTTCTAGACAACATCTCTATACATGAGAACACATTACCGTGAGGTTCAGCTTGTTAACGTGACATTTCTTGGTTAATGGTTATTGTTAACTGATGTTCATTCGCAATACATTAACTGATGCTTTTTGTTAAAACTGTTGCCAAAATCATGGTAAAAAAATGCATTAGTATATGTAGAAATCAGTGTTAACCTAGATCAGGGTTTCCCAAGTAGGGGTTCATGAGTGGATGAAAAAACGTACATGTACATCATATGTAAAATTAAAATAAATAAATGAGGCTGCATGATAATCCGCTGTATTCAGCGTCTCAAAACCTGTTCTCAGCCAATTGACCTGGAGCCTGTCGTGAATAGGCCACGTGTTCTCCAGTGTTTTTGTAACAAGCATTTAACAAGCATGAACAACAGTGTAATAAATTGTTTAATCTCAAGAACACTTACTCTTTTTTGCAGCTAGTGGAAAGTATGCGCAGTGTGAATTTCACGCTCGATGGCACTAGATATTTCTTTGATGAACACGGTGACTTTGTGGATGGTTATGACCTCATTTTATGGAAGGAAAATGGTGATGAACGAATTATTGAAATTGTGGGAAAATTCCTATTGAAAAAAGGAGACGTGGAGATCTTCAGTGAATACGAGTCGATAAATAACAGCGTGAGTTGTGCTGTCTCTACTCTAGCTATTTTATCCACCACCACAACAAGAAAACAACTGACAATCATTGAGATGTGTCTTTTTTCCCCTCCAGCTGCCCTTGTCCAGGTGCTCAAAGTCTTGCATACATGGTTATGCGAAGAACCAGTCAAAGATCTCCTGCTGCTACAACTGTGTTGAATGTCCTGAAGGAAAATATACTGATGGATATGGTAAATCAGAATTCATTCACAGAATTCACTAGAAAATTTTGGATACAGAGTATCTGACCATAAATAGCAGAACACAGCAACACTGGAACTGTCTTCAGATTTTATTATTATTATTATTATTATTGACATTATTGAGCATAGTTAAGCCAAACCCATCAATCAAAATTCAGTTGTGACAAAATGTGTAGTTTTTCACTGCAGTATGTCACACCCAGAGGTATTTCTTGTCAAGCCAGTTATTTTAACTCCTTCCCCACCAGTGACAGAATTTTCCAGAAATCCGTGTTTTCACTGTTATACAGTAGGGGGCGCTATTACACACCTTCTGAAAGAGTACAGAATCTCCAGATCAAAACATATGTGAAGAAGAAGCAGAAACAAATGATCAAAGCATTGCTGTTACACATGTAAAATAATAAAGTGATCATCAAACATTCAACAGCATATAAATCAAAACAGCCTAACATTACTGAATGAAATGTTGAACATCATTTTGTCAGCTATATGTTCAAGTAAAATTAGGCATCAAAATAGTTGTTAATATACAGTAGATGGATATCTGTTGAGTACTTTTGAAAACTGGAACAGAAAAAGAGTGTTTGTAAAAAAAAAAAAATAAAAAAAAATCCAACATGAAGTGTTGACAGCACATTATCCCACTACTTACCAGATCGATTAATAGATGAACATTAAGGGTGTGTTCACACTTGTAGTTCGTTTCACTTGGTTCGTTTGGTCCTGACCAAAAAAAAAAACGAAATAAAAAAACATTTAGTCCTGATCCACTTATCGCTCACCAAACCAAAAGTTACCGAACCTAAAGGCACAAGGACACATTCACAATCTGATTGGTTGGCATTTATGACATATTGCCTATTTTGAGACAGAACTTACCGAACATTCAGAACAATGCTGTGTGCTGAGATAAATGTGCTCGTTGTATTTGTGTAGCTACATATGATGGTACTTTGACCAGCTGAGAACTCATGAAGAGATTATAAAATGTGTAAAGGTTAAAACAGAGGCAGGAATCCCTCCGTCACACACAAAAGATATGCTGCGAGGAGATACGGTTCTGACGCCTGTACTGAACTCTGATGGCAATATCACAACCATGACGAGAAAAAATGATATGCGTGAGCATTCTGTCCTTTTTTGGGTCTCTTCTTCCTGTTTTTCATAAAATTTCATTTTAATCAAACAAAACATGCCAAGTGTGAACACACCCTAAATATCACACTGTAGATGATTTTATTAAAGGAGAAGAAAGAAATTTTGGAAGGATGAGACACGTGAAACTAGTACAGCACCTCACCTGACCAACACAACCATCCATTAAACAGTTTAGAATCATTAGTTACAGATAAGACACCATTGGCAAATCACAATCAGAGAGATGGGTAACAAGCCCTGATATTAGCTGCTTCCAATATACCAACAATAAAGAAAAAAAAAAGCTTGTTAGGGTTGATAGCGATATATATTGTGCTTTCCAAATTCAAATTTGATGACTCTATACATGCAATTTCTTTTTCAGATCTCCCCGAATGCCTAAAATGTCCAGAAGGAAAGTGGTCTCTTAATGGATCAAGTAAATGCGAGGAATTCCTGGAGATATATCTGGCTTGGACTAACAGTTATCCCATAGCTCTGTTAGTGGCTACAGCAATAGGCTTGGTTCTAGTGTTCACCTCATTCATCATTTTCAGTGTGCACAGAAACACCACAGTCATCAAAAAGGCTGACAATAAAATGTCTTGTTTCATGTTACTGGGGCTGACGGTCAGCTTTGTCAGTGTAATCATGTTCATCGGCAGGCCAACTGAGCATCATTGCAGGGCACAGCAGGCCTTGTATGGTCTCGGTTTCACCCTGTGCGTTTCTTGCATCCTGGTTAAAGCCTACCGTACTTTCCTGGCTTTCATGGCCTTTGATCCAGACAAGCAGCATCAGCTTAAAAAGCTCTACAAGCCTGTTATCAATTTGGTCCTGCTTACGGGTGCTCAAGGACTCATCCTGTTGTTATGGATGACTCTGGGAAAGTCTCCTGAACCAGTTAAGAAGTGGCCTGGAACTGGCCTAGAAAAATATGTTGTCTGCGACGAGGGCTCTATTATAGGTTTTGGGGTGATGCATGGTTACATAGCTCTATTGGCCTTCATTTGTTTCTTTCTTGCATTCAAGGGTAGAAAAGTCCCACATGATTTCAACGAAACTGGCGTCATCATATTCAGCATGTTGATTCATCTGTTTGTATGGCTTTGCTTTATACCTATTTATATTGAAAGAAACAAGACCGAACAACGGCACATTGTTCAGGCTTCAGCCATCCTGGTCTCCAACTATGGCATAATATTTTGTCATTTTGTCCCAAAGTGCTACATAGTCCTGTGGGAACTGTCCGAGAACTCAAGGGCATTGATCATGGTGAGGTTAGCTGGAGGCATTAAAGATGACGCAGCCTCTGACATTAACATATTTCATGAAGCGGGCCGAAATACTCCAAACTCAGGCATCAACTCCCCTGGTGTAGGACCATCGGTGATAGAGATCAGTGTGATTTCTAAAGATGTTTCCAGTACTATAAAGACTGAGGATTTTTTTAATACGGATAGAGGCAGCATAGATCCCACAGTGTCCCGCCATGTCAAGGCGAGGCAAAGACACACTACGAAATAAAAACTGAAGTGCTGTCTTGCATTCTTCCAGCAATTACTGCAACAAATAAGTGCTTCCTTTGCCAGAAAAGTTAACCTTTTTTTTTTTACATAAACTGGATTTTCATCTTACATACATTGTAAATATCTCAATACTGTTTGTAACCTCTTAGCAACTCATGATGAAAGTTGCTAAAAGGGTGAGTTGATGATTTTTGCTGTAGGTTTTTTTATATTTATTCTTAACTTAAACAGGGAGTCTGCATTTACATATTAATGTACTAAATGTAATGGTGAAGTGAGTAATCCTAAAAATAACGAACCAAACTGTTGCTACCTCTGGCCCATGACACAGAAATTACACACCTCTTTCTGTACTGTTCCTTTGCATATTGTAAAAACTGTACATTTAATAAACAATAAAAACTGATTTGAGCTTTGAACTTTAATGTTATTATCAGTGTCTGTCACTGTTTGTGATTCCTGTGGATCATTTTGCCCTGTTTAAATCCTTTGCCAGCAGATTGCAGACATCAGGGAGGATTTCAGTCAGAAGTAAACATCTATAAATACTCCGACCTCAAGCCACACTGAACTTAATTCAACATGTGCTGCTGATTGTTGTTAAATTTCACAGAAACTAAATTTAAACAGTCACTTAAACAGTTTTTTTTAATGAAAACTGTTACCACTGTAGAAAAAAACTGAAGTCACTTAAGATTTTTACTACATATTTTGATTGTAACACATATACTGTACAATGTTAATTCAATCAGAATTAACCAGGGGTAAAAAGAAAAGCAGACATGGTAACCAGCAGGGTATCTGATTAGTGAGATGAGCTTATGGTCTTAAGCATGCGCTTTATTCCTGTAGCGTGACCATGTGTGTGTGTGGGAAGGACTGGAAGCTTCAATCCTGTTCTTCAGTCTTGAGCTCTCTATGGCATACAAAACACCAAATGGTCAGCGGTGATAAGTAGAAAAATTGTGGACAGGGACATTGAAGGACAACGGGAGAAAACTGGTATGGTGCGTAAACAAGAACCAAGTTGAGGTTTTCTGTAAAACTGATCAAAAGAAAAGGAAAAGGATTCTCCCATCAATATGGGGTGCTCCCCCTCTAAAGGTCAACTATTCAGCAAAAAAGCTTTGCTGTCTGGATCACCAGAAAGCGAGAAAGAGATAAACACTGCTTCAGAAGGACTAGCCGCAACAGAGATACAAGAAAATGCAAAAAACATTGAAGGTAAGAGATCCTCAGTAGATGATGTACATTGCGATGCCACTGTGGCAGGCAAAGAAGATGCTACTGAGAAGATGCTAGACGTGGTCCATTCTCAGGATGGACAAGGTGCACAACCGGGCCTCTTAGAAAACCAAAAAGAAGGAACAGAAGAAAAACGGACAAAAGATAAGCAAGGAAAGCGGAGAAAGCAGAGGAAACAGAGACTGAGAAAAAATTCCTGTTTGCAGTCAAAGGCAGAGTTCATACTGAAAGCCCACCAGGCAGCCTATGCGTACCTGAACCCCAGCATATCCAAATATGAGTCTCTTTTAGGGCTCTTGAGCCAGGCTGCTCAGACCCAGCTCTCTGTACAGACCACAGTAGCTACAGTAGTCTTGCACTATGAAGAGATCAACCAGGCTTTGGAGGAAATAGCCGCTGAAGGCGAGCAGCTGCTGAGGGAACATGGACACAACATGAAGTGGCCCGCTTTACTTAAAGACTATCCACCTACAACCAAGCCAAGCAATGACCTGAACCAGCTTCCTTCTGAACTGCTGCAGCAAATGCTTCTTCACTCCACAGTTAAAATGATCTCAGTGGGAGACTCTGTGAAATGCCTGGGTGACTCAGCCTTAAAGGAGCTAGCTGACTACTTTGGATCCCTGTCTCAGGTCTTAGGAGAGAAGCTGCTGGCTAAGCATGCGGCCGAGGAGCGCCTGAAGCAGGTTTTGTCTCGTGTGGAAGCTGCTGCCCTCAGGAAACCAGGTCCAGAGGATTCTGCACTGCACAGTGAGGACAGCGGCATAGGTGCGGACAATGAGTGTCAGAATGGCTCGGAGCGCTTCCGTCGAAATAGAGGGAGCTTAGGATCAGGAGCAAACACTGGAATAACATCTGTCTTTACCACCACTTGCTCTCCAGATCAGCAGCTTCTTAACGCCAATGAGGAAGGTATAGACAATGATGATGATGATGACAATGATGATGACGATGATGAGGATGCAGAACTTGAGGATGACATCAGTGGTAAAGATGAGCTGGGGAGGCTGACCAACAAGACAAGGAGAACAATGTGTGGTTCTTCTGAAGCAAACTCCAGCTTTCCCCCAGATCAGGGTGGTCTTCAAAACCAAGATCAAGTCAAGACCAGTAACTTGAAAAGGAAAATCAGACGACCAAAAACAGCAGACAACACCTTTCAGCTGAAACTAAAACACCGCCACTTAAGACGACCAAAGCGCTCGCAATCTGCCGAGTGTTTGTGTAGCAAAGCGGAAGAATCAGATCCAAATGAGGAACAAGGAAACCCAAGGAACATGAAAACACCTCACTGGACGAGAAAAAATCATTTTCCAGATGATCTTGTTCACGGAGGCCGTGTACATACAAAGATTAGAAAAGGTTCATCAGGAGGACAGTGCTCAGCAAGGTACTATGGCCTCCAGTATGGCAGCAAAGGGCCTTTTAGGGCAGTACCACCAAGCTCTCCACCAAAGTTTACTCCAGAACCACCTGGGCGAAATGCTGTCAAGAGGCTCATTAATACTTTTAGCCAAGGGGTGGAGGATAATTCAAGACAAAGTCCTTTAGACCAAAGACCAGTAAGAGTTAGGGGCAACAAGAAATGCACTCTCCCATTGCTGGAGAACAGCAGAGGAACACTTACCACCAGTAGGAATAGCAACAGTAGCATCCATTCGCATGAGCCCAAACTGGCTGACAAACCTGAAAATCTGGATATAGACAGCCTCCCACCTCCACCCCCAGAAATGCTCATGGACAACACATTTGAAAGCGGCGTAGGGTTGCCCGCTGAGGAGGGGGCTCATGATTTACAGTGCAGAGGGCAACGACTCCGCACTTTAACGCAAAGAGAAACTGTTTACTCCAGCAGGGCAAACATGCAGAGAGGCACCATGAGCTTCTCAACGACTCAGTCTGCTGAGTCAGGTTTGCAAGGTTCCGTGCCTCATCAAGGATGCAAGAACCACAATGAGGGCGAGACTGCAACTATGCACTCAAAAGGTTTTCCACCAACGACTCCACCTGTCTCGAGGACACGGCTTCCACCCTCCTGTCCCACTCTGCACCACCCAGTGCCAAGTCCTCCATTCACAACCTGCCCTCCTAGTGGGAGGTGGACTCCATCCACAACATCAACCACCTCTAGTATTTCTGGGTCACAATCATATTTTGAAGCTCGGGCCGTGTTCTGTCAGGAGAACCAATCACTCCCTCAAACATGGACACCTTCATGTACATCTACATTGCCTCGGCCATGGGGAGAACCTGCCAGAGGGAGACCTCGCATTCAAACCTCTTTTATGGGACGCAGTCCGTCAGGTCATAGGTCATCCCACAGTGAGCAGCAACAGTTATTACCTAATGGCAAACCACAACAGGGTCTTGGCAGTGACGTCACACCTTTGACCAGTGAGGGGTGAGTATATTCAAGTGTCATTCCTTGTGAAACAATATATAGCAAATCTATGACACAATAAAGGTCTGAATAGTTCAAGGGTTTAGTGCAATGGGTAACCTACAAAAAGACAAAACAGGTGCACCCGATGCAAAACAGGTAGAATATGACTGACCTGATCTGTCTTCATCAACATAATTGTGGTTTTGTTTAGTGTAGCTATAGTTAGTATTATGGCTATTTTCCACTGCGTGGTATGACTCAGCACGGCACAGCTCGCTTTACTTTCAGTTTGCTTTTCCACTGTAGTTTTGTACCGCTTCAAAGTGGGTGGGATTATAGTTAGTTAGTTAACCACTTTATTAATCCCACAAGGGGTAATTATATTAGACTGATCGTTATAGTTGCGCCGCCTCTGCTGCCGTGGATCCGCTCCTCTGCTACCAACGAGAGGAACGTCTGCACCTCATCTGCTGACCACGATACAGCCATTTCTTTTTTCAAGTTGCGTGCGATGGTCATTTAAAGCAAGTCATTTTTAAAAAGTTGTGCAAACAAATAATACTGCGTTGACTGTTACTTACTATTTTAGGGTACGTTTACACGACAACAATGTTCTAAAAATGGAAAAGTTTTTCTTTGTACAGATTATCAAAACTATCCCCCACGGATCCGCAAAAATGACTAAAAACACTGTATTATGCATGCCAGACAAGTAGTTGGCGATGTCACTTTGTAAAGGAAGACTGCGCCTGCGCATACGCATTCTTTTTACAGAACACTTGCGGCACACGTGCATGCCTATCCACCTTATTTTTACAGTTTACTGCACTTTGATATTCTTCTTCTTGTTTCCCTATAGCGACTAATAAATCGGAAGTCTCACACATTCATAGAAAACACCTTACTTCCGCGTTGAAAAATAAGGTGGATAGACTAAAGACATCATACGCCGTCACTGTTTTCACAGATTTGCATTTTTGCAGTTTACATTGTTTTCAAAAACGTGCACTTTAAAACCTGTTTTCAAAAGCTTGCATTTTCAGGCCACCAAGACGGCGTTGTCGTGTACATGAATAGCCAAAATGCATAAAAAGTTTTCTGTTTTTAGTTGAAAATGGTGTAGTGTAAACAGCCCCTAAATCTAGCAGGTTTGCTGTCTCGTGTTTCAAATCCAATGACGCTGATAGTGACAATTCTCTCTGACCAATCAGTGATCAGTATCGGTACGGCTCACTTGGAACCTCAACCCAGGTGGTACTATTTAATTGAACTATATCGAGACCATGCAGTGGAAAAGCACCATTAAGTTTGTTAAAATTACTAGTTTGGTACCAAGTCAGTACTGAAATTTTTAAAAAAAAAGTGTCGATACCAGCATTTCCCCCTAGCTTTTTGAGCGCTGTTGAGGGGATTCTGACTAACTTAAAACACCTCTGATTGGCCATTGTGTTCACGCCCTCAACAGACATGTTGTTCAGTGAGTATTTACACAGATACACACAGGAGCATTTGAAAGCAGGCATCTATCAGAACTGGTTGATGAACTGGTTTGCCCCAGAAAGAGAAAACATTGCTTGTAATTGTAAAAATTCCTTCTGTTTTGCCATACAGCTGATTTTATCACCTCATTACTGCCTGCAATGTCAAGAATTTGCTGTAACCATGTACCATATGTAAACAACTTGTGCCATCAAAAGTTTATAAGAAATGAATGTGTTTGCCACACTGCAGCTGTGTAAACCCACATTAGTGTACCTAAAGTGCTTCAGAAACAATTTACATTTATAGAACAAAATGTGTCATGGAATCAACTCAACATAGAAGTTCATTGTTCTGTGGTTTTTGTGTGATTTGCAGTGATTTCTGGTTTTCTGTGAACATAAAATAGTCATTCATGCCAATTTACCATGTTTTCTGGTAACTGTAAACAGCCCACAGTTACTGTAGTTACACAACTGTACTTCTTGGTAGATACTCCAACTATTAGTGTTCATACATTAATCAGTTTGTACAACTGAACATTGGTGTCTTTTAGCATTTTACAGCACCAGAGGCTCTTATGGCTTAAAACTTCCGACTGATACTGTCACATTGAATTGAATGCAATAATTGGCATTTGTATTCATATTCATGGACAATGACCTGTCATGAAAGTATGATGACTTTTGTAGAATTGATCATTTCTTTGCCTGACACCCTCAATATTTCAAAGGTCTCTGAGCAATAAAAAAAGAATGATCTTGCATAAACTATTTAACTTTAATATTTAATATACTTCATTTAAATGTGATGTCAGTCAAGGGGAAAAGCCTGCAGAAAACCAGAGGAACTGTAAAATCTGTTATGATTGCACATTCTTCATAATTGAGGTCATGACGACAGTTCTGCTTTCTGGGGATTAACGTGAACTACAAACAAACAAGAAAAAAAAAAAAAAAAAACAGACCGACACTGAGATATCAAGAAAAAGAATGTAGATGGGGAAGTTCATAAAGAAAGTGAAAAGCACTTCTCACATATTTATCTCACAGAGTCTTACATGACTGAAAGGGTTGAAACAGGGGGTTTTGAGTCTGGAGGGCTGGAAAACCCTGTTCATGTTAATCTCATCAGCAGTGTTAATCTGAGAGAGGATCAGCATAATCCCTGTAGATGAGCATCTGTGCACCTGTATGAGCCCTGAGCTGTGAGATCACCTGTCCTGATGGCCTACATTCACAACAGATAACCATCTAACTAAACACTTACAGAAAAAACAGCTTGTCACTGGGAAAGAACCCTTAAAGGGACATCTTATTACCTTATTCACCCCTAAAAGTTCATAATAGTACCTTAAAAGTAAACTTCTAACCCGAAGTTTGCCAGTTCAAGTCTCAGTACCGGCAGGAAATGTAGGTGCATGGGGGGAGTGAATGAACAGCACTCTTTTCCACTCTCATTACTCACAATTGAAGTGCCCTTGAGCAAGGCACCTAACCTCCAATAGCGCTGCTGCAAAAAACACATCACAAAGTTGTCCTTTTAAGGGTTCTGCCTCAGTGACAAGCTCTTGTACCCTTAAAGGTTAAATTTTTGCACATCTTGAAATTTCATAGCTGTTTAAAAGATTTGTAAACTTTCAGAAAAGGCTTTGACATTGTTTCTAACAGAGCTTGGTTTGTGACTCCTTTCTTGAGGTTTCCTATATGTTTCTTTGTGTTTTCTCCCAGGACACTGAGAGTGGACGGCAGCGGTTCAGAGCTGTTCCCTGAGGGCCGGTTAGTGGGCGAGGAGATTACAGATGAGCTGGATTAAGGCCTTTTCTCTCTCCTGAGATCTTGGATATACCGGGAAACATTTTCACCTAAACCACAATGCTTAGAAGAGCTTAGAAGTCTGAAAATAACACCCGTCTGTGTTACTCTGTCAATCTGTTATTTAAGTTTGTGTTTACTTCTCTTTTTGTAGCATGATCTTTCTATTGGTTTTGATACGTAACAAAAAGGAAAGGCATTTCAGATTTCTTATTATATCCTGTAATCAATTCACCAGAAATCAGGCTCCTATCATACTCCCATCTTTATTTATCAGGAGCTTGTTATTGTGACTTACTACCTGTTAGAAATATTTAATCTTGAATATTTCACAGTGTGTCTCATACATAACCTGAATTTGCGGTACGTTGTGGTCATAGTCTATTTGAGCCCTTCAGATTTCTGCATGAACTTCATTTCAAATGTGATCTGATCCTAAAAATAAAGACTGTTTTAAACACAACCCCTTTTGCAGTGTCTCAGTAACGCAGCTGTATTAATAATCCAGAGTCGTGTAAATCATAGGCTGACAGGAGTCACTCGAGTTTGATCATGAAATAAAGAGTCAGTTTACTATAGCTGTTGGTAAGAGATTTCAGAGGACTTATTGAAGTTGAACATGAAAATTCATTATTTATATGTTGTTTTAAAGGGTAATGAAACCCCCCTGTTTTAGTCTGGTCGTTCACACCTCTGAACTGGAAAAACTCTGTAAAAATGGGTGTGTAAAGCTCTGGAAAAGTGGGAGTGTAGAGGGGGGGAAGAGAACAACCAATGAAACACAGACCTATACAACACACTCATTATACAGAATATTGAATTTTAATTTATGAGCACAGAAAAAAATTACAACAAACTCACAAGCATAAGGGAGAAATGCAAAAGAATATTTAAAAGGCTAATAATACTTGATTACGTTTACGAGCACTACAGTCTCATGATAAATGACATGTAGTTTAACACAACAGAATAAAGACAGTTTAATTTTTGTCCATTCTCTAAGTCTTGTGTCCATCGGAATAATCATGTCATCGCGTTCAGAAACATCACTGTGTCCAGTTTGCACATATAATTCATTTGAAGAAGACTTGATGAATGTGTGCATACACCGTGCTAGTTCATATTTGGTGAAGGAGAATGTGTGAAATACGTCTATAAAAACTTTAAACACATGCTTTATTCTGTATAATCTTTAATCCACGTGGCTAGTGTTGTTAAACTCATTGCGGAGCTCCACGCTGAAACCGATCATATGTGCGCTCCGTGTGTATGAATAACAATTGTATTTTTCATGTGTTCGTATTCAAACTCCAGTTCTGACCGCATCGCAGGCAAAATACAACACTCATGCTTGCTCTGCTGAGAGAAACATAGACACGACTCGCGTGTCCGAATGCAGAGGTGAATGAACAGCACTTTAGTGACATTTGAATTCTCCGCTGTAATGCGATCTCATGCGAACATATTTTCCATTTGTGCTGGTGAACAACAGCAAAAAAACCACATGCACCCATTCTGCTCTGGTCGCGTCGCAGGAAAACGCATTTTTGTGTTGTATCACTGAGGAAACGAGCACCTACTACGACCCATGTCTCTGAATGACAACAGAGACAGAGGCGAGAGAAGTGATACTTCCTCATGCATAATAATGCAATTATAATCTTATGCATACTGCAGCGCAGTGATTAGATTGAATGAGCTTTTCGTCATGAATAAATGCAGAAACGGTTGACGTCAGCATGTTCGACCAGCCCATACTGGAGCCAATCAGCACTCTGGATCTTGCCGGTAGTACACGATGACGTCAGATTTTGTGACGTTGCTCCGGCTTTGCTTTTCAAACCGGAAAACACAGAAAAATGACTTAAAATAACAACTTATAAATATAATTAATGAGTACCTTTAGTGTTTGCAATGATGTGCAGCCTATAGATATCTGTTCACAGCTCAAAAAATGTGTTCTGGGGTTTCATGACCCTTTAAACCTGTATCTTGTTTGTTCTGTACAACACAAAAGGTTATTGAAAGAGGCCACAGCCACTAGGGAATACCATTTGCATGAAAGGGTGTACATGGTCTTAGGTAGGTGGTACATGTCAAAGTAACATCCACATTGATGGCAGGACCCAAGATTTCCCAGCAGAACATTGCCCAAAGCATCACACTGCCTCCCCACATGCAACAAATGAGCCTTGGCCACCCATGACCCTGTCGCCAGTTCACCACTGTTCCTTCCTTGGACCACTTTTGATAGATACTGACCACTGAAGACTGGGAACACCCCACAAGAGCTGCAGTTTTGGAGATGCTCTGACCCAGTCGTCGAGCCATCACAATTTGGCCCTTGTCAAACTCGCTCAAATCCTTAAGCTTGCCCATTTTTCCTGCTTCTAACACATCAACTTTGAGGACAAAATATTCACTTGCTGCCTAATATATCCACCCACTAACAGGTGCCGTGATGAAGAGATCATCAGTGTGATTCACTTCACCTATCAGTGCTCATAATGTTATGCCGGAATGGTGTATATGATCTGAAATAGTTTTAAATAGAGGGATCTGCCTATCCTGTACATCTTTCATGCAAACTATATAGCCACTATGGTACTTTATTAAGTCTGTTTGTTTGGTGCTGATCAGTACATTGTAAGAGGTAGTATGGAAGAGAAGTGCTCTGATGGACACTAGAAACTAAACAACGCCTCCTAATGGACAACAGTGAGAAACACGCTTCTTTTTAGAGAAGCAACCTGTTGCTGAATCCAAGAGTAGTCTCTATCTGTGAACGTTTCCATTCATCTCAATCAGCTTAAAGGCCTTGATATACTTTAAGTGAAGTATTGACGTTTTGTGTGTGTTTGTTGTGCTATCATAGAGGATAGCGTGCAGCATATATTCACATATTCATCTAAACATCGCTCCCGCAACATCAATATTCGCACACAGTTTACCGTTGCTCAGGTATTTCAAACTTACGGAGCCCCAGACATGACATGCAGGAAAAAAATAGTAGGCTAAATTGTGCACACGATTAACTATTTTGTTCCCTCGATTTATAAATTATGCATGATTTATAAATCGAGGGAACAAAATAGTTAATCGTGTGCACGTTTTAGTAAATCGAGGGAACGAATTAGTAAGTCGTGCGCATGATTTAATTTTTTTTCTTGCATGTCATGTGCGGGGCTCCGTACAAACTTATTTTTACCTGCACGAAAAACAAAGCAGTTCACCGCGAGTACCTATATTGGGGCTTGAACTGGCAGCGAAATGGAAGGGCATTATTTGAAGTCTACTTAACTCCTGAATCACCTCAGATGTAAAATGTTCATATTATACATGTTTTTCTTTTTCTTTCTTAAGTCCACTTATAAGCCCAAAACAGTGTTTTAATGAGCACACTTCCCTGTCACCAACCCACAGGCTTGTTCACACAGCTCAACTGTATTTACTTCATGGTAAAATATACAGCCAATGACATTTTCACCATCAACATCATCAGTGTTGTCACGATACCTGACTTAAACATCTAAATGCTGAACTGATACAACTGCAAAAACTCTGAACAGAAAAAGTAATTGACGGTGTGGTGACAAATCAGGTCCTCCTCATAATGGGGTCTCTGTTGGGAACCCACGCGATCCCATTGGCTAAAATTAGTTTTATTGGGAACTCTCTAAAACGTGATAATCATGATAAATGCTGTTTGTACTATGTTATAATGACCATTAATGTCTGTATAGAGAGTATGCATGTGACGTCACCGTCAGCCATTGTGACTGCGGTTACGCCCACTGAGTGGCAAAAGACTGAGTTGGAGCATTGGTTCTCAGCGTGAATGCTACGAAAAACACACAAAACACATCTAAAACGGGAAAGAGCTTTGCGACTGACTGTACAAATAGATTTGACAAGAAATCTGAAGTATATTTTTACAGACTGCCGAAAGCTACAGAAAAGAGAAGCAAATGGATTGCTGCAATTCACAGAAACGACTCCAGGCAGCGAAACGTGGGTTTGCAATTATCATCTTTTGAATGAATTTTGAGGTAAAATCACACCCTATATATTGCATTGTTATATATTGTATTGACAACTCCTTAATTAAATTTACCATCTTATATTCTGCATAATCGGATGTTTTTAAATAAACACTGACAAAAACTATAAAAGTGTTAGGGCTGGACGATATGATGACATAACACTGATATAAGTGATCACCCGGATTTAGACCTACCTATATTGTCTATAAAGCGTTCACAGGCAAAATTGTTTAATGTATTTCCCCGGCGTCTAAATCAGGCACATATAAATGTCAGGAAACACGATTCCTGGCTGCATGTCAATATCCATGGATCTTTGGTAAATTGTAAAGAACACTATATTGAGTCTAACCTTTAGTTTAAACTGATAATCGTTTGTTTTACTCACGTTTTCGCAGTTTCCCCTAGTAATGCAGCAAACTCTTTTGCCACTCATCCCGGCTGAGGGAGTGTATTCCGGCGGGAAAGTGACGTCAATGCATACCCTCTATGAGTTAGCTTATGTGCTAGCATAGCATACAGATACCCGATTAGCCTGATAGCTTATTTTGCTTATTATGCACTATATAGTAATCTATACACATTTTAAATTAATATCGATCAAAAGCACTTGGTATATTGAACTGATAGTTGATAAGAGACCCGATTTCAAGGGAGGACCGGCTCCCAGAGGGCGCTGCTGTGCGCTCCGCTTCTGGCGACACACATCAACATCCGGGTCACGTTCATATCGGCCAGTGTCGCTCCACAAGATGTCCAGCATCAAAATAGCAGCGGTTTTTTAAATTACATCCACAGTATTCGCTGCGATTCCACTGTGATTATAATCTGGATCGATATCGAATCGGACGGCGGAGATCTGCAGAAAGAGCGCGAGCTGCTGCTGGTATGTGATCATCAGCTCTCTCACGGACCCGGTTATCGATCGATGATGTGATCAGTGTGTGTGATGATGGCATATGTGGCGTGTGTGTGTGTTCATCATGTCAGTGTACTGACGCGTCGCGCTCAATCTCCTCCTCAGATGCGCGATGAGCAGCAACAGTCACCCTCTGCGGCCGCTGCCCTCCGTGTCAGAGATCGATCACGTGCACCTGCTGTCCGAGCAGCTGGGCTCGCTGGTGTCGGGACAGGAGTACAGTGACGTCACCTTTCTCGTAGAGCAAAAGCGCTTTCCCGCACATCGCGTCATTCTCGCGGCACGATGCCACTATTTCAGGTAGAGTTCTTTATAGCAGCTCTTCTCACACCTGTCCTGTGGACCCCAGCACACCTGACTCAAAATGTGCGGAACAGCTGCATTACCACGAAGTCATCTTCTCTACTGTTAAAACATAAAAAACTGCTAACACTATCCAGAGTACAGACTGTCTATTAAACACCTCAAACAATTTCTTTCAAACTAGTTCATTAAGATTAGATCCTGTTTACCCAAGTCTGCTATCAGTTTCTGTGATCAGGATCTTCTTATTTATTTCATTTGACTTTTTCCTCAGGGCTCTTCTGTACGGCGGGATGAAGGAGTCGCAGTCGCAGGCCGAGGTGTGTTTGGAGGACACGCGCGCCGAAGCCTTCGGGATGCTGCTGCAGTATCTGTACACGGGCAGAGCCAGTCTCAGCTCCGCGCGTGAGGATGTTCTGCTGGACTTCCTGGGCCTGGCCAACCGCTACGGCTTGCAGCTGCTGGAGGACTCCACCTCCGAGTTCCTGCGGACGGTGCTCAACACGCAGAACGTGTGTCTGGTGTTCGACGTGGCCACTCTGTACTCGCTGAGCGCCCTCTCCGCCGCCTGCTGCTGCTACATGGACCGGCACGCTCCGGACGTCCTGCTGTCAGACGGGTTCATGACGCTGTCCAAGGTAGCGCACTCCAGGACACGAGAGAATGATCTTATTATATTCACACAGCGATACCAACAGCAGTACAAGCAAACACACCCGTTTTCAGGAGGAGTGACATGGTTACTCTGTAAGACCTTTAACTCAACAAAATGAAAAGAAATTTGAACATGGCTTAATCCAATGTTCAGACTTCTGTTCTGGAAATGTATGCAAATTAGGACATATTTAATTAGATAATGCCTCATTTGCATATTCAAATATAAAATTTCAACTTGTAATACAAAACAGTTGTCTGTGATTAATAAACCGGTTAAACTGGTTATGGCGATATCTATTAGTTAATTTTTTACCCTGTTCACCTGTGGTGTCTAGCCTTAAAGGAACTCCACTTTTTTTGAAAATAGGCTCATTTTCCAACTCCCCTGGAGTTAAACAGTTGAGTTTTACCGTGATATGATATTACGCAGCGCCTGTGACCCCCTGCTTGCACAGGGAGCGTGCCTTGCAACCATGGAGACATTTGTGAGGGACGCTGCGTAATATCATTGCGCCTGACGCACCCATGGTACGACAGCAAAGTTCCTTGATCATTACGCCAGAATGACAGTATAGTTCCTAGCCATATCGGCCTAGAAAATCGCAACTTTTCATTTTCCGTCAGTCTTAGTACACAATGTAACTACAGAAGAGTCAAATTTTAAATAGGAAAAATATTGAAACTCTTTGGTCATTTTTTAACGGTCTAATCAGATTCAATGAACTATGCTAAGCTATGCTAAAAGTGGTACCGCCAGACCCGGAGATCGGCTGAATGGATTCGAAAACTGTAAAACTCAACTGTTTAACTCTAGGGGAGTTGGAAAATGAGCCTATTTTCAAAAAAGGGGAGTGTTCCTTTAATATTTCATTAAAATGTAGTGACCCAATCGAGGCCATGTGGGCTACAAGTTAACTAATAGTAAAGTATCAGTTTCGTCATCTTGCCAATAGTTCACTTCACACAGTCATTAGGGTAATAATGTTTAAAGCAATAATAGCAAATAAAATCTGAAATTGAGAATCTCACATATGAACATTATTTTCTCATTAAATATTATTCAGAAGTGCGTCACATTCTTTATGCAGTTTCTTATTGAATAAATATTTTAATTATTCAACACAAATTATGCAACCAAACTAATCTAAGCCAATCAGAAGAGTGTGGGCGGAGTCTTTCTGCAAGCACACTGTGCTCACAACCAAATTAATCCAAAATCACAGCCAATCAGTACAGTGTGGGCGGAGTCTCTCTGCAAGCACACTGCACTTGCATCCAAATCAATCCAAAATTGTAGCCAATCACAATAGCATGTGGGTGGAGTCTCTTTATAAGCACACTGCACTTGCAACCAAATTAATCCAAAATCACAGCCAATCAGTACAGTGTGGGCGGAGTCTCTCTGCAGGTGCACTGCACTCACAACCAAATGGATAATTTCATAAACAAATTCATAAATATTATTCCATTTCAACATTATTAAAAGTACAAACTGAGTGACAGAAACAATCTTTAGTTTAAATGTTCTTGTTGTTGAGGTGAATTATCCATTGTTTTTAGTATGGCTATAAAGGTCACGCAAAACGACATTCAGACTCGCATTAAAATCTTTTAGCATTAAATGAAGCATATAATCAGTACCTGAGATGATGCTGTTAGAACAAGGAAAAGATTCATTTTATGGTGTCGCGACACAGTGTTATCCTGTTTAAATGTGATTATTTTATTTTTCCCCACAGGCGGCTCTGCTGACGGTCGTTCAGCGAGACTCTTTTGCAGCCAGCGAGCGGGAGATTTTCCAGGCTTTGTCTCGCTGGTGTCGGCAGAATGGCGAAGGGCCGGCCACACAGGAAGTGATGTCAGCGGTGCGTCTGCCGCTCATGACGCTGACGGAGATGCTGAACGTGGTGCGTCCCTCGGGTCTGGTCAGTCCAGATGACCTTCTGGATGCCATCAAGACGCGCTCCGAAAGCCGAGACATGGACCTGAACTACCGCGGCATGCTGAGTAAGTCTGAGGTTTTCAACAAACTCACAACAGCTCCGATCCAAGAGGCCACTGGGAGAAATAACTACAAACACTGATGATTCATGCTGTGCTCGCTGCTCATGATCTCTAAAATGTGTAAAAGTGTTCTGGAGCCGCTGGGTGACCGTAATGACGTGTGTGTGTGTGTGTGTGTGTGTGTGTGTGTGTGTGTGTGTGTGTGTGTGTGTGTGTGCAGTTCCCGAGGAGAACATCGCCACCATGAAGTACGGCGCTCAGGTGGTCAAAGGCGAGCTGAAGTCGGCGCTACTCGACGGAGACACGCAGAACTACGACCTGGACCACGGCTTTTCCAGACACCCCATAGAGGAGGACGGACGCGCCGGGATCCAGATCAAACTCGGCCAGGCCTTCATCATCAACCACATCCGCATCCTCCTGTGGGACCGAGACAGCCGGTGAGCCTCCCGAAGATCTCACACCAGAGTGTGCTTGGTCATCATCGAGGTTTTTCTTGTTTTTGTTTGAAAGCTTGTTGTATGTTTTTGAGTTCTTCGTCTTCTTCCTCTCTTGCAGCTCGTACTCGTATTACATCGAGGTGTCCATGGATGAGCTGGATTGGGTTCGAGTGGTGGATCACTCCAAGTTCCTGTGCCGCTCCTGGCAGAATCTGTTCTTCTCTCCTCGTGTCTGCAGGTAAAGCATTGATCATAGTCTTCTTGACCACAGTTCATATTATTCTGGATTTTCAGGTGTCAAATCACTGGGCATCACATGAACCTGGGCGAACTCTGACAAATCCATTACTGCAGATATTGCTTTACCATCATATGCTATAAATATAAAAAGAGAACTCATCACTAATAAACACTGTGATATTAGAGCATTGTGTTTCCTGAAGCATCTGTATTTAACAGTGGTCTTCATGTCTCAGGTACGTGCGGATCGTAGGAACACACAACACCGTCAATAAAGTCTTCCATCTGGTGGCCTTCGAGTGCATGTTCACCAACCGCCCGTTTACTCTGGAGAAAGGCCTGCTGGGTAAGTCTTGGTGTCAGTGCTGAGATTTAATCTGTATCCGTTGAGTTTGTGATATTTGAATGAATGGATTGTCCTGCACGTGTCTGTAGTGCCCAGTGAAAACGTGGCCACCATCTCTGCGTCTGCGAGCGTGATCGAGGGCGTGAGTCGCTGCAGAAACGCCCTCCTGAACGGAGACACGCGCAACTACGACTGGGACTCGGGCTACACGTGTCATCAGCTGGGCTCCGGAGCCATCGTCATTCAGCTGGCCCAGCCCTACATCATCAGCTCACTGCGGTACGACTGTGTGTGTGTCTGAGAGTGAGAGTGTGTGAGACTGTGTGCAACATCAGGACACAAGTTTGTATAATGACATGGGTATGATATAGGTATTACAAGGAGAGGGTGACTTATGAGGACATTACCCCATGTCCCAATTTTTCAAAAGGCTTATAAATCATACAGAATGAGTTTTTTTGAGAAAGTAAAAATGTGCAGAGTTTCCTTTGATGGGTAGGTTTAAGGGGATAGAAAATATGGTTTGTACAGTATAAAAACCATTACGCTTATGGAATGTCCCCACAATTCACAAAAACAAACGTGTGTGTGTGAGTGTGAATGTGAGTCATTCAGCTGGCCCAGCCCTATGTAATCAGCTCTCTGCGGTAAGACTGTGTGTGGGTGTGTGTGTATGAGTGAGTGTGTGTGAGTCTGTGGGTGTGTGAGTGAGAGTGTGTGTGAGAGACTGTGTGTGAGTGTGTGTCATTCAGCTGGCCCAGCCATACGTCATCAGCTCTCTGCGGTACAACTGTGTGTGTGTGTGTGTGTGTGTGTGTGTGTGTGAGAGAGTGTGTGAGTGTGCGTTTTCTGAGTTCTGGGTTCCTGGAGTCCTTGAAGATTTGAAAAATTAAAATTTAATTTCTGTCATCATTTACTCACCCTCGTGTCATTCCAAACCTATAAAGCTTACATTTGACGAATCAACTTGATCAACATAATTTTTGTCGGCGTGGTCTAAAGATGATCGGATTTGATTTTTGTGAAAACGGAGCAACGGTCTAGGAGGAGTTTGAAAAAGTACGTTTTTTGTAAAATTCAAAATGGTGAAAATTTTCATGACAGAAATTGATGTCATAGGGTGCAATTGAATCGTCTTGATCCAAGGAATCAGAGGAAAAAATAATTTTGTTTCTTAGCATAAACATTAGTGCAACTTAGGACATTTGGTGGCGCTAGAGGGTTTGAGTTAGACTCCAAATTTGCTGTAGTAACAGTTCAGACTGAAGTGTTTTGCATGTGAAATGAACTGATGGAGATGATGGAGTGAATGTAAAATGCTGTGACGCCAGTGCTAATAAATTTATGATGAAACACATTTAGTGTAAATATGAGTGATTTTGTGCTGAGCAGCTGTTATTGAAGTGTCACTGAATGTGTGTCCAGCTGATGTTCTGATATAAACACACAGTATCACAGTGTTCAGCTGAGAAACAAGAACATGTTTCTGCTTTGCTCCAATGCTCAGAGTCACTGTAAGTGTCTTGATTCTGTCAGACATTTCTCTATGTGTTCGTAACTCATGCCTGTCGGTGTTTCTTGGCTGTTTCAGGCTGTTGCTGTGGGACTGTGACGAACGCTCGTACAGTTACTACATCGAGGTGTCTACTAACCAGCAGCAGTGGACTAAAGTGGTGGACCGCACAAAACTGTCCTGTCGGTGAGCAGCATCTCTTCTGTCATCCTCTGCTCAAGAGCACACACTCATACTGCAGATTCATTTGGACTCACTCTCAGATCGCTTACCTAACAAAGATAAGACAGAAAATTTAAACAAGTAGTGATGCACCAGAATATGTGCAACCAAAAATATTTGACCAGTTTTTGACCGGTGACGTTTAATTAGTGCCTGCTTCAATGCTGCTTTGACGGTCAGCGTCTGTTTCCTGCAAACAACAACAGATAAACATGTCAGCCATGTGGATGCTAAAGGCCCGTTCACACCAATAATGGTAACTATAAAGATAACTACAACGATAACTATATTTGTGTCCACACCAACGAACGAGAACGGTCTGTTTATTCTATTCTCGCATGCTGCGGTTTCAAAGTGTGTGTACATGTTTGTTGTTCTTGTTGCATTTACACGGCTTTAACCAGCAGATGTCCTCAGCGTGCTGTAATCGATCTAATCTAACAGTGAATTTAGCTGATGAAGTCAATATAGTGGAACAAAAGCAACACCTAATCTTTTTCACTGCAACTTCAAAGGAAGCAAGACAATGTTGTTGAAACTAGTGCTGGATACCTGAGGTAATTTTATTACACAGTTTGCTAGCCTCGCATAATGATCTCATTGTTAATACTTCTCACCATTTATTCCGAGGGTATGACCGATTGTTTTCCATATATCCATTTCTTTAAAGTATCCTTGAAAACGGGTTTGACTTGTCAAAACAGTGGTGGCTTTTTTTTGGACCTTGGCAATTAATTTCTCTCAATGTCATCTGCCATTTTAAATGCCTTTTTAAAAAATGCCTTTCCATTTGAGCCTTTAAAATAGAATGGATTCTGATTGGCTGTCAGTGTTTTATCATTCAACAGCTGGAAAAATCTTTCTGAAAGTGATCCCAATGATATAGTTTCACTGTGTTGTTATCGTTATAGCTTTGGTGTGGACAGTTTTATATTTAGAACGACTTCTAGAACTAAATCTTCATCGTTATCTTTATAGTTATCGTTCTTGGTGTGAACGGGCCTTAAAAGACTGGGTTAACCATATCGATCTCTCGCTTTTCATGGATAATCGGTGGATTCTTAAATGATTAGTTCACCCTCATGTCATCCAAGATGTTCATGTCTTTCTTTCTTCAGTCGAAAAGAAATGAAGGTTTTTGAGGAAAACATTCCAGGATTTTTCTCCATATAGTGGACTTCACTGGGGTTCAACAGGTTGAAGGTCCAAATGTCAGTTTCAGTGCAGCTTCAAAGAGCTCTACATGATCCCAGACGAGGAATAAGAGTCTTATCTAGAGAAACCATCACTCATTTACTAAATAAAATAAAAATTATATACTTTTTAACCACAAATGCTCGTCTTGCACTGCTCTGTGATGCTCTACGCATTACGTAATCATGTTGGAAAGGTTACGCGTGACGTAGGCGGAAGTACCGATCCAGTGTTTACAAACTAAACGTGCAAAGACTAATTCAAATGGCCTTTATAAAAAAAAAGGTAAAACAATGATGTCGGAAGATTTTGAAGTTTGAGGAGAAAATGAGATGGAGTTTTTCGCCCTACCGCGGTACTTCTAACTATGTCACGCGTGACCTTTCCAGCGTGATTACAATGGCCAATCATAAGTGTTTAAAGGATTAGTTGACTTCAGAATTAAAATTTCCTGATAATTTACTCACCCCCATGTCATCCAAGATGTTCATGTCTTTCTTTCTTCAGCTGAAAATGAAGGTTTTTGAGGAAAACATTCCAGGATTTTTCTCCATATAGTGGACTTCACTGGGGTTCAACGGGTTGAAGGTCCAAATGTCAGTTTCAGTGCAGCTTCAAAGAGCTCTACACGATCCCAGACGAGGAATAAGAGTCTTATCTAGAGAAACCATCGGCCATTTTCTAAAAAAAAATAAAAAAATTATACACTTTTTAACCACAAATGCTCGTCTTGCACTGCTCTGTGATGCGCCATGCATTACGTAATCATGTTGGAAAGGTCAGAAAAGCCATTTAATGACCATAAACTTGATAGTTAGCTAGAAAAATAACTCGAGAGGAGCATTTTGATAAATATATGCACTATATTACAGATTAATTGTTGTCTTCATTAATGTATGTTTGAATAAATCCATCAAGAACATTTAAATTAAATTTAAACCATTTAAATGTTTGTTTCAACAATAAATTGGACTAGAAACAATTATATCATTAAAAAGATGATATAAAAACTATTTATATAAAACTTATTTATGTACAAACTCTAATTTTGATTTTGGTGCATCATTTTCCGTAAGTCTGCATTAATGTGTGTAGAGGATGTTTAATGTGACATCATCTGTGTGATCATCAGATCCTGGCAGACGCTCACGTTCGACAAACACGCGGCGGCGTTCATTCGGATCGTGGGAACTCACAACACGGCCAATGAGGTGAGAGCGTGAGCTGAATAACAGCCCTGCAGAATCAAAGTGCTGGTTTCTCCCTGACCTGACCTCTTCCCATGATTCCTCAGGTGTTTCACTGTGTGCACTTCGAGTGTCCATCACAGCTGGAGGGCAGCCCGTGACATCAGACCTCGTAACCGTCAGCGGTGCTGAACTGCACACTGGCTCAGGACCGTCTCCTCCTGACCATCAGCACAGCTTCGGCTTCTCAATAAGCTATCGGCTCATGTTTCATTTGTATTGCCCAGATTTTAATGGTTGATTTGTTAATTTTAAGTGTTATTTATTAGTAGATAATTTTCTTGATATTGTAAATGTCAGTTGATCTGAAGCATCACAAAACGTATTTATTCAAGAAAATGTTTTCTCCTATAATATATTCTGTTGCGCTGTAGGAATGGTGGCGTACCGAAACACTTATTCCGTTGAGTTTTAATATGATTCATCCAAACATATTAAATACACATTGTATTTGATCCTAATTGAATCAAAGTATAATTGATATTCTACTCTGCTCAGTGTTGTATTTCTAGACTTTTCCTCAACTTTTTTACGTGCGGTGATAATGGCCCTAGAAATAGATGGATAGTTGGTCCTCGGCTCTCTGAACTCCAGCAGTCTTCCAGCGTGTCTGTGTTTGATCTGATGCTGGTCGTGACTCTACAGACACTACAGGTGCACATTTTGTAAGGCTGTAAATAGACTGAAGCGGCGCATATTTCTCTCGGTTTGTATCTGCTGAACTCACTCATCAATAAAGTGTTGATTTCCAAAAAATACACACCGAGTTATGTTTTGAATTTAGCGAGTAACTATAACTGTAGTCATGAATCTACACTGAAGGCAGATTCACTAAGAATGAGGGACTATTCACACCTGGTCATGTGATTTCTCTGATCAGATCAGAGCAGTGGTTCCCAACGTGGGGTCCATGGGGGAGGAACAGAGATCGCAAATGGGTGCGCGATTCTTCGAGGTCAAATATGGATACAAAAAACCCTTTTCATAGATGGGTTCTGTGAATGCTTCAAACAATCAGCCACTTATCAAAACGAGCTGATAACCATTTGATATGATACGAGGTCTCAACTTGCTGATCGCAAAAAATCAGGTTTTTGTATATGTGTAAAAAATTAAAATCATTTATCTTATATTGCTTTAAGTCACCATGAAATCAAAATGGACAATTCTTATGCAGTGTTTATTCTAAATGATTTATCGGTGCACATTGTTGTAATCTTGAATCAGAATATCTTCTCCTCCCTCTTGCAGCGACATCTCTTCTCTGATGAAGAGGGCGGGGCAACCTGTCCCTCACATGAGATCCACCAATAGCAAACCACAACCATCCAATCAATTCCCCACAGACAAAATCAAGCCCCGCCCTACATTTGTTCTTGTTCCAGAAGCCGTTTCACTCAACATACAGCACAATAGAGAAAAAAAGACGAGCACAACTTCTGTTTCATGATGACTTTCATACTAATATGAGCATGACAGACACAGACACTAAATAATAAATAGCGCAAATTCCCTCTACATTATGTCATAAACCAGTTACAAAGTAGGTATAACCTATGTACCTTGCAATGTGTTTTGCGTCTCTTTAGACAAATCTCATTTTAACAGCAACATATTGAATCATGTCTGACAACTGACAAATATGTAATCTGTATAATTAGGATATGTATAAAATTAAGGTGCTGTAAGCATGTTGGATTTCTTTGAAAACTTGGAATCATATTAAACCTGTTTGTAGGAATGAATTCCTTTGCATTTTTTATTGTATGTTAAAGTTGAATAAACTGGATTGGACAGTTTTTCTGGTTGTACTGAATATGTGACGAGTGATTTCTGGTCTTAGTAAAACACAGTAAAACTTTGAATACTAAATAAGTTGAAGGTTTGTGTCTCACTGTTTCATATGGAGGACTGAACCTGAGGAGAAAATGAACAAACAAACACAAATGACCCAGAGGGATCACATCTTATATTCTTCATCATTTATTCCTGAATTTATTTTTTAAACAGTTCATTTGTGCAAAATAAATACTTACAAATTACTTACAAATGAATAGAGTTTTTTCTTTAATGGATATTTTGTATTTTCTCACAAAAATAATTTTGAGATCAAAACAGGATTGGCAGATGTCCGGCTGTAAGTAATTCAGGTGTGATCTGCACATTACTTGATTAAATGAAGAGGCACTAACACTAAATCAGCATTAAAACAAGTTTATTGAGATCAAATCAATAAAGAGAATATATTTACTAAAGAAGAAAAGAAAATCTGCTGAACTATGAAGTGAAATGTGCAAAACCTCAGTCAGGCGTCTGGCTCAGTTATATGATAAAAATATGGCATTATAGTTTTTATTAATATTTTGAAATTGTTTTTTACGTAAATATTTTTCATTTTCATTTTAGTTAAAATTATTTTGTTGTGCATTTCTGTCTTTTTTAAATGTCTAAAGTTTTTTCTTCCATTTTAGTTATTTAGCTAAATAAAAATGAGAAAAGTTTTCTTTGGCAACTTGAAGTAAAATAAGTTTTTTACACTTTTTTCAGTTTATTTTTATTTTAATTAACAAAAATATTTTTTATGGTTTTAGATTATAATTGTGGAGCGGTGCACATGACATGAGGGACTGTGTATATAATAACTCTGCAGCGTGTGTGTATGTGACACTCAACGGCTCCATCTTGTGGAAAGGCTGCAGTATGACGTGTGGAAGCGCTCCAGCGTGTCACGGGTCTCTGCGGCGCAGGCATTGAGGAGCTGCTGTGAAACGTCCAGGTGTCTCCTCAGCGTTTCTGATCCCAGTGTTCAGGGCCGGAGCTCGTAAGGCCGGCTGGGGAGGGTCACTGTGACGTGTGTCCGTGGATCAGGAGGTGTCAGACGGCACATGCTCCTCGAAGCCCTCGCTCTCCCGCACCAGCGCCCGCTCCAGGATCACGCGGCCCTCCTTGTAGCGCTGGCTGTCCTCGGTGGCGAACTCGTAGATCCAGCCCAGCTTACTGTTGCAGTTCTTACAGCTGACGTCTCTCACTATGTGTCTGCCGGTCAGCATCACACGGTCCTGCACCTCGCTGTACTGCAAGTTCACCACCTGAGAGATGAAGACACGCTCGTTCAGTCATGCTGAAAGACCTCTGACAGACCTGCTGAAGAGCTGAGGTTTAGCTGTGGAGATACAGGTTTAGTCATGTGTTTGTCAGAACGTGACGTGACCTTGTTGAAGAGGAAGGCCCGTCCGGTGGCTCCAGTGAAGCGTGTGGAGATGAGCTCGGAGCGGTTGGTCAGAATCGTGTCACAGTTGGCGCAGGAGAACAGACGCGTCCCTCCAATGTGATCCAGGAAGATTCGACCCATCGCAGCACTCCAAACACTGAGAAACATAAAAAGTCAATACAAAAAAATACAATATTTACTCAAAGTGATGATAAAAATTCTTCTTTTTGTATGTATTATGTCAGTGTTTATTTTAAATTAAGTAATCGTTCACATCATTACTTTAAAACAAGCTTGTGCCCTTGTAATCTTTAATCAAAAACATTAAATCCCTCCCCCCAGCAACATCTCTTCTCTGATGATGTGTGCAGTGGCCTGAGGGCGGGGCAATGATCCCTGTCATCCAGCAACCTGCCTGTCTCCTGTTAGAATCCGAATGAAACTGAAGTTGTGCTCGTCTTTTCTTCTGTATTGTGCCGTATATCCGAGTGAAACGCTTTTCAAACAAGAACAAATGTAGGGCGGAGCTTGATTTCGTCCGCGAGGAATTGATTGGATGGTTGTGGTTTGCTATTGGTGGATCTCATGTGAGTGACAGGTTGCTCCGCCCTCATCATCAAAGAAGAGATGTCGCTCTATTAAAAAGAATAGTCAATTTTTCGTTCGAGTCGGATACATAGCCTATCACAATATTGAAGAAATTTCTGGTTCATTGCCGACTTCAATTGAAAACTATGTAAAGCTACATGCTAATGTTTTAATGAACTATATTAATTATTATAAGCATTAACAACGAACTGTAATAATTAATGTAATATTACTAGTCTGATTCTAGACTTGATTCTAGACAGTCTCTCCTGTCAGTTCATTATCTCTCTGCTAACGAGCTGATGATCGTTGATCGAAGTGTGTTAAATGGACAGACATACATTACAAAATGTCTGATGTAACACGTTTCCCAAAAGCATCGTCAACACTGGTGGCAATGAACAACTTGGGCTCACGATTCTTTTGAGAAACGCAGCGCTGAACATCAGTGACCAAACACAAGAATCACTTCACACAGAATCAGCCGGTGTCTGCGCGTAATCTCACCGCTTCCTGCCAGATGAATCACGAAGTTTCAGGAAGATAAGAGACACTTGTAGGCTTTGTAATGTCTCTTTCTGTCTTCTCTGTCAGTGTCAGTCTCATGCGAGAAGAATGTTTGTCAACATCCGGTTTTGTCCTGCGCATGCGCATATCGCACGGGCACTGATGATGTATGGCAAGCCGTTTTAATATTTATTCATTTGCAGGATATGAATTATAGATATCTACAATTTCATTTTTACTAGTTCATTTTATCAGGAATTCATTTTTACGAGTAACAATATTATTTATAATATATATAATAATATTATTCATATCAAAAATGACCATCAATATTATGGGGATATTTTTAATTGTGTTAAAAATTGTGAGCATAGGCGTAATTTGGTGGCACTTTTTGCTAGGGTCGATATTGTCCCCATCACTTTTTGAAACATCACATCATGTACCTACAAATGAATCATCCCTATTGACTAGCAGAGCATTAATTTCATTCGTTTATTAAATAAGAGGCGACGCGTTAGCCACACTATGACAGATATGTATCGCGTTTATTTCCTCCCTTTTTTATTCAAAATATTCACAAGCTTGTTAACTATATCATGAATTATATGATATATTCTGATTGAAGTTTCATGACGATAAATATCAAACCAAACACAAGAATCACTTCACACAGAATCAGCCGGTGTCTGCGCGTAATCTCACCGCTTCCTGCCAGATGAATCACGAAGTTTCAGGAAGATAAGAGACACTTGTAGGCTTTGTAATGTCTCTTTCTGTCTTCTCTGTCAGTGTCAGTCTCATGCGAGAAGAATGTTTGTCAACATCCGGTTTTGTCCTGCGCATGCGCATATCGCACGGGCACTGATGATGTATGGCAAGCCGTTTTAATATTTATTCATTTGCAGGATATGAATTATAGATATCTACAATTCCATTTTTACTAGTTCATTTTATCAGGAATTCATTTTTACGAGTAACAATATTATTTATAATATATATAATAATATTATTCATATCAAAAATGACCATCAATATTATTAGGATATTAAAATATTATTGGGATATTTTTAATTGTGTTGAAAATTGTGAGCATAGGTGTAATTTGGTGGCACTTTTTGCTAGGGTCGATATTGTTTTGAAACATCACATCATGTACCTACAAATGAATCATCTCGTATTGACTAGCAGAGCATTAATTTCATTCGTTTATTAAATAAGAGGCGACGCGTTAGCCACACTATGACAGATATGTATCGCGTTTATTTCCTCCCTTTTTTATTCAAAATATTCACAAACTTGTTAACTATATCATGAATTATATGATATATTCTGATTGAAGTTTCATGACGATAAATATTTATTTGGTTTTCCATGTTAACATCATAATCTTTAATCATAAATCATAATCTCATATCAAGAATAAACACATCAAAAAATATATTTTTGTATTTTTTGCAGGCTATACCTCCTGTCCAAGCGTCTATGGTCATTTAGCGGCATCATGAGATGAATCCGGCCGTTATAATGAGATGAATTCAGTAAAGAACACTTCTTTCTCGTTTTATTTATTTATTTATTTATTTATTTATTCTGACATATTCGACCACGGCTGTTTCTCGTGAATTTCACCTCTGTAAAATTAAGTATTGGCTACTCATTTCAAGGTAATATCATCAATAATTTGGACAGTCATGCTAAAAGTGTGTTGTTTTAATAAGAGAAATATCGGTGGGAATAACGACTGCAATATTGTATTATCCTAACCCTTTTTTGATGTACAGTAGGCCTAAGTGAGTCGAAGAGTCGATTCCAACTCCTGGAGTCGGAGTCGACTCTGAAACAGCTGATCGAACACCCACAGTCGCGGGAATGACTGCAGGAAAATGGCGGAGGGAGATCTGAACGTAGACAGCATCATCTCCAGACTGCTGGAAGGTAAAGGAGCTTCAGGAGCGCATATCAGACGGCTCTGAGCCGGCTGTATTTGAGGCTCATGTGTCGGTCACGCCGCGGATGAGCTCTGATTTCAGTCAGGCGCTGTTATTCTCTGTCAGGTCGACCGACAGCTGCCTGTGTTTATATGCTCTTCTGTGGCTGTCTCCGTCACTTTGGGTTTTTCTGCTTTTATGTTTCATCAAAATGATTTTTGTCAGAGGTTTTAGATTAATGCGTGCTGATGCCTCTCAGCTTTTAGTTTGTTGATACTGATCTGAAACCATCAGTAAACAATTGTATGAAAATTAGAATATAATTCCCCAATTGCTTCATTTATTTAATTGTGTGTTTATCTCTTTTTTATTTCTTTTTTTTGTGCAGTATACATATTCTACACGTATGACATGAAATCCTGTGATCTTTTTGATCGTTTTTTGCTCACCTATCATTCAGTTATTATCCTTATCCACGTGACTTTATGTTGAGCATCATGTGTGTTCTGATTGGCTGTGCAACATTTTCTTTCTGTGTGGACACACACATTACTTGTTGCTGGAAACTTGTTGCATCATATCTGGTTAAAGTCTGCATGAAAGGGAAGTTGCACTAGTCTTTTCTTCCCTATTGTGGTCAGGGTTGCCAGGTTTTCATGGGGGGGGGGGGTCCCTGGTCCCGGTCCCCCGGTAAAAATCAGGGTTAAGGGGAATAAAATCCACTTTTTGATGGGGTTCTTCTAGTAAAATTTGCATTCCAGGGGCTAAATATCATGTTATTTGGGGTTGCTTCAACCTGCAGACATGAAAAACAACCCGCGGCAACAGTGTTTAAGTATCCCGATCCCGACTTGGCAGGCATCACTGATTGTAGCGTATATCCGAGTGAAACGGCTCCTGGAACAAGAAACAAATGTAGGGTGTGGCTAGATTTTGTCCATGGGGAATTGATTGGATGGTTGTGGTTTGCTATTGGTGGATCTCATGTGAGTGACAGGTTGCCCCGCCCTCTTGACAGTAAACACGCCATCAGGCCACGCCTGCTACATTATTAGGATATGCCAATGTCCTTATAATTCAAATTGCTAAATAAACATACTGAACCATTTTTTATTAAAAATGTAAAAATGCAGAAAGTTTTCTGTGATCGGTAGGTTTGTATCATAATGTCCTCATAATGATAGGTGTACCAACGTGTGTGTGTGTGTGTGTGTGTGTGTGTGTGTGTGTGTGCAGTGCGAGGATGTCGTCCTGGGAAGGTGGTGCAGATGACGGAGGCGGAGGTGCGAGGGCTGTGCATCAAATCTCGAGAGATCTTCCTCAGTCAGCCCATCCTGCTGGAGCTGGAGGCACCACTCAAGATCTGTGGTCAGTCTGCTGTCCTCCTCACACTCACATTCTGTGCTGGGTTCGGGTCAGTGCATGTGGAAACATGTCAAACATCTTAAAGTTACATGTGAAATGTCAGGATGGAGTCGCAGCGGTTTTACCGTTACTCACTCTTTTCACAGGACACACACGG
Source organism: Ctenopharyngodon idella (assembly GCF_019924925.1). Classification (NCBI taxonomy): domain Eukaryota; kingdom Metazoa; phylum Chordata; class Actinopteri; order Cypriniformes; family Xenocyprididae; genus Ctenopharyngodon; species Ctenopharyngodon idella. The sequence continues at coordinate 1,534,970 of NC_067239.1, read as the reverse complement.
GATGAGTCTCATTAAACCTGTCATGATCATTTTTACACTTCAAGAAATTAGTGATTAGGACAAACCAAAGGCTGCTGACAGAAAATGAAGCCTATTTTTAGTGACAGATTTCTTGACATTTAAACCCTCAGTTCTCATTGCTTTAATCTGACAGTCTCACTCGTTATTGTTATGTAACAAAGATTACGTTAATTACAGTTAAAACACCTTATTAAGCAATAAGAATTACAAAAGAGTAAAACATCTGGATGTCAGTGCAAGACATCCTGATGGTCCTAAAATATTTAAAAACTTAAGAAACATGTAAAATATGAATTAAAATATGAATGTGGTTGCATTAGATATAGAAAATCAAACAAATGCTTTTCTCTTAGCTGTAGAGAATCACATTATCTAGCAGCATCATCCACTAACCAGTGTGTATCACTGAGATACTATTACAGTTTTTATTAGTAGTCACTCTATAGTACACTTTAGACATTATACTAACTATAAGTAACTTTGTCAACTAACTCTCATCAGCAAATGTTCTCTGATGTGACCGTACACTAAATGCCTCTTTCCTCTGTGTTCTTCATCCTCCCGTTCCTCAGGTGACATCCACGGTCAGTACACAGACCTGCTGCGGCTCTTTGAGTATGGCGGTTTCCCTCCGGAAGCCAACTACCTGTTCCTGGGAGACTATGTGGACCGAGGGAAGCAGTCGCTGGAGACCATCTGCCTCCTGCTGGCGTACAAGATCAAATACCCCGAGAACTTCTTCCTGCTCCGCGGCAACCACGAATGTGCCTCCATCAACCGCATCTATGGGTTTTATGACGAGTGTAAGAGCCTCTTAGATCATCCACCACACACACACACACACACACACACGGCCTGTTCCATGAGAGGAATTCAGATGATTTGGGTGTATTTCAGGAGAAAAAAAATGCTTTTTCTCTTGTCTTTAAAGAGGATCTATTCTGCTTTTTCCCATGTTCATCTGTCTTTGTTGCTGTTTGAGCATGAAAAAAGTTTCCAAAGTCCCTCCAGTTTGAGTTCTTCTCTATATCAGTGTCAGTGTTTCTGAACTCCCTGAAACGCCTCCATTGTAGTCTTGAGTTTTCTTCACAATATTCCTCATTTAAATAATTAATATGCAGAATAAAGGGGTGGGGTTGAGTTAGTTAGTAGTGTGTTGAAACTGGTGGTTATGGTAAGAGGCAGGAAATTTCCCAAACACGCTCGAAGCACTTGACCAATCACCACACCCTGCTGCAGCTGACCAATCAGAGCACATTCTGCTTTTCAGAAGGAGGGGCTTCATAGAGACCGGAACTAAACAGAGCGTTACTGACAGACTGGGAAGAGAGGAGCTGAACAATGGAGAATATGAGGAAAATAATCAACATTCAAGCAGGAAAACCTGTTCTAGTAGAGCCCAAAAACAACATCAAGACTAAGGGCATAATAGAAGCACTTATATTAAAAATATAAAAGAAAAGGCTCTTTATTAGCATTAAATGTTCTTTAGATTATTAATATGTTCTTCACATTAAGAAAAAAAATGTTCTTTTAAGAACTGTACACTGAAAGGAACCAAAAATGGTTCTTCTATGGCATCGCTGTGAAAATCCCCTCTTGAAACCTTTATTTTTAAGAATACAGGACCAGTGCTCAGCAAAAAGTGTCATCTGTCTTTGTGTCTTTCAGGTAAACGCAGGTTTAATATCAAACTTTGGAAGACTTTTACCGACTGCTTCAACTGTCTGCCCATCGCCGCCATTATCGACGAGAAGATCTTTTGCTGTCATGGAGGTGTGTTTTCACCTCACTATGAAGAGTGATCCTCATCGTCCACAGATGTCTTGAGGTGTTTGTGCTCTGCTCTTCCCGCAGGCCTCTCTCCAGACCTGCAGTCCATGGAGCAGATCCGGCGCATCATGAGGCCGACTGACGTGCCCGACACAGGTGCCGTTCATCAGTCATGTGAGAACTTCCTCCTGCGCTCTGTGTGTGTGTGTGGCGCTGCGGCTCATGTCTGTGTGTTTCAGGCCTGCTGTGTGACCTGCTGTGGTCAGACCCGGATAAAGACGTCCAGGGCTGGGGTGAGAACGACAGGGGCGTGTCCTTCACGTTTGGAGCCGACGTGGTCAGCAAGTTTCTCAACCGTCATGACCTGGACCTCATCTGCAGAGCTCACCAGGTGACCTCTATAATCAGAATAACGATTCTGCTTTTAATGGCAATACCATGTTTTTACTGGAGGTCAACCAAAATATATCAGTTTTACAGATTACTAATGGTCGATTGATCGCTTATCGGCTGTATTTTCCATCTCCCAGACCTCTAGTTTTTACAGTATCTGTTCTTTCGCATGCTTTGCCCTGTTCCTCCATCATGCCGGTAGGTGGTTGAAGACGGATATGAGTTCTTTGCTAAGCGGCAGCTCGTGACGCTGTTCTCGGCACCCAACTACTGCGGGGAGTTTGATAACGCTGGCGGCATGATGAGTGTGGATGAGTCCCTCATGTGCTCTTTCCAGGTAACACAAAGACCCTTCAAGACAGTCAGACTTAGTGCTCAGATACCATTCACTGTAATACTTCATAACACCTCACTTTCTCTCCACGAACTACCATTGCGACTGTATTCCATATTAACCAAGTGACCACCGTATGTAAAGTCTTTGGATTGACTCACATCAGCACAGAATCGTGATAAGTGTCAATCTAGAATGGTATAAAGGTCACATATACAGCAGTGCTGCAGTGATGAGGTAGTATTGTAAGTTCATGTCACTCTGGTTCCCTCAACAGAAACCCAGTAGGATTTTCCATTTGCTTTTGGATTAATGCAGAAAATAAACTTTAATGTTACCATCATTAAGCTTCAACAACTCTTTCAGTCTTTATTTAAAGGGATAGTTCACACAAAAATGAAATTATCCAATGATTTACTCACCCTCAAGCCATCCTAGGTGTATATGACTATCTTCATTCAGACGAACACAATCAGAGATATAATTAAAAATATTCTGGCTCTTCCAAGCTTTGTAATGGTAGTGAATGTGGGGCATCCATCCATTAAAAATAAAACCCACACAGCTCCAGGGGGTTAATAAATGCCTTCTGAAGCAAAGCAATGTGTTTTTGTAAGAAAAATATCCATATTTAAAACTTTATTAACTATAATAGCTAGCTTCTGGTATAAAGCTTGGAAGAGCAAGGATGTTTTTTAATATAACTCCGATTGTGTTCATCTGAAATAAGATAGTCATATACACCTAGGATTGCTTGAGGGTGAGTAAATCATGGGATAATTTTCATTTTTGGGTGAACTATCCCTTTAAGAACATTTTCCCTTAAAGCTTGAGTTAGAAGAGTTTGCAGAAGTGTGTTTATAAACACAAGACTGTGAAAGCGATGTACTGATGTTACTGAAGCGATGTTACTGATGACATTTATGTTGTAGAATAAAACGTGAAAACATATTGAGCTTGTGTTCACCACAGACCTTATTTCAGGCATTTAACCACATTCAAAAAACACGTTGTTTTCAGGACGATGGAACTAAAAGTGCTAAAATGCAACTCGTTCCTGGGTTTTGGCCTACAGAAACACATCACCCCTGCAATGCTCTATTCAGATATGAGATGTAAGGTCATCAGACCTGTATGTCATGTAGGATCACATACTGAAGAATGTCCAAATCAGAATCGAGATCATGCCCTTTATAGTCTAAGACTCGGCCTCTACAGTGAAGACACGTCCTCACTGTCTGTCTGTGTGTGTGTGTGTGTGTGTGTGTGATGCAGATCCTGAAGCCCTCTGAGAAGAAGGCGAAGTACCAGTATGGAGGGGTGAGTTCAGGGCGGCCCGTCACCCCGCCGCGCACAGCTCCGGCCCCTAAGAAGAGGTGAGGCGTAAGACGTCCTCCCAGAAGCCCCTGCACATGTCCAGCTGTTCTCTCTCTCTCACACACACTCACACACACACATTGTCACCGCTCGTCGCTCTTGATTTGCTTGTTTTGTTGGCGTTTCTGTTAATAATTGTTATTATCTGGCTGTGTGTTTTCCAGTACTTTCATATATTGCACAATCTGGACTGTGCTTCAGAGAAAATATGATGTGTGTGTGTTTGGAGATTGTGAGGGGTGTGAATATTACCTGTTTCCTGTACATATCCTTTCATCTGAGGCACACTGGGACAGATCATTCTCACACGATTCCAATCTTATTCTTGAACAACAGTGTTGTGTCGCCCATCGGGCAGATCTCATGAGACTTTCTGCTAATAAGTAAAATGAATATAACTGCAGCAAAATAATTTAGACACTTTACACTTGTAAATGTGTGAATGTGATTCGGTGTCTGCATCTGCAGGATCTTCACTGACGTCACTTTTCTTGATGATGTTTGAAGAGTCAGCTGGTGTTTTGGTGATTTTAGTGGATGTATGAAGTCAGTTCTGCTAAAGTTCACACAGATGTAGAGAATCACATTAACTAGCAGCATCATCCACTAACTAACTAACTAACCACAAACACACTCACAACACTGTCCACGTCTATTGATTTAGCAGTTCAAACACAACACACATTGTACAGTGTGTTTGTGTGTCTTTCTTTCCTGTCAGTGACACTGGCTTTGATATTTTGTATCTAATTTAACGATGTTCATGAATTAATTCAAATATTTTTGGGTCACTTTTGGCACAAAAGCTCAGTAGTGTACATTAAACACTACAGACTGATTCAGTTGAAATTGTTGGCATGAAAAACCGTGTATTTGATCTGTTTTGCTGTGTAATCCTGTGTGTGTTCAGAGTGTTCAAACTGGACTCTGAGTGACGGCAGTAATATCTGTTATTCTATAGGAGTGTTTCCTGCAGTCTGCCTTCGGTTTGGGTTTAAGAGTCGTTGTCTGATGTGCTCTCAGTTATAAACTTAAGACCCTTTCTGCAAACTGATACTAACGGTTTGCGACCCATGTTAACTGTTAAAATTAGAGTTCAAAAATAACATGCTTCTGAAATTTTGTGTTACAGCTTCTTTAAGGCTTTTATTAGACTTTGAGTTTGAATGAAATTGTAAGTAAATATTACTTCACTACAAAGACAGCAAATATTTTTGACATTTTCAAAATGAGTTTTGAGATTCGTTTCAAACTCTTTTAACTCTTTCCCCGCCAGCGTGTTTTAAAAAAGTTGCCAGCCAGCAGCAGCGTTTTTGATCATTTTCACAACACCTTTTTTAAAGCCCCCAGAATATTTTGCTTTTAAACAAACAAACAAAAAGCGTTTTATTTTAGCATCATGGATGCTTTTTTTTTTTTTCCAAAGACTACAGTGTGCATAAGCGATGCTTTTATCTCTTGTTTCTGCTTCTTCGCCTGTGTTTTGATCCGGAGATTCAGAACTCTTTCAGAAAATGCGTAATAGCGCCCCCTACTGTATAACAGTGAAAACATTGAAAGCGGAAAAATTCCGTCAATGGCGGGGAAAGAGTTAATTGTAATAAATGATATTGTGCTGTTGACTCTGTGAAGAGGACCGGAGAGCCGTCCGTCTCACTGGTACTTGCTTAGATTTTAATTTGAGCAAATTAGATGGAAACGGTCTTAAGAAATGACCTGTGAATATTTTATTGCATCTTTTAACAATTATTTCAGTGAAAAATTTGCCACAGCAAGTGGCAGGGAAACCACAAATTTTGTGGTGACATTCCAACCTAAAAATAAAACCATAAAGTGTTTTGACATTTGAGTGTTTTTTTTTTCCTTGGGATCTTTTAAATATATGATGCACAACACACTCATTGGTCATTAGTTCTTACACCATAAAGAAATAATGTCTATCTCAGGACTAGTGTCAATCCTGTAAACTAAGGTGGATGTGATTGCTGGAACAGCAGAAATTTGTCCTGTTGAGTTTATATGTGCCAACAATCATCAAGAAGAAAAAACTGGTGTCGTCAGATACACAATACAATGACTTTATTCATTTAGTTTTGGTCACACAGAAGGGCTCTTAACCCCGGGTTATTGTCATTCTAAAGCCCACAGGTAAAGGAACGTTTCACACTTGTAAGTTAGAAATGAAATCCACACGTACTAGATGCGGGCTGGATCTGGGCCAACATCATGTTGCTATCTGGGTAGGAGTATATGAGTAGTTTTGAGAAGCGGTGGGGTTAATGGGGAGGTTTTGATGAGTTAATTATTTAGATTCTGTTTATGACTCAGTGTATAGCCACCCATGAAATTATAGGGAATTAACAATCAGTTTGAATTCAAGCTGTGTCTCATGCCTCATCTCTGGAAATAGTCATGAAGCTACAGTATTACTCGAGAGTTAAAACAATCCACTGTTCATCTGAAACAATCAATACTGCAAGCAATACGAGGAACAAATGTTTTTAAATACAGAAATTCCATTACTCTGATAATGGATTGTGTGCTTTGAGACGTACTGGATACAGATTGTGATGTTTGTGAAGAAACGATTGTGAACGAAGATCACTGCAGAAATCCACCTCTGTCCAGCACGTATATGCTGTTACGAGTGTCCACACATCGATGAAACAGACACATTGAAAAAAAAAAAACGTTGCTTTCCTTAAAAAAAGCTAATGTAAGATGCCATTGAAAGGGGACATATTATGCCCCTTTCACAAGATGTAATATAAGTCTCTGGTGTCTCCAGAATGTGTCTGTGAAGTTTCAGCTCAAAATACCCCACAGATCATTTATTATAGCTTGTCAAATTTGTCCCTATTTGGGTGTGAGCAAAAACACGCTGTTTGTGTGTGTCCCTTTAAATGCAAATGAGCTGCTGCTCCCGGCCCCCTTTCCAGAAGAGGGCGGAGCTTTAACAGCTCGCGCTTCGGTCGCTCAACAACAACAAAGCTGGAGAATCTCACGCAGACAAAATGAGGATTGTCAGTAACGGTGTTCAGCCTTACATTGTTCAAACCGGAGTCGACACTGATGGAGAGACTCAGGAAGAAGTTACAACTTTTAGAACGTTTCTGAATGGTTAGTGGATAAATTTATGTAGTTGCTGTGGAGTTGATTCAACTCATCCACTAGCATGTGCCGTCATGTTAATCTTTTGTGTTGAATTGACCCTCGTTTGTGAAGCAGTCCGGCGTAAAATGACGGCATGTCAACAACACTCTACTACAACAACTCTTCCTCTTCTCTAAAGCAGCCCAACATGGCCCCGCCCACTTTGTTGTGTGTTCTCGGGGGCGGGGTTTATGTAAATTTTAGGGTTTGTGATGTCACTAACCCTGGAAGAAGCTCATTGTAGTCCCTATCAGCCGTTTGTTGTAGTCCTTAAAAAGCGACTTCTGTAAAAGAAAATATCTCCCTTTGCATTGAACTTTGAGTGTCGTAACTTTGCAGATGTTGTTTATGATCAAACAGCAACATTACACACTAACTAAAGTTAAAAAAGTGAAATCATAATTAACCACCCCTTTAATAAAAGAACCGATTATCTGAAAAGTCATTTTCTGAAAACATTTAATAACAATACAAACATTTCATTAATAAAATTAATAAATGTTTTCTTTATTGTCGTATTTATTTATACCAAGTTGTTGTACGTACAACAAAATATAACAGAAGCTAAAATCATGCAAGTCATCAGATCAAGGTGTCTAAAATGAAACTGCAGAATCATAACATGTATTCAACCATCTGCATTGAGATTATACACATAGAGAAATGTTTTCATAAGACTAAAAGTTTATTAAACTATTTTTTGGTAGCACTTTATTTTACAGTCCCGTGCTGCATGTAGATACTGTGAACTCAGTGTCGTCATTACAATAACAGGGTAAAAACACTGTAAGTGCACATACTATAAAATAAAGTGCAACCATATTTCCTTTGGTACTTATTCAGTAAATGTATTTTTTAAATGTTACAATCACAAATAGATGGACAATAAATTCCTCAAGAACTGAAGTTAGTCATTTTGGTGTTTAGCTGAGGCCTGGAGATAAAGTTATTTTACATGTAGTATTACCCTGAGTAAATCACTGCAGCTCTCATCAAAACCAGTCCATATTTATACTTCAAAATATGAGGTTACATGAAGCAGAGCCTTTTCTGGTTTGGTGTGCAACAATGATTTACATGAACAGTATAAATTAAAAAAAATATATACAAAAATGACCATGTACAAAAAGTAAAAAAGATCATTTTCCCCTAAAACATGGAAAAGTTTTCAAACCAAAGAGAATTTAATAAAGCAATGAAGTTAAGAGACACTTATCGCTACTGAGTGTCAGAAAAGATCAAGCTTTGTCCTGTGAAATATGAATTTTGTTTTCTACTGAAACGAATGAAATACATTGTTTGGAACCTGTTCATCTGTCCAATAATCTTATTGTCAAGGCACTTATAAAGGTTGTTGCAATACATTTGTGAAACACAAGTGATAATACTCATAAAAATACAAAAGAATAACACAGAAGAAACATGGGATACGTGAGAGGTTACACGAGCACTTGGTGAAGCTGAGTTTATGATCCTCAGAGAAACATTTGAAGACTAATGTCAAATGAGGTAGATCACAGGACCAGATTAATACTCCTATGGATCAATGGACTGATCATCTGATCATCTGACGACTGTCCTGAGGACACACGCTGCCATATGTGTCACGTATGTGACTAGGAATCAGAGGACATTCATACTAAAAAGTGATAAAATAAAATGATTGTGCATACGTGTTTCATTTTTCAGTCAAGGCCTCGATGGCAGTAAATGTGGAAAACTCTGAGATCAAAATGGCAGTTTGGCTCAATCTAACCAATGAACACTACAGATTTTATAACATTGATAAAAAAAAAAAAAATAACATTTCAGCTTCACTGTATAGAAAACAATCCCAGTTCATTTCAATACTAATATGCTGAAATCTGCACATGTAAATGTTCAAACACAGATGCCATAAAACACGCTTCGCTCCTCACAGGCGCTCGAGGAGAACATTGGGATGCTTCGACACCTTCATCAGACCAAAACAAGGCACTTTAACAGATTCACTTTGCTTGTATGATCATTTCTATCTGGACTTCACATCAAAGTTTCCTCAATGTTATTCCTCAGTGGAAATATATCTTAGATAATTGCATATAACACATGGCATCTCCTCTGATAAAGCGCTCATCTGCAAAAACATCCTTCAAATCTTTCCAGAACAGGAAGAAATGAATACATATGGCTGACTTTCCCATTTAAAACAATATCATTAATATTATAGTCTGATGTAAAACAAGCTAGATTATGAGAATAAAGATACGCATACTTTGGTTAAAATAAGATCCTATGAATCTCCTCTCAGGATGAAGGTTTCAGGGCTTCCCTTCTTCATGAATGATTGTTCATGTTACACCATTTCCCTTTTAAACCCTAAAAGTTCAGTACAAAAATATTATAGGAAACTCTCTTAAAGATGTATAGCTCAAAAATCTCATTCACGTAGAAGCTCTGTTTGATGGCAGTTCCTGCAGGGATATAAAATCACATAAACCATCTGAACACACACACGCTCGCTCACACACACATCTGACAGTCTCTGCGCTGTGAATGTCCGACCCGCAGGTTCCTCAGATGACAGATTCAGGGTCTTCGGTCTTGCCGTCCTGTGCGGCGCTCTTGTGCTCCAGCATCTTCTCTGTGGTTTCGGCCGTGGCGTTGGCCTCCTTCCTCTTTTTCCGGGCCTCCACCCACGGGATCACACACAGCACGGCCCCGCCGATGAGCGGAGGAATGCCAGCAAGGTAAAACGCCACGTTATAGTCGCCCAGACGGTCTCTCAGGAACCCTGGGTACAGAATCACAGACAGATGACAAGGTCAGCTGAATCAACTCAATCAAATCATTGGCCATACGAGTGTCTGAGTGAAACCAGTTCAGCTTTTGAAAAGGCGCTTTGAGACGTCTGTGTTTTGTTGAGCTCCATATGACCGTTTTAAAATCAGTGAAATTTATGGCTAAAAATGGCAGCTGTGGTTGCCACTACTGATAGGTGCTTTCGAAACACGCTTCGTCATGTGATTTCGGTCAACGAGGCTTCATTACATCAACTGTTTAGAAAATTCAATGGTTCGCCGATGATCTCTGTGAACCAGTAGCGATGGGAGAAATTTGAACCAATCAACTGAACCAATTACTTCACAGAATGATTCACTAATTCAAGATGACACCTGCTGGTCAAAACAGTGTAAATGCAATAAAAACTCATACAAAACATGCATAAAAACACCTTTTTCAAACCAACTGCAAATGATTTATTGAAAATGTAATCTGTTAAATCATCTGAGGCCAGTAAGAGACTTTTAACTACAACTCTTACTTTTTATTATACAAGTGTGTCATTAAATGTGAACAAATGTATAAAACTGCTCTGAGATCAGGTAAAAATCATACACAGACACTGGTTTATGTGTTCACAGAGATCATTGCCCCTTAGTGGTGAACCACTGACATTTCGAAACAGTTTGAAACAGTTATGGCATAACGAAGCCACTAACTGAAATCACGTGACTGGCAGTTTGGTAGAACTACTGATTCGAAACAAAAGATTTGTAAAGGATTCGAAGCTTCAAGCACCCATCACCATATATATATGATTTTTACCTGATCTCAAATCAGTTTTATACATTTGTAGATAATGAGACACTCGTATAATAAAAAGGAAGAGTTGTAGTTACACATACATGTAGTCCAAAACATACACAGAAGTAATTTTTTTGTTAATTTTTTTTAGTGTGTGTGTGTGTGTGTGTGTAAACCTTGGCGTTCTTAGGGAAAATGATAAACAAAAATGTCCTTGAATTAATGCTAACTGCATAAATTGAAGTGTGTAATTTTATTGGAATTTTAATTTCATCCTCGTTTCCTTTAATAAATCTATTTCACACTAGTAACACAAAATAGTTACACTCAGGACAAAAATGTCCTCTTTGAAACACATTAAAACTGCAATTTTTAATCAAGGGCCATTTAACTATAACATGATCCAGTCTTTGATAACAGGCTTTTATTCTTTTGGCAAGGCTTCAATATTTAAAAAATGTAATATTTTTTCACCAGATGGCGCCATTTTCTCAGGTTTGGCCTATAAAGCAATTACTTACTTTGATCCTTTTTTCTGCTTCTGCATATTATAGAGCACACTGGATAAATTACGCAGCTACAGTTGTGTTGGTGTGGATGTCAGAGTGTGGTTTGTATGTGTTTACTAAAAATATTGTGCGTGCTTGTGTGTGTGTGTGTGTGTGTGTGTGTAATGTTGTTGTGAGGGAGAGAAATTATACTGTACTGCAAATCATAAATCCCAGCGCTGTTTATACCAGTGGAGCTTGAAATTTGGGACAGATCTTGATTAGATTTATGGCTTATTTTCAAGCAGTTTTTGAGTGCAACGTTTTATAAAATATATAATTTTGTTCAATAATAATTTTCAGAAACTTAAACCTCTAACTTTTTTCACTTCAACAATATTCTGCCAAGGCTGTTCTCTAAAATGAGACCTTAGAGAACTTAATTTTGCGCTCCAAGCTTCAATTTTTTATGACAGTTTTTTTGACACAGACATTTTTAGCTCAGAGTAACCTTTTAAAACTGATGCACAAGAGTTTAATTAACATGTTTAACAGGCATTTTATTTGTAATGTTATTGTGCCACTAGTCTCTATTAATGCATAAATGTAAATATGTCTTGTGTCACATGATCTGACACAGTGTTAAAGTACCTACTGCAGCCAACAGGTGGCAGATGATGTTCACGTTTCAGTTTAGTCAAGTCACCTGTATTTCTCCAGATCAGGGGTGCCCAATCCTGCTCCTGAAGATCTAACTTCCTGAAGAGTTCAGCTCAGGTAATGAAGATCTTCAGGAGCATGTGATAATCACAGACAGGTGTGTTGAGGTGCGTTCACACCATGTTGTAAACAGGACTGGGCGTCCCGATATAGATTGATTCACAGCAGCTTCAGAGTTTAAGGCAGGACGTTCCACACACACATTACCTGCAATGGGTGGCCCGACGGTCATGGGGATGGACATCATGCCCAGGAGGAAACCGATGGCCTGCGACACGTTTTGGGAGCCGACCAACTCAAAAGCGATGGGAGCCATGATGCAGATGAAGCAGCCGTCGAACAGGCCCATGAGCAGACACACGGCGATCAGCCCGCCGAACACATGACACAGAGGAATCATCATGGACATCACGCCGATCACCATGAACGAAGACACCTGGAGGAACACACCAGCGGTCAGAGCTGAGCAGGACGTGCTTAAAAACTGTAAGTTAATGCACTAACCAGGGTTAACTAATGAAACCTAATGATAAAGTGTTTCCTAATTGTCGGTAGCTCACTTCTGATAACAGTGTCCGTGTAAGAAAAGTTTGAGAATGATGGTTCGCTCATATGTCAGAAAAATGAAAAAAGTTCTCAAATTCAGTGAACAAGTGCATTGATGCTTGTATTTTCATATTTGTGACGTGATGCAGTGTGTTTACTGCAGTGATTTTCAGCAAAAACAAACACACGGCCCAACCTGTGGAGTCTGATTCAGAATGAAAATGACTCTTATAAGCCAGTTCTATTGAATGAATCATTTCAAAAGATCTCAGCATTTACGGATTTTAATCAGCCTGATGAATCCTCTGCATGGGAAGGTCCGGACAGTGACGGGTGTGTGTTGAATCAGTCTCTCACCTGCAGGAAGATTTTGTTGACTCCGGGCACATAGTCTGCCACTCTGCCGAAGATGAGACGACCCACTCCAGACGTGATCCCGATACACATGAGCAGAACCTCTTTGTTAGCGTCCTGTCCGAAGCGCTCCTCTACATGCTTCATCTGATAGTGAACACACACACACACACACACACACACACACACACAGAATGGTCAATGATGCACATCTGCATTAAAATTACAGAATACAGCTTAATCGTTAAATAAAATATTCATTTGGCCATTAAGTTTCCTACAGACTGTGTGATTGACTTTTTATTTTTATTTTTTTGCAATCAAGTGACAGTAGTGAGTAAAAGCGCAGACATGGCTGTTAATATAAGCGGATAAAGTGAAAGAGTATGTGTATGTGGCGTGCTGTCCGAGGGGAGGCTCCAAGTTCGGAATGTGGCTCGAACCCAGAGTACTCCCCCGTATCCCTGTCTGTGATAGGAACCAGCTGAGAGTGAGGAGGAGGGGTGGTGGAGGGACGCAGAAAACTTTTAACGAACATTCCACGTCACTATTAGTGAATTCATCTGTCACTGTCTGACGTATCAGAACTGCACATCATCACACTCTACAGCCAAACCTGTCTGATATTCGATCTGATCTTTATTTCTGGACCTGTGATGAATGATTTAACAGATGAAGTTTGATTTTGCAGGATTTCAGAAGCATCTCTGCTTGAAGAATTACACTTATATCGTTTGTAAGTGTAAAAAATGTTGTAAAATGTTGTTAGTGCATTTTGAAATAACATTCCTGGAGAAGTTGTATTTCTCAAGCAGACTTACAGCAATAACTCTGTGTGTGTGTGTGTGTGTGTACCTGGCATTCCCTAAAACAGCTTATAAATCATACTAAATAAAGTGTTTTGAAAAAGAAAGGTAGGGGTAGGGTTAGTGTAGGGGGACAAAAAATACAGTTTGTATATTATACAGTGTTTAAAATATACAGTATATTATAAAAATCATTACGCCAGTGGAATGTCCCCATAAAACATGGAAACTCAATATGTATGTGTGTGTGTGTGTGTGTGTTGAGGACATACAGGAATTCACTTGGAATGAACAGGCAGGAAAAGGGGCCTGTTTAAGGGACTGTTCTGTTACAGCACAAACAGACACCTGAACCCGCTTCCTGCGCAGCTCAGTGTGTGTGTGTGTGTTTATGTGTGTGTGTGTGTGTGCTTGTTTTTGTGATTTATGAGTACACAAATTTGTATAATGACATGGGTATTACACTGGTATTACGATGTAAACATGAAATATGAGGGCATTTCATGAGTCCTCATATTTAAAATAGCATAAAAATACTCAATTTTATTAAAAATGTAAAAATGCAGACATTGTATATTATAATAGTTTTCTGTTTAGGGGTAGGGGTAGTGTAGGGGGAGAGAATGTACAGTTTGTACAGTAGAAAAACCATTACGCCTATGGAATGTCCTCACTTTGATAGCAAAACAAACCTGTGTGTGTGTGTGTGTGTGTGTGTGTGTGTGTGAGAGAGAGAGAGAGAGAGAGAGAGATAGAGGGAGTAACACAACACCCAGTCATTTATCATGAATGGCCATTATTCATATTTACTGCTGCACGCCCTCTAGTCCACACACACACACACACACACAGACAGTATATCAGATCCAGAGGTGCACAATTAGTACAGAAGAGGAGGACATGAAACACATGAGGCAGATGTGGTGTAGGGTCCTAGGCGTTTGAGTCCTCCCCCAGAAACGAACCAATCTGAAGGCTGAGAGAGGAGCGGCCCACCCATAAGAGCAACACACACTCGCACACACACATACACACACACACACTCATTCACTCATTTAAAAAAAAAAAAAGAACAACAGCATAAAGCCTGGCAGTCTGAACATCATCTGCCGTGTTCGACTCTGAGTTCATTTTGCGACCAAGTCCTGCAAACAGTAGGCCTATGTTATCCCCGTCACAGTGTGTGTGAACTGCTGTGAGAGTGACCTGTGGGACTGACAGTGGGTCAGAGAGAGCACTGAGGGGGTCCAATAGCTGAGAAACACTCAATTTTGTGGAAATGTCAAGCGAAAAACACTGTGTGGCTGCTAAAGACTGTGAGATGCAGGTCTTGAGTATTTAAAAATAAGCAGATTGTGCTGGAGTTAGTGTGTAAGTCATATTGTTTACATATTATTAGATTACAATTTGGATGCTTTCATTATGAATAGACTGAGTGGGTTAATAAAAGTGTATTAAACTGACAAGGTGTCTTTCTAAGGAATCAAAAAAAAAAAAAAATTGTCAGTGGTTCAGGAAAGCTCTTTTATGAGTCCGTGAAACAAGTCCAAGGAATTTCACAACGTACTTGTTGAAATGTGCAGCACTGAATGATGATGATAGCTCATGTGTGACCGCAGGTGAACCGCTGGCCTTTATCTGCTGGATCAGGATCATAAAAGAATAAAGAACGGACTCTGACTGCTAAAAGTGCTCGTTTGCGTTTCTTAAATCTTCTGCGCATGACTGCTTACCTCAGCAGGTCGAAAAATGCAACATCATGACACTGTCAGCATCTGTCAGTGCTTGAGCCGATCACAAGACCAGAGGTCTCAGGATCCCTCATCTACACCCACTGCACTACTGAGAAAAGATAAAGTGTCCCAACAAAATGTCTGTGGAAATGAAAGTGTGTCTGCAGGACAAGTGAAATCACCGCAGCTGATTTCTTTTTGCGTGTTCGCCAATGAAAGTTAGTCACGCCATTGTGGTGCCAATTACACTGAAGATGAACTGGGTGGATCTGAATGAAAACTGGACAAATGATCAAGGAGGAGTTTGAAAAAGTAGGCTTAAAAATCATGATGAAAAAAACAAACAAACACATAATAGGGTGCTTTCAACTTGGCATGAGCGAAGGAATCAGGAAAAACAGAAAAATTTGTTTCTAACTTTCAGTTGTTGGTGGCGCTAGAGTGACTCCAAACTCACTGTGGTTAATGTTCAGACTGTCCTCTATCTGTGTGCCAAATATCACTTCCCTATAGACTGCCACAGACTCAAGGCATCTTCATCTAGTTTGTTGTTAAACTGCACATGAAGAGTTTGGTATATCAAACATGTTAACTTAGACAGACATGCTTTGAAGAAGCTCTGACCCAAATCAGAGGAAGGCTGTAGGGTGAGTTTGAGAAGGTACTTAACGTATTTAAATTATGCTTTTTCAGATATGATCTTTCATGTATTAATACAGCTGTTTGTGAATGTAAAAAGTCTGCAAAGTTTCGCAGATCAAGTTTTTGTCTCCCAAAAGAAAGAAGTGATTCTGAACTGCCTGAAACGAGTCGCAAGTAAAAATAAAGTGTATTTCATAATCCCAGTTTTACTTCCCGCTGAACATTTTTAAGTAATTTCCATAATGCCAGCCTATGGTCCTCAAACACCGTAGTTGTATCTGAGACTGGAAGAGTTTGGTTCGTGTTGTTCATGTCGAGAAGACGCTGTTTTCTGCTGCCAAAGTAAATCCACTTTGATGGGATTGATATGGGAAAACCGACGAGTGCTGAGATTCAGATATGATAATGGGTGTTTGATTTCTGACCAATCACAACAAACTGGGCCATCTGACCAATCAGAGCAGAGCAGCTCTCGGAAAGGCGGTTTAAGAGGGACCGAATCCTTGATCAAACTATTTCAGACACTGTGAGAAAAGAGCTGATTCTGCAGTGGATATTATGAGAAAATTAAAGTGTTTTTTGACCTTGGATGCATGTCAATCTAATGTAGGAGACTCCAAAACAAAATTATGAATCTTTAAAATAGCATAAGATTTAAGATTCAATACAAAGCTCTTTTTAAGAGTATGATAAGTGTACTTTGTCACAAGGGAAGAGATCTGAACTCGAGTCACTCACACATGAGCGCCTCAGAGCTTGTATGCTAACCGCTTTGCCACGACTACAAGACTCAATGTCAACAGAAAATATATGACGAAAACACAGTGAGGTGTTGATGATCTGAGAGCCCAGATCTGAAGTGACGTGTGCTGTTAGGAGTGAAGCGGAGATCGCTGTGAGGACTTACTGAAGAACCTTCAAAACAACACCCGGGGCCATCGAGGCCCTGTGCCCTCTAACCCTGAGGATCATGTTTTTGTTTTGACGTGAACAGTTCAAGTGTGCTCCTCGGCCTCTGTCAGATGACAATGACACGCTGAGATATGTGTTTGTCTGCCGCTAACCCAGCGGGATCCTCCACCCTGGAAGAGGTGAACATAACTGACCATTTCCCGGCTCTCCACAGATAAACAAGCTCTTTCCCTTTCAGTGCTGCCCATCATCCACAATCTGCAGGGCAACTTAACCTGCGCAAAACACATCTGTGGATACTACAATAACAGAGCTGATGTTTGTGTAGAGCTACACCCCGCGCTCCTCAGATCAAATTGACCTTTTATTTCAATAAACCTCACAGCACAAACATCCATCCATGCAGGAGTCCAGCGCACGGCTGAAGGAACTGCACTGATACTCTGCTGACATCTCAGTAAGCTTTGGTTCATTCACCATCAACATCTCAAACTTCATCAGACAAGACACACATAGGCGTTGTGCAGTCTGTTCCCCACACAAAGCAGATTCATTAGACTGAGAATAAAGTCATATGAACTGCTGCTATGATGCTTTCTGAAGAAGCTTGCAAGCTTGAGTTAAATTTAGGGTTCTGTTCAAGTTTATTGTGCCCTGTCTCAGATAGTCTGACGGCAGATAAAAATAAACGGTAACACTTTAGTATAGGTAACACATATTCACTATTAACTATGACTTTTCCCTCAATAAACTCCTAATTTACTGCTTATTAATAGTCAGTAAGGTAGTTGTTAAGTTTAGGTATTGGGTAGAATTAAGAATGTAGAATAAGGTCATGCAGAATAAGGCATTAATATGTGCTTAATAAGTACTAATAAACAGCCAATATTCTAGTAATATGCAAGTTAATAAGCAACTAGCTAAAAGACCCTAAAATAAAGTGTTACCAAATAAACAGTAAATAAATGACTTTCGAGTGATTCGTTACAAACGTGCACATCAAATACGCTAAACACAAAAGCTTGAGCGTTTTAGCTTCTTCTTTTCCTTTTAATGGCGGTTGGCAAACCCAACTGAAGGTGCATACTGCCACCTACTGCGTGACACCTGTGTGATAGCTGACGTAAAATAAAGGATCAGGCTTAGGATAGCCAATACCAATCAGTTATGATTCCCGATTCCAGTACTTGAGATTGGCTCAGAACATCCCAACTTCATACAATTGCTGACTTTGTAAATGGTTACAGATTAAAACCATTTACAACGACTGAGAATCATACACTTCCAGACTTTAAAGTCGTTCTGAAAACACCAAACTCCCACAGAAACATGTCTCTCGTTGTCTCCAACTGGATGTAATCAAAGTCTGAGGCCCTGTTTTCACCTAGTATTAAGATGCGGTTTGGTTGATCGGATTACAAATGGACGAGGGGGACACATACCCATTTACACCTGGTGTTTTAATCCGACATTTTTGTCCACTTTCAACCACTTCTGTCCGGATTTATTCTAGGGGAGTGTCTATGGGAAGGTAAATGTAAGGTTTTTTTCAGATCTTTCAATCTAATTGTCAAAATAAGCTGGCGCAATTTACATATGAACGCGACCGGAGATGACGGAAAAGCATACGGGGAGCATCAGCTTTCATTTCTGATAGCCGCAAGACCAGCGAACACAGTGAGTGTGTGTTAGAAAACAGGAATGGTGAGAGAACATTGTGCTTGGTACATTTTTTCTCTTCAAACCAAACTTGGGTCTTCAGCCGACAAAGTTTAAATCCCGTCAGACTTGCGCGCTTCACATAATGTTTACGCATTAGGTCAGTAGGCGGAGAGTAGGTGGTCTTTAGCGGCTGTTTGAACACATTCGACCACATGAGCGTTTCCACTACGAAAGCAATCTGGTCGAATGTGTTTTCGACTACCTCTGGAAGTGGTCAAAAGTGGACAAGCTTAAAACGTTTTACACCCTGTTTACACCTGTATTTAGAGTCGTACACTTGTGATCCAATCAACCAAATCCATTTTAATACAAGGTGAAAACAGAGCCTGAAACTAAAAATAAGAGTCTGTGTCAATCATACAATATGTGATTTTTTGTGAAATCTATCAACTCAAATCTGCAGACTGGCTCTTGTCAACTACTGTTGACCTGTCCAGACTATAAATCAAGGTAAAAACCTGTACAAAAGAGGTGTAATGTATTCCAGGCTAAAGTCATATGGATTTGAAACAGCATGAGATATGATGAAAGTACTCATATTTGTGTGAGCTATCCATAACATTCCACAGAGGACGTTCCTGAAACTAAACTCTGAATCGCAGCTAGTGACGTTATGAAGTCAAAGGCAGAATAGAGAAATTCAACACACTTACCAGATGAACATAAGGCACAAAGTATCCGTACAGGGCCGCAGGGATGCCAAAGGCCCATATGCGGTATCCAAGAGACCTCCAGATGTGTACGTTAAACACCTTGTTGGGCGCGGGACAGCGGCTGCCTGACTTGCTGCTGCTGACGGGTTTGGGAAGGAGGGGTCTGTAGGTGAGTCCCGCCAGCATGAGGATGAACATGAAGATGGCCAGCACGCGCAGCGTGTGGTAGAGCCCTATGCGCTTCAGCAGGCCTGACAGCATGTACGGGAGCGTAATGGTGAAGACGCTGCTGCCCGCCGTCACAATGCCGTTCACCAGGCCCAGTCTCCGCTTGAAGTAGTGACCCAGGATCACCAGACTCGGCTGATACGCAAAACTGCAGCCGCATGCAAAGACTATGCCATAGGTGAAGTATAATGGCCCGAGAGACCTGCAGATAGAGAGAGAATGACCATAAGACTGCATTGTAAGAAAGGCACTTTGGGTCAAGTGTTTGGAATGGGTCAAGTGTTTGGAATGTGTCAAGTGTTTGGAATGGGTCAAGGGATATAATGGGACGAAGGGAAGGGAAGGGAAGGGAAGGGAAGGGAAGGGAAGGGAAGGGAAGGGAAGGGAAGGGAAGGGAAGTAGGGCCTAGTACATAGCCTTGTTGTACCCCAAGGTGTCAGGCTAAAGTCAAGTCAAGTAGCCGTGTCAGTCGAAATGATTTGGCCAAATCTGATTGAAATTTCATTGGGATTGTATAAGACAGGGGTGTCCAAACTCGGTCCTGGAGGGCCACTGTCCTGCAGAGTTTAGCTCCAACCCTAATTAAACACACCTGAACCAGATAATCAAGGTCTAACTAGACATACTAGAAACTTACAGGCAGGTGTTTTGGAGCTGGTTGGAGCAAAACTCTGCAGGACAGTGGCCCTCCAGGACCGAGTCTGGACACCCCTGGTATAAGGGATGGTTTAAATCTTTTCTAATCTGTTCAATAGGACATGTAAACAGTGGATCAGATTGAAAACTGAAACTGGAAAGTTCTGCACATGTGCAATGACATAGAAATGGCGTAATGATGTATGACGCATGGAACAAGCTGTTCTTGTTGTTGTTGTTGTTGAATATAGTGTCCTAAATGTCTAACATGTCAGTCTAAAGTTTCACTCATTGTCTTTGAAGTACTGCAGGACAATGTTTGTCCCACCAGTCCTTGTTTCGGACTCTCATCCACAGATGCCTTTTTTGTGCACCGGAAGGGGCGTTTTTACTGCTTGATAAGTATAAGCAGCACGACACAAAGCTTCATTTGCTCATCATCTCCTGATTAGGGCCCCAATAGATACATATTTAATCTGCTTTTTAAAACAAAGAAAAGAAGCAATGGCAGGATGATGGTTAGTGGGAAACTCTGTATATTCATGCATTTGCATGTCAAAAGATCAAATCTGCTTTGAAGCATGTGACATTATTTAGCGTTCGTGTGAACACTGGTATGTTTGGATTCATCATTCAGAATTATTTCATTTTGATTGAAACAAAATGTGTCCATGTAAACGTAGCTACTGAAAACAAAATCATCCAGGAAGGATAGTAGAATGTGGAAAACAGATGGGTCAATGCAACTGAAGACAATCCCTGCCCTCATCCAGTTTATAGTGCTGAGCACTAGCAATAAGTACACTAGGAAAGCAAAGATAGTCACTTACCATCTACTTGCAGTTACATGTAATGTAAGCATAAATGTAACAGCTTAGCAACAAATTTAAAAGTGGAATATAATATACTTACGTGACAAATGAACTGGCCAAAAGTCCCACGACCGCCACCGCAGCCCCTCCAACAGCCGTGATCCGGCACCCGAGCAGATCGGTGAACACACTGACGATCGGAGAGCAGAAGAAGATCATGCCCATCGAGAGAGAGCCGACCCATGCTGCACACACACACAAAACACAGAGATCATTTATACAGAGCCAGTAGAGTTAATGAAACTTCCATTAGATACTTTTAAATGCATTAACGTATGTGATAATCACCGGCTCATTATAAAATGTTGTTTTAAGGCTTTACATGCAAATCAATACACCAGAAATGCAGTCGGCACATAAAACGTGACCAGATTGAATCAAATGTGTCAGTGTCCATTAAGATCCAAATAAAACAAGAAAATAAATGAGTTGGGATGAAGTGTCCTTTATTTGTAAAGCATTTCATTCATTTGATTATACAAAATGAGCTTTAGAATTTCCATCACAAAATAATTATATAAAGATTTATGACCATACAGTGATTTATTGTCTATTGTCATACTGTGCTATTGGATTTTGGCACACTGACTTTTTAATCACAAACAGACGCAAACAGAAACAGAGAGAGAGAAAAACAGTAGAAAGAGGGAGGAGTACAAGGGTCAATAAGCAATTCTGAATACACAGACACAGTGACACAGAAACTTTAATTTAACACTCCACAACGTTACTATACTAAATACATACGTTATATTCCTGTGACATGAAATGTACTGGTTTTACTTCAGGAGCCAGATTTTACATTAGACATCAAATGAAGAGCAAAACTGTTGTACAGAATAACTGAAATGTCCTTAATTCAACTATGAAATATTTTCATGACCCGGGTGTCCTGAATTTGCAGTATGATCTAATACACTAGCAATCTACACATGATTATATGGTTATTCATGTTTTGTTATCTGCACTCCCTGTGGTCACAGATCTGTGACTCTCTGGCATATATTAATGCCCTTCATGCTGCAGTTTCACATGGGAAGTAAGAATGATCACATGATGATCAGAGATCTGGAGCACCTCTCTCTCTCCGACAGAAACACACACACATCCACCAACTTCCTTAAATGTTCGATTTATTCTACATTCTACGTTTCACCAAAACTGTGCCACATGATAGAGTCTGAATTTGCATATGCAAAAGCTTGTGCATTTTCAGAAAAAAAAAAGGAATATATAAAATTTTGTAATGAGACAAAACCAGTGGTGTTTGGCATCACTGTCAGACACTGTGTGATATAAACATGTGAAGATGAACCACAACAAGACATCATATGAGTACAGAAGAAAGAAAGAAAGAAAGAACGAAAGAAAGAGAGCAAGCGAGAAAGAAAGAAAATAATGAACAAACATTCAAACAAACGAACAAACAGAAGAAAGAACAAACAAAAATGAGCGAACAAAAGAAAAAGAAAAAAAATGAACAAACATTCAAACAAACAAAGAAATAAACAAAAACGAAAGAAAAAAGAAAGACAGAAATAGTAAAACAATAAAAGAAAGAAAGAACAAACAAACAAAGAAGGGACAAACAAACAAAGGAAGAACAAACAAATGAACAAAAAAGAAAGTACAAACTAACAAAAGAATGAACAAACAAAAAGAATGAAAAAAATGAATGAAAGAACAAAAGACAAAAAAACAAATGAAAGAAAACATGAACAAACAATAAAGAACAAACGGAAGAACAAAATAATGAACAAACAAATAAGAAATAAACAAAAATGAAATAAAAGCAAGACAGAAATAGTAAAACAATAAAAGAAAGAACAAACAAACAAAAGAAGGGACGAACAAAGAACAAACATTGAACAAAAAAGAAAGTACAAACTAACAAAAGAATGAGCAAACAAAAAGAACAGAAAAATGAATGAAAGAACAAAAGACAATAAAAGAAAAACAAATGAAAGAAAACAAACAAACAATAAAGAACCGAAAGAACAAAATAACGAACGAACAAACAAAAGAAATAACAAACAAAAATGAAATAAAAGAAAGACAGAAAGAGTAAAACAATAAAAGAAAGAAGGAACAAACAAACAAAAGAAGGGACGCACAAACAAAGGAAGAACAAATAAAAAAAGAAAGTACAAACTAACAAAAGAATGAGCAAACAAAAAGAACAGAAAAATGAATGAAAGAACAAAAGACAAAAAAAGAAAAACAAATTAAAGAAAACGAACAAACAATAAAGAACCGAAAGAACAACATAACGAAGGAACAAACAAAAGAAATAACAAACAAAAATGAAATAAAAGAAAGACAGAAAGAGTAAAACAATAAAAGAAGGAACGAACAAACAAAAGAAGGGACGCACAAAGGAAGAACAAACAAAAAAGAAAGTACAAACTAACAAAAGAATGAGCAAACAAAAAGAACAGAAAAATTAATGAAAGAACAAAAGAAGAAACAAAAGAATGAACAAACAAATGAAAGAACAAAGGAAAGAACAAAAGAACAAACAAACAAGCGAATAAGAGGACAGAAGGAGTGAGTGTTAGGGCTTGTCTTTATTTCCGTGTGGAACTCGGCGACCCTCGACCTAAACCACCCTGGTTTCAGTTACACCATCTGTGACTCTGACCTCACGCGAGGAGGATCGTGTGAACAGCGCCGTTAGTCGTGTTTGAGTCTGTGACGACTCCTCACGCACCGGTGACCGCCAGCTTCCACTGATGATGTGACTCCGAGAGAGAAGCTCAACAGGTGGAAGAAACACACTGTTAGCACAGCAAACAAAACAGACTAAGAGCTCAGTGTGCTCGTGTCCTGCCAACAAACTACAGGCCGTACCGTGTGCCAGTGTCTTAAACAAACACATCTGCTCTGATGACAGACGTGATCAAACACACACAGCCTGTTTGGATTCATAGATGGGTGGCACTGCCTTCTAAAGCTCAGGTGGGGTCATATTTATTTACTTTAAACACACCTTTACTTTAATATTCAGTTCAATAACTGCCAATGTTTAATAACAAGTCAATTATGAAACAAGATCAGTTTCAGTTAAGTAGAAGATAACAGTGTCATTATTCAGCTCAAGTTTTGTTCTCATCTGATAGTCAGTGCAGCAAAAATAATATTACTGAATATGAGTTGTCTTTTAAACACCAACTGAGCGTTATGATTAAGTTTAGAGTATGCTACTGCATGAACACTGTTGATATTAAAGGAATATTCCAGCTGAAATACAACTGAAGCTCTATTGAGCTCTATGTTATGAAATATTAATATGGCATTTTTGAAATGACAATAACTACAATGAATTATTACTCACAAATGACAACCGATCAGGAGTGACTCCTGTTCACACTGGATCTAATCATGACTGTGTGAACTGGATTCAGTCCACTTCTCCAACACCAACTAGTGAAAAAAAGTACTAAAATGTATGTGAAATACATTTATTTTGTGCTAAATATACTACAAATACATTTACATATTTATGTGCTGAATAAAAATACCCTGCAATTGTACTTTTGCTGTACTAAACTGATATACTTAAAGTCTGCAACTCATTTTGTACTTTAATTGTGCAGAAGTAGTGCTGAGGTCCAACTAAAGATATAATGAAGTATATTTGATTGTGCTGAAGTCAAACTATTGCAAGTATAGTTTAGATACACTTTAATTATCATGCATTTAAAGACTGATATTATACAAAGATCCTTATTAATAGTGATAGTAAAACACTTTTTAGGCATAATATTAAGAAATGTGCAATAAAGAAATACTCCAAATAGAGTTTATTTAAAATTTTCAATCAGTAAGTCTTAAGTGATGATATGTCAATAAATATGTTAATGGATTTGAAGTATATTTAGTATGAAATAAATGTATTTAAACAGATTTTGGTACAGGTTTTTTTAACTAGGGTCCTCACAGGCTTAAAGGGGGAGTTCACTGCTGGCAAGATGAGTTTATTAATAAATACATGACTAGAGAAAACAGAAAACACTTCAACACCCATAATGCACTCTTGAACGTCTGTCGATACGACTGATACAAAAACGTAGTTTCAACCTGTAGCCCTTTAGCTTGAAAAGCACACTAGATGATGCAAAACTATGATTTTTACATCATCCAGCAGACTAGGGATATTTATGTGCAGGTAACATGGAGAAAAGTGTGCATTGTTCATTTACAAAAACTACTGATATTGTAATAACTACCATTTTGACGCTTCAAAGAGTTCATAAAGAGATCGTAAAAATAAATGATTTTTGGGTGAACTAACCCTGTGTTAGTATCGCCTGCAAACACACTGACAGACAACCAGAGCAAATTTAAAGCATTGAATCATGTCTTTATGCATTTCTTTTCATTCTAAATGGCTTTCATCCTTTCACACATGTGCCCACAGTACTGATAGTGAACATTAAAGTGAGACAATGAGAAAGGTCTCTTGGCACCTAAATGACACACTTCATCTGTACAGGAAGTCACTTGAGTTTTGAACTGCAGTCGCCCATCTCCTTCATAACTGAGCTGAGTGTGAACGTGTCCATCAGTGCATGTTGTGTTCAGTGTTTAGCCGTGATCATGGAAACATCAAATTGAGGAAGCAGAGAGAAACACTGGAGATGCACAAGGCCTTCCCTGTCTCCTCACAGAGAGTTATATCCTCCTCTTCCTGAAAACCAACTTCCTGAGTTCTGCAAACAAGAAGCACCAAACCAAACACTTGAGTCCCTGACGTAGAAGAGGCTTGAGCAAAATGATATCCATTCCATTTCCTGTTTCCGTCCTCTGTTTGACGAGATCCATCAGTGACACTCGCTGGACTCAGAGTCAAGAGTTCAGCAGCCACTACATTTACAACCAATAAACCGGCTTATCTTCTGTTTTCTGGTTCAGCGAGTCTAAACGTGATTACATACATACTCTTACATGATTAAAACCCACCATCTCCTGTTTGCTTATTCAAATTGTCCAATTAGAGAAGAATGTAAATGTAACGTTGATTTCTGACTGGAAATGATGCACTGAACACACAGGTGCTGGATCAGATTCTCACACACACACGCTGAGAAGAAAGCGAAGGAACCTGTGACGGTCCATGTCAGATTCACAAACACTGTTATTAACGGCCATGATGTTGAACATTATCACACTTGATGATAAGATTGCGAACGTAATCATGAAGTCCAGAGTGTGTGAATCAGTGTTCTTGCTGACGGGCATGTGACGTTTATAGAACAAGGCACTTCAAATCCTTTTTATGTTTTGTTTTTTCTCAAAATCTGTTTTCCTTTTTCTTCTGTATTCCGTTTTAATGGCTTAAAGGGGACATATCATGAAAATCTGACTTTTTCCATGTTTAAGTGCTATAATCTTGCCAAAACGCAGTAACTTTCTTTTGACAAGTCTTTCTCTGCAAGCATGTGAAAAAAACGGGCCGCTCAGATTTCGCTCCCCTAGTGATGTAGGAAGAGGATCCGATTATATCTGCACGTTTCCTCCCACGACGACACCATTTTGTTTTGCAAGCGAAAACGGTGAACCAGTTCTAACACCATGGCAAACGTTTGAGCAAGGCATGCTAACTGTTCTGTCTTTGGCTGCACAGATGAGCACCGAACACTATTTAGAGTCTCGTTAGCTTGAATAGCCTGCAAGTTGACCCTGACAAGCTCGATTGCTAAAAAAAGGAGAGTTTCTGTCCAAGCGATATTTTGGAAAAAAATATTAGACCATTCACAGCATTTGATAGCAATCATAAACGTTAGCCTGGTGTGTATGACTCTGTTTGGCAAACAGGTACGCTATGTATAGTGGGCGTCAATACGGGTTTTGCACAAAAGATTAACATGACGGCACATGCTAGTGGATGAGTTGAATCAACTCCACAGCAGCTACATAAATTTATCCACTAACCATTCAGAAACGTCCAGTTTCATTCTAAAAGTTCTTCCTGAGTCTCTCCATCAGTGTCGACTCCGGTTTTAACAATGTAAGGCTGAACACCGTTACTGACAATCCTCATTTTGGCTGCGTGAGATTCTCCAGCTTTGTTGTTGTTGAGCTGTTAAAGCTCCGCCCTCTTCTGGAAAGGGGGCCGGGAGCAGCAGCTCATTTGCATTTAAAGGGACACACACACAAAAATGGTGTGTTTTTGCTCACACCCAAATAGAGGCAAATTTGACAAGCTATAATAAATGATCTGTGGGGTATTTTGAGCTGAAACTTCACAGACACATTCTGGGGACACCAGAGACTTATTTTACACAAAAGGAGCATTATAGGTCTCCTTTAATATTCACACACATTAGTCCATATTGCCATTTGATTAAGTCTACAGCCCTACTTTTGATTTATTCATCCAAATCTGGCCAAATTCCATGACATTCCACATTATTCATTACATTCCATTTTTGTGGCTGAATTCTGTGATTCTGTCTTAGAGCCCTAGTACTTGTATAGTTTATGATCTACAGTTACACCAAGCTCGAATGAATATAATTTCGAATAGCTTCATCAGTGAGCTTTTCTTAAATATAAATGTTTAGATATACAGTAGTAGTGGTGTTGCTGCACTGAGGCTCCTTTAAATTCTTCCACTAAAAATATCAGCTAGACGGACGACTCTGGCCATTGTGCTGCGTCTCGCCTTGATATTTTGAGCATCCTGTTTTTAAGATGGCATGTTCAAGTTAAAAATAGTCCAACTTTTAAAGATACATCTTGAGAGCCCTGCCTGCTGTCCCGTCCTGAGAAACACTGGTGCACAACTGACATTCAATTTTGAATTAAGGAAGTAGAATTAACATGAAATGAAAACAAGTGTCCTTAATTACTAGAAATGGAAGATTCATCATGACAAAATGGTGAATGACTGACAAAACCTTGTCTGAGCATTTAAATAGGTTTAAAGTTTGACGTTTGAAGGTTTTATAGGTCTTACAGACAGACAGACCCAAAGATCTGTATAAAGTATGTCACATATAGACATTTCTACTTGATTTCTTTATATTTAACAAATTATTAGAGTGCAACAGTCGGATAAAAAAATAATTTTCTCCATAGTGGAAATGATTGATTAAATGTTTGATATGCATATTTGCAATAAATGTAAAATTTATTGTTGCTTTTTATACACTCAACATCTATAAATCAGTAGTTTTATAGTTCTCGGTTTTTAATTTGATTATGTCATCTGCAATGCTTCATGGGATTGTAGTTCTTTCCCTCATTAAGTATACAGTCTTGTACTTTTCTCTTTTTGTCTGATTTTCAAGTATTTTTTTTGCTCAAAATCAAGTTGCTGTTCAATAATGTGGCTATAATACTTTAGCAAAGTTTTTTTTTTTTTAAATCCCAATGGGAAAAATAACTGGGGACGTGCAACATTGCACTTCATGTCAGTTTATTCCACAGCATGTTATTCTAATTCAACTTCCTGTAGGAACTGGTGGAATTTGTATCTGCAGATCTGCAGCCAAAGCAGTGTTTCAACTTCAGCGAGCTTGACGAAACGAGTAAAGACTGGCATAAACACATCTGTTTGTACTTACAGAACGATCTACAGGCTGTATAACTCAAGTTTCTGAAAGTCCTGGTTCTCGGAGAGCATGAAGCAATTTTTACCGACACACACAGACAGAGCGGCGTGAAGCTTTAACAGAAGCCAGACATGTGGACTCACTATCAGTCTGGTTTATGAGGCAGTTTCATCCTCTCATCTGGGCTTCAGAGCGGCTCAGGCTTCATCCCGCTGCCCCTCAGGCTTTTCCTGAAGATCACAGAGGGGTTTATGCTCATTACTGAAGCCTTCCGTCTGCCATTTTTCCAGGTCACTTCCTAACCTCTTCCTCAGGAGCACCGGGACGCTGCCTGGACAGTTCTGATACTTTCCTCATGATGGCTTAGCAAAATTGACTAGAACATTTGCTGTACATCTGCAGGACGGCACTGGCAGGGTTTATGTGGGATTCTGTAGGGAAACTGCTGCAGACAGCTGGGAAATATTATGGGTAATTTCTGCGCTGGAGGGTTTAACATGGGCCACATGAAGAGCCCCTAGCAGAGGAAAGGCCCAGATATACAAGCAAAGTCAAAGAACGAACATTTTGAACAAAATCAGGCCAAAGCAAAATGCCTTCGAACTACCATTGGTCCGTGGTGCTGACATGTGGGTGTGGCTCCGAGGCTCCGCCTTCTGTGAGGTGTTACTCTTCTCCAGTTCATTTCTTCTTCTTCAGTCTGTCAAGGTCTATTGTATAAATAAACCTGAAGTGACTGGGCTGACGAATTGCAGAGCTTGTTCAAACATATCCACGTCACTATGATCAGATGTTATCTTAACTGCTGTTTTCTCGCTGCTGGCATTTTTGATGTGTGTTTATTTTGTTATTGAGAGTAAAGCCTGAAGCACATATTTACATATTCATATAAACGTCACTCTCGGCAGCGTCGATGGTGTCAGGTTGTTCACTAACAGTATATCCTGCAAAGAAATTTCCAACTTTTTTTACCCTTAAAGCAAAGAATGAAAAATAATATCAGGCTCTGAAGATGTATTCCCATCACAAGGTACAGTTCCTCTGAAACTCTGAGCCCTCAAGGCATTCAGACGAGAAATCTGTGGCTTCATCCTGTTGTGCTGAAAATCTGGGCACCGCTTTTGTGTTGGGGGTCAAAATGACCACCATTGGTTTCCTTGCAATTCACCAAAAATTAACACTACGAAAACAATTAAAGATTCAAGTAGAAACAGATAACCTTGCTTGTCAGAGACTAAAACATATAAAATATGTGAGAAATGTAATAATTTCCATCAATTTCTATTGTGTTAGTGGTCAAGCCACATATTTTTATGTTTAAAATTAGCTGCACAGACAAAACTTTTATTTTTTGTAGTGACTATTTGAGGTGCAAATTACTACAACTAGGCTAACCATAAAAAGTATCTAACATTATTTGTAGTTGGTGTGAATAGCCTCTGGCTTTTTGTTATGTCTGGTTCTCAAACTCTTGTGAGGATAAAATGTGTTTCTCACAATTATTTTCAGTGCTATAACAGCCAAAAACATTCTTTCACAGTTTGATTGTGAAACTCAACTAGATGAAGAAACAGTGAATTCTCCTTGGATGATTCAGAAGACAAGCCTTCAATTTCAAGTAAACTTTGAGTCTTGCGTTTCATAATTTCCAATGTACACTATATTGCCAAAAGTTTTGGGACGCCTGCCTTTATGTGCACATAAACTTTAATGACATCCCATTATTAATTCGTAGGGTTTAATGTGGAGTTGGCCTACCCTTTGCAGCTATAACAGCCTCAACTCTTCTGGGAAGGCTTTCCACAAGGTTTAGGAGAATTTTTTTATGGGAATTTTTGACCATTCTTCTAGAAGAGCATTTGTGAGGTCAGGCAGCGATGTTGGCGAGAAGGCCTGGCTCGCAGTCTCCGCTCTAATTCATCCCAAAGGTGTTCTATCGGGTTGAGGTCAGGACTCTGTGCAGGCCATTAAAGCCCACACACCAAACTCGCCCATCCATGTCTTCATGGACCTTGCTTTGTGCACTGGTGCGCAGTCATGTTGGAACAGAAAGGGGTCATCCCCAAACTGTTCCCACAAAGTTGGGAGCATGAAATTGTCCAAAATGTCTTGGTATGCTGAAGCATTAAGAGTTCCTTTCACTGGAACTAAGGGGCCAAGCCCAACCCCTGAAAAACAACCCCACACCATAATCCCCCCTCCACCAAACTTTACACTTGGCACAATGCAGACTCATCCATCAGGTTGCCAGACAGAGAAGCGTGATTCGTCACTCCAGAGAACACGTCTCCACTGCTCTAGAGTCCAGTGTTGTCGTGCTTTACACCACTGCATCCGACACTTTGCATTGCACTTGGTGATGTAAGGCTTGGATGCAGCTGCTCGGCCATGGAAACCCATTCCATGAAGCTCTCTACACACTGTTCTTGATCTAATCTGAAGGCCACATGAAGTTCTTTCACAAATGTTTGTAGAAGCAGTCTGCATGCCTAGGTGCTTGATTTGATACACCTGTGGCCATGGAAGTGATTGGAACGCCTGAATTCAGTGATTTGGAGGGGTGTCACAATACTTTTGGCAATATAGTATATGCCATATTTCAGTGTTTGACAAGCTACAATAAAGGTTATCTGTTTTTTTACCTGACACTTTGCATTGAATTTTGAGTAAACCTTCTCACTGAATCTCATCCAGGCCTCAAACACATCTGGCTGAACTCATTTCCTTGCATCGAGCCCTTATCAACACCCCGAGCAGCTGCTGTGGGGCTCCAGCAGGCCATTGGCCAGATCTACTTTCCCACAGAGCGCAGAAGTTATAGGGTGATGTTGCCATTCTCTAGAGTCGCAGCGATTGGTGCTCCTACAGGACGTTCCTCACGGTTCCTGTGTTTACCCTACCTGTTTATCTGCCAGGAACCTTCACCTAAACCATGTGTCAACACAGATCAAATGCTCTGTTGACTATTAACTCGCATGTGCAGCATCGAGCAGAGCTGCACGTGTCGTATATCACTAACTCCACCTGCTTAACTGCGATAGCGCCAAGGCCAGTCCCGTGAATGACAGGCTGCTGTTTATGAAGATGGTGATAGTGGGTGACGTGCGAATGTAACGCTGAAGAACTGAATGCTTTGGGCACGTCCCCGTCGATGTCTAATTCAATAAAACAAAACATTTCAGAAGACCACCCATCTAACAGGGAACCTTCTCAGAACTTTAGTTAATGTTTATGAATAAACATTGCTCCAGTACCGTTACTAGAAAATTTGTTCAAAGTTATCTGGTCTATAATAATGTTCTCAAAATGTCAGCACAAAAACATTGTGTTCATGGAACATTTTTGTTGGAAGTTCATCCAATGTTTTTAAATGTTACTACTTGTTTCAGAACATTCAAAAGCAATATTAGAATAATGTTTGCAAAATGATAAAATAAAATGTTACCCTAATGTTCGCATAACCAAGAAACATTCAGACAACATTAAGAAATAACATTTTGTTTCTTAGAACAAATATTTTTGTTCGCTGAGCAAGCATTGAGTTTACGGCATAAAATAAGGCTGAGAGTCATAAAGACAGACGTCTCTCAAGGTAATGTCAATAGAAAGATGTCCAGTCAGAGTCTTGACAACAATCCATCTCAAACAGGAGCACAACACACAAACAGCACAGAGAGCAGATGTTCCTGACACACAACAGGAGTTACTGAAAGTTCATCTACTGCAGTTCAATAATAATGATCATCTTTGCGATTAGATTGTAACACCTAGTTCCCTTAGTAGGATGTGAAGGTCAATTCTGGGGATGACAGCAAAATAACTCAAGCAGTAATGGCGAACGAGATAATAAACTAGATAATGAACTATCTGTGCAGTTGTTGGAGATAATATTGTTTTCTCAAACAAACCTAATCCATCACACACAATTCACAACAATATTTAGGCCTAAATATAAGATTTCACGAGTTCACCCTTACAAATAAGTCAGATAGATAAATAGTATGCGTATTTGGCGTGCTGTCCGAGGAGAGGGCTCCGAGCTCGGTATTTGGCCCGAACCCAGAGTACTCCCCCCGTATTCTGGTTTAGGAAGATAACCGGGCGAGTGTGAGGAGACGGGGTGGTGGAGGGATGCTGAAAAACTGTCGAGAAACATGGGTGAGTTGACTGTGTATTTATAATGTCCTTGGGTAGACATGTTGATTACTGATTGCTGACAGCTGGTTGGAATGACGTGATGATTGAAAGGATCATTTGAAAGCGCTCCTCCCGAATTTTGTTAATAAAACATCATTTATGGGTAACAATTTTCAATAAGGTTCATTAGTTAATATTAGTTAACTACTTTAGTTAACATAAACTAATAACGAACTGCACTTCTACATCATTTATTAATCTTAATGTTAATTTCATTGTTTACTAACAATCAAATGTTGTATTTGTTAACATTAGTTAATGCACTGTGAACTAAATTGAACAAACAATGAACAGCTGGATTTTTATTAAAGTCCCCCTGTAGTCAATAATTTTATCCCTTAAAACTCATCTTTGATCACCAAAATTTTTCTCCTATGAAAAATAATTCTTCATGCCTTAAAATAGCTTGAATGTAACCCTTGCTTCATTTAGTATACAGGGATCTATGAATATGCTAATTAGCCCCGCCTCCACTCACTCGCACGAGCTCAGAGATCCACACTGGGTCAACTTACTGAGGTAAACACTGCACAATGGTGTCGCTTTTTACAACATCGGACACATAATGCTAATTAATATGATTAGTCTTTTGCTTGATTATGTTATCAAACAGCTAATAATGTGTTGCTAATGTTACACAAACCATGTTCCTGTTCGCGAGTCTAAAAATCAGTATCCTTAGAAACACTTTGAACACATATAAACAACATTAAAAACTTGACTTTCACCACTGGGGAACTTTAACTAACATTAACAAAGATTAATAAATATTGCAACAAATGTATTGCTCTTTGTTAGTTCATGTTAGATAATATATTAACTAATGTTAATAGATAAGACCTTACTACCAATTTATGAATTGTATATAAATTTACTGTCCATTTGGATTGAACTTCAACCAATAAATTGAATGTGATGCAAAAAAAGAGAAAGATTTTAGTATTAGACTAGTTGATATCATGTATGGTCTTACTGTTGGCCACTGCCATTAATGACATCATTGTACTTTATTGCAAAAACATGATTTTCTAGAGAAAGTGCTTCGGAAACATTAAATGACTCATACATGTTAGACAGACTGCAAATGAATTGAGCAACATCAGTCTACTGACACGAGGAAACACTTCCTTCGACGGCTGTAACAGTTTTCACTTCTAAGAATGAGCGAGGAGCGACTGAGCAGCGCAGGCTCTTATCTGCGCTCAACAGGGCTGAAGGGTGAAACCACAAGACATGAACACAGCTGCACTGATAACTGTATTTCACACCATCTGTTCACACAACCGCTCATATACAGTATCCAATCCACTTTCTCTTCCGGTGAATGCTGTGATGATGTCATCTGTGTGATTATAGTGACAGATCAAGAAACACTAGCACACAGAAGAATAACATAATCATATGTTATTGAGCAATGAGTGCCAGGAACTAACAAGCCCAAACACGCCTGTACTGTATTCTGCTTAAAACAACGGCAACATGCGACTGTTCATTTATGATATATTAATAAGCTACTTATAATAAGTTAATTAAGTCCCCCTGTCAATTTTTTTATGTTGTTTACATGTCTATGTGGTGTTTTTAATATGCTTTAAGACAAACCATGTTCAAATATATCATCATATTTCAAGTATTTTCTCTTTAAAACTGCAGTGAAAAAAGACCTGCGGTTTGAAATCGCTTGTGTTTGTGACGTCACAAACTACCTCTTAACCAATCACGTCAACGTGTGGGCGGGGCTTAGCATATCATTAACTATGAACGCTCTGAAGCCGGAGATCGAGTCTCAAGAAGCCAGCTTATCCCAGTATATTTTTCTGTTGATATAAAAAAAATCGGGTAGATTTAGCAATATAGTGGGTGTATGATGTATATTACGATGTTATGACGAACTTTATTCACTGATGTTCTGAGTTGTTCAAAGCATTTCTAAGGATACTGATTTTTAAAAGGCAGACTGAGATGGTGAACAGGAACATGGTTTGTAACATTAGCAACACATTATTAGCTGTTTGATAATGTAATCAAGTAAAAGGCTAATCATATTAATTAGCGTTATGTGTCCGCGTTGTAAAACGATACCATTGTGCAGCGTTTACCTCGGTAAGTTGACCGAGTGGATCTCTGAGCTTGTGCGAGTGAGAGGAGGCGGGGCTAATTTGCATATTCATAGATCCCTGTATACTAAATGAGGCAAGGGTAGAGTTACATTCAAGCTATTTTAAGGCATAAAGATTTTTTTTGTCACAGGAAATAAACGTTTAAATATGTCATTTTGAGGATCAAAGATGAGTTGGTAACACTTTATTTTACAGTGTCATTGTTACACGTTACATGTAGTTACTCTAGTATCAACTATAAATTATGCATAATTACAGTACATGCAATTAACCCTAAACCAAATGCATTAAATGAATAATTACACTGTAACATGGACACCTTAAAATAAAGTGTAACCGATGAGTTTTAAGGGATAAAAATATTTACTACAGGGGGACTTTATAATAAATGAACATGGCAGATTCACAGTTGCCATGCTCAATTTCCATATCCTCGCAGACAAAAATGAGACTAAATCT
The DNA here is from genome assembly GCF_019924925.1 of Ctenopharyngodon idella. Classification (NCBI taxonomy): domain Eukaryota; kingdom Metazoa; phylum Chordata; class Actinopteri; order Cypriniformes; family Xenocyprididae; genus Ctenopharyngodon; species Ctenopharyngodon idella. The sequence continues at coordinate 1,499,705 of NC_067239.1, read as the reverse complement.
AAATCTGAAAGTTTAAAACTATAACCCTGAAAATGAAACTTGATACTTGACACCCGAACTTTGACATTAAAAGATGATTCCAAACTTTAAAATAGGACTTTGAACTAAAAACCGGACTTTGAACTAAAAAGAAAGCACTTTCACTTCTTTTTTCATATATGAAACAAAATTGTTTATTCCAGGTAAGCAATCATTCTCAGTTGGTCTGCGCTAATGTCTTGAATATGTTACAATTATTATTATGCGTATACGCATTCTAAATGATTTTTTATAGAATGTACGGTAACACTTTAGTACGGGGAACAATTCTAACTTGTTGATTATTTGCTTACATATTAGGATATTGGCTGTTTATTAGTACTTATAAAGCAGATATTAATGCCTTATTCTGCATGATTCTACATCCCATAACCCTACCCAATATCGAAAACGTAACAACTACATTACTAACTATTAATAAGCAGTAAATTAGGCGTTTATTGAGGCAAAAGTCATAGTTAATAGTAAATTGACTGTAAATGAGTGAGAGCTGCAGCCCTTAAAACACACTAAACCAGCACTGAGACTGAACCAGCTTAATCATCCACACACACACCACAACTAATCATGATGTGTGAGAATGATCACTGTCACATGACCAGCACTAATTAGTCTAAGTCTGTCTTGCTCTACCTTGCGAGTCACATGTTCTCTCAGGTCAACTAGACTCACTGATTGTCCTGCTAATGAACGTCCCGCAGCTCCTGCGTAACTCCAAATCTCTGTGTGAGACACAAATCAGGTAGACGGAGGAAACAGACGCGCATGTCTAACATCATTACACGAGTCATCTGTAGGTCAAATCCCAGCACACGCTTCCCAGAGAAACCCATAACAGGGTTTGCAAACTTTAGGATAATTGAACATGTCGGCAGGAAAAGCTGCTCTACTGGACATGCACAGTCGAATCAGGATCATTCAGAAAAGAAACATTCGCCCAGACAAACAAACGCTGAATGCTGGATCAACAAAGTCTTGTTTGCACTGCTTACACAGGCCTCGTGCAGTTTCAGTAGTTTGAAGAGAGATTTGAAGGCGATTAAATGGATGTCGACATTGCTAGGTGCTCTAAGTGGTTTCTAAAGGTTGCTAGAGTGAGTTTCCGGCAGGTCTTGTATGTGTTTGTGTTTGACACACTCTGAACATTCAGGCATATCTGTGGGACTAGTCAGGTCAAATTTATTCATACAGCGCTTTTCATAATATGCATTGTTTCAAAGCATTGTGATGCTAATGATATCTTAAATTCACATTTAGAGCGGAGCAATAACAGTTACATTTTGTGATGAAGTAATCACACAGCTGAGATTTGCTTTATTCCAGCTAACAGGGAACGTTCTGACAAGGTTCTCTCAAATTTTTGAACAAATGTTCTGTCAGTAACGTTAAAAGAACGTTCATTCAGAGTTATCTAGTCTGTAATAATGTTCTCAAAACATTAGCACAAAAACATTATTTACGAGCAACAGGCAAAACAAGTGAAAAATGTAAATTTTTGTCGAATTTGAAGTTTTCGCAAAAATGAAACCCTCGTCTAGCGATCTCATTGCTCCAAATAGCAATTATCCTTTGTCCATGAAAAATGCGCTTTTTCTCTGCTCACTTCTCGACGACTGGCACTTTCTCTCAGCACAAGTTTGGTATCGTTTTAATAGCGAATTCTCAATGGTATGAGTCTGAACCAAAGACATGTGATTTTCAAACTCATGCTAATGTAAACAAAATGATCTTACTCGCGCTGACTGGCAGATCTGAAGCACACACACAAAGACACCTCGGCGTGCAATCCCGATATACATATATAAACAGAATTACAGTATTTCAAAATATCTTGGCGAGTATTTACGCAAACATTAGCTTATCTGTTATGTCTTAAGAGAACATTTGGTTAACTGTTGGGGAAAAACATCTGATGTGTAACATTATATTAGATCAGTGTGATTCAGTAGGTCTTAATATATAGGCTGTCTGTTTCATTAATGTTAATCAAACAATTGTGGTGTCATGGAATAAAAAAGTTGAATAGATATTTTTCCTATAGATATTTGGTTTTGACTTGGTGTGTGTGCCAAATCTGGTGTTATTACTAGGGATTTTAAGATATGGTTGTTTGGTGGTTTTGTTTTGGAACTTTAACTCGATTTTTCTCAAAATTAACTTTTGCTGACTCTATTGACTTCAAACAGGTGTAGCTCAGTCATATTTTGTCTACTTACAACAAATCATACATCATTTTGAAGGTTTTAAAAAAAAACAATAACTCATTTTTGAAAATTCTCTCATTGCGCCTCATTTTGCCAGCATGGGTCACAATTATACATTGTTCATGGAAAATTTTATTTCTGAAACATTTTTTAAATGTTACTACTAGTTTCAGAATGTTCAGAGAACATTCAAAAGTAACACTGCCATAATGTTTGCAAAATGATAAAATGGAATGTTCGCTTAAAGTTCATACTAAAAAAACTTTATTTTATGGTGTTCTTGTTAAAGTGTAATTATACAGTACACTGTAATAGTACTGAGTAATAATAATTAACTGCATGTACTTACGATAGGTTTAGGTTTGGTTTAGGGTTAGCAGCATGTAATAATTATGCAGTTATTATTATAATAACTACATGTAATGTGTAATGAAGACACTGTAAAATAAAGTGTTACCAAAAACGGTTTTGAACAAACATTCTTCCAGTAACATTAATAGAACATTTGTTCGGTTTTTGGAGAGTTACCATCATGGTTTGGTGGATGTAGCTTTAAAGTTGATGATTTTACAGTTTGTACAAACAGTATTTTTCTTCTGCTCTTGTGGTTTGTGAGATTGTTTGGAGCCGTTGTGTCAGACGACAGATGTGGAAGCTGACCTCTGACCAACGCTGGCATGAGTGTGTGGAGCGACGAGGGACAGCTGGACCCGATGATGCAATCTGCACCCGGCATTACGAAGGAAACCTTTAATGACACCTTGAGACGGTCCTGTGACGACCCGTATGACTGACAAAACTCCTGACTGCAGTGTTCAAATCAACTGCTAATGTGAAAGAAGATCACAATGGCAGGAACCTTTCACAGCTAACTTTACCCTATTGTTGTGTTAATGACTTTAACACACTTCAGCTGAGAGCTCTGTGACCACAACAAGCTTCATTATAATCTCAATGTTCAGTGTTCATATGAAGATAGAGCCATCAGAGCATCATCAGCTCTTCATATCCTCATCTGTTTGGGTTGAGCTGTCGAGAACGTAATAAGCATTCAGATGTAGATGAGCTTCATCACTGCAGCACTCATGCGTCTTATAAACAGACTTACATACAGGATCATCTGAAAGTCTTTGAAGGCACATAACTGCTTTAAACACATGACAACATCCCTATATGTGCAGCTGTAGGGTATAATATGACATCTGTTAACCATCACACTGCAGACGCTTTTAAACACTTTCCTTCCAACAACACTGAGTACTGGAAATATGTTCGCTTTAGCTCTGAAGAGCGGCAGTAAATGAGTGATCAATAGGGGAAGTAAATCATTGACAGAAACACACTGATGTGACGTGATTGAGAAAAGTGACACATCCACCTCAATGCCTTCTGGCAAGATCAATCAAATTAGCTTTGATCAAATAAATCACATCAATTTAGATCCAGTTTGATATGTAAAACTGACTCCTTTCATTATATTCACCTCAATAACAATATCTCAATACCAGTCACACAGGTTCTCTAATCGTTCAGCCCAGGACTGGTGTTTTATAAATCATACAACTGCACTCGTCTCATTGTTGTTAAAGTTTCTCTGGCAGTGGTTTTGAAATGTTGGTCAAAACTAGTGTTTGATAAGACTGTCCTCCAAACTAAATCACTAATATCATCATAGGTTTCCAGTGTTAATACAATAACTGACACACATTCATACAAGAAGGCACATTTTTAATGAATAGTTGGACTGCTGTCTCGAGAGATACTGTCAAGTCAGATCAAATTTTCAGATGTGGTTTTGTTTCTGTTGGCCAAAACAATGATTTAACATAAATTACCATTTATGAGTATCATGGGTTGTTTTGTGCTTCATAATGCTTTACTGTTTAGACTATAATAGATCTCTATATAGGCCTATTGTTTGACATGCTGTCACATTGTGTGTGTTTAATAAACAGTGTATTTTTCCAGGTTTGTGTTTATATAAAAACTGGGTAACACTTTATTTTAGTAGTAGTTGCATGTTACTACACATACTTACTATGGTAATAACAATAAATTATGCATAATTACAAGTAACCCTAAACCTATAGCAAGTACATGTAGTTAATTAATATTACTCAGAATTACTCAAAATGAAGTGTAACCAAAAACTGAACTATCAAAAACTGAGAAACATTCACTGTAGTAAACGTGTGACAACTAGCCCCGGTGTCCAAACACTGCACTTTCGGTCTGAGTTTTTTTTGTTTGTTTCTGAATCAGACAAAGCTTTCCGTTTATGGTGAAACATGCTTCACTGCAGTCTCAGCTGAGTCAGGGAAACTTCACAGTGACGCGCGCAGCGACGCACGCTCGAGCCTCTCCACCAACACGTGGAGCGCTTCTGAAGAATCTACTACAGCGCGCAACTGCACGCGCTCGCGCTACTATCACGGAAATGGCTTTGTTACCTGTTTTGAAGCGGAGGTCGTCGTCGTCCTCGGAGCCGAACTCTTTCAGCAGCGACACGAACAAGATACCGAACGCGTTCTGGATGCCGAACACCGAGCCGTTGCACCACATGGAGGCCAGCATCACCACCCACCCCCAGCCGCCCTCCGGGGGCTCGAACTCCGCCGGCGCTTTCTCCTCGCTCTCGGAGAGTTTACAGGCGCCGTTCTCCTGCTTCTCCTCCGGCGCGTCCGCGTCATTCAGCGCGTCCGTCTGCGCGGCGTCTTGAGTCGGCTCGGAGTGAGTCTCAGTCATGCTGCTCCTGTCTGGATCTCCACTGACAGCCTGAGATGCGTTTGAGTCCGGTGTGAAAGCAGATGACTGTTACACTGGCTGACTGACTACTGTAGCAATAACCTATAAATATAGATGGAGCTGCAGGAGGCGGGGCTACAGACCCACCGCCCGAGAGCGATCAGATGAAGACTCCTCCTGGAGAAGTTGTGATGAAGCACATCTGTCCTGAACTGGCACGCGCATGACGGACCGGCAGTAATGCAACATCTGCATCTGGCCGCAGTGACTCATACTGTAAATGCTTTATTCACACTGTTGAATAAGAACAGAGATCGAACTAATGATCAACTGCAGCACAACAATAGGAGTGTATCTGTAAACTCACAGACTGAATGTGCTGAACAGACTCCAGTAACTCCTGCAGCTGGAGCACATCTGTCTGCGTCACTCGCGCGCGCTCTAGTGTTGTTAAAGTGCTGCACACTCACACTGACACTCGACAAACGCAAGTAAAATGAGTTCTGAGAGCAGTTAATGAAATAAAGTACTGGCATTCACACTGTTAGGTAATTTAATCGCACGTATAATGTCTCAGATATCATGATCAAGAGGTCTGGGTTTGGCTGCTTAACCTGGTCCAGTTAACATCTGCTGTAACTAAACTATCAGGCTGCAAAAATCATCTTTCTCTATTGACACTCATTCAAAAATGCAGCTGGTTCCAGGTCTCTAATGTGATTGGCTGAGTCATGTGTACTGATATAAGCACTTTTCACTGTTTGTATCACTCCACCAGTCTGCCAGCAGGGGCGCCTGTAGGATTTTATCTCAGGGTACGCACAGAACTAGTTTAACTTTTTTTTATTATTATTATTTGCTGTCCACAAAAAACGATTAAATCAAACATTGCGTTGGTGGGAACGATTTAATGCTGTACAAATCGACTGATCGACTGTCTCTTTCCTGTTTCCCACTTAGAAAATCTGATGAACGTAACTGCTTGTGTAGATAGATGCTTCGTGAATTTTTATTTATTGATTGATTGATTTTTTATTTTTTTAACGTTATCTCTGAGCGGCTTGGTCCTGAAATGTGCGTATTGTTTTCAGAGAAACGTGTGATTAACGATAAACTAAGCCTCACATTGTTTCCAGTCAGGTGAATGCTTCGTGTCAGAATGTTTGAACCCAGACCACTACTATATGGAAGTTCAAGTCCATTTACTAACATTTTAACTATATAAGCCTGTAGCCAATATTACATAAAACAATAAAATAACAGCACAATTTACTTGCCTCAAACAACTCAGTAGGTATTATTAGTATTATTATAATTATTGTTTTTGTTGATCCATTTTATTTATTGGCAAACTTTAATATGTGAATTATATTATCAGAAAACTGAACACATTTAGCGTCGTCAGGCTTTTATTTGTGTGGATAAAACAACGGAGCAGCACACTCCGGTTTATGTCTGCTGTAATTTTTACCTGCCACAAGAAGGCGCTGTTTTCGACACTCTTGATGCTTTGAAACAGTTCCCGAAACATTTAGAGACAAGCTTCAAAGATTTAAGAGGCTTCATTTCTCCATCCCTACTCAACAGCTTTAGGCATTTTTGCAAATATTTCAGTCGAATTTAGCTGTTTTAGAATGTTTACTCATTTTGAGCCTGTTTTTAAACATTATCTGTACCCAGCAAGCAACAGCCGTCATTTCACCGTCTCGGTTAACTATAGACCCGATATAGTCCGGCTATATGTAACCCACTTTTAGCCAAAATAATCTTTAATTTGGTTACATGTCGTTTTTGCCTAAATAACTTGCGAGATGTATGATATTGCATCATGTAAGCAAAGTCAACAGTGATTACAAGGTGTTTGGTTTCATATCTTTGACATGTTATATCGCGTAGGCTGTGCGTAGCCATGATTTAGCTCGTAGTAAGACCGGCTATTTGTAGCCCACATATAGTCAGTCCTGATTTATTGTAGTTTTTGGACAGGAAGTGCATGAGATGGTTGATATCCCATCATGTTCGCAATGTCAATGATTTCTACAAGATGTAAGTGGCATTTCATGACATGGTCTATATGTAGTCACGATTTAGCTCTGAATTGGCTATGTGCAGTCTGCTTTTAGTCAGCAATGAGTGTCCTAACCAAAATAGTGTTAAGTAATTCTCGGCCACAAAGCTTGTGGGATTCATGATATACCATCAAATGCAAGTATACATTTGAAACAGCATATTTTTGCTGTTACACAATCCTACACATTCTACGATATATATATATATATATATATATATATATATATATATATATATTAGTATATAATTGTAATTGTACATTTTTATTTAACTTAAAATTAAAGACAGTCATATATGTGTGTGGTGTATATATATATATATATATATATATATATATGACTGTCTTTAATTTTAAGTTAAATAGAAATTTACAATTACAATTCTCAACCGCTAGATGGCAACTGTGGCTCTACTGAGACATGACCACTGGCAGCGCGAGACTTGAAAGTTAGCTCTCGATCACTGTTGCCAGATCTCGCGATAAACATTTCCGCCATTTTACAACTGTTGGAAAGCAAGCAACAGCAAATGTTAAAGCAAATTCTTTCCTGCTTTTGGTCTTGTAAGTATCTGTGTTTTTCATTTTGACATGCGTTCATTATTTATGTAGACATCATGTGTAGGAACCGTGACATTTTTAGCGGGTAACAGTGCAGACTCAGAGTAAGCCATGTTGTGTTAGATTAACATGCTACATGCACATGTACTGTAGTGTTTCCTTGTGCCCTAAAACTCTTTAATTATCTAAATACAAGGGGGTAAACATGAAACCTGTGCACCCTATTATTTGTTACGAAAGCCTTATATGTCGTTTAATCTTTTGATCATTATGATATGAAAATATGAGTTTTTGATTTGGCAAGGCAAGTTCATTGTGTATAGCACATTTCAACAACAATTTTCAAGGTAATTCAAAGTGCTTTACATAAAACATGGAATTTATGGAACCAAAAATTAATCAGGTTGTTTTATAAACCAAAAAACATTGTTAAACTTTTTATTTAACTTTTTTGTCAATGTTTTGTATTTTTTTATGTTAAGTTGTAAAATGTTCCATTTAAAAAAAAAAAAAAAATTTTTATTTGTATTGTATTTGTAAAATTTAATTTTCATTATTATTATTTTTTTTTTCATTTTGTATTTTGAGTTCTTTTTCTAAATAAAACCTTTTTATAAACAAATTTGTTTGGATGGATTGTCATTTATAAGAACCTGTTATATTTGAGTGAAAAGAATCCTTTAGCCATTATTTTGTTGTCTATTACATGTACAGGTGCTGGTCATATAATTAGAATATCATCAAAACGTTCATTTATTTCACTAATTCCATTCAAAATGTGAAACTTGACTGATACACACAGACTGATATATTTCAAATGTTTATTTCTTTTAATTTTGATGATTATAACTGACAACTAAGGAAAATCCCAAATTCAGTATCTCAGAAAATTAGAATATTACTTAAGACCAATACAAAGAAAGGATTTTTAGAAATCTTGGCCAACTGAAAAGTATGAACATGAAAAGTATGAGCATGTACAGCACTCAATGCTTAGTTGGGGCTCCTTTTGCCTGAATTACTGCAGCAATGCGGCGTGGCATGGAGTCGATCAGTCTGTGGCACTGCTCAGGTGTTATAAGAGCCCAGGTTGCTCTGATAGTGGCCTTCAGCTCTTCTGCATTGTTGGGTCTGGCATATCGCATCTTCCTCTTCACAATACCCCATAGATTTTCTATGGGGTTAAGGTCAGGCGAGTTTGCTGGCCAATTAAGAACAGGGATACCATGGTCCTTAAACCAGGTACTGGTAGCTTTGGCACTGTGTGCAGGTGCCAAGTCCTGTTGGAAAATGAAATCTGCATCTCCATAAAGTTGGTCAGCAGCAGGAAGCATGAAGTGCTTTAAAACTTCCTGGTATACGGCTGCGTTGACCTTGGACCTCAGAAAACACAGTGGACCAACACCAGCAGATGACATGGCACCCCAAACCATCACTGACTGTGGAAACTTTACACTGGACCTCAAGCAACGTGGATTGTGTGCCTCTCCTCTCTTCCTCCAGACTCTGGGACCCTGATTTCCAAAGGAAATGCAAAATTTACTTTCATCAGAGAACATAACTTTGGACCACTCAGCAGCAGTCCAGTCCTTTTTGTCTTTAGCCCAGGCGAGACGCTTCTGACGCTGTCTGTTGTTCAAGAGTGGCTTGACACAAGGAATGCGACAGCTGAAACCCATGTCTTGCATACGTCTGTGCGTAGTGGTTCTTGAAGCACTGACTCCAGCTGCAGTCCACTCTTTGTGAATCTCCCCCACATTTTTGAATGGGTTTTGTTTCACAATCCTCTCCAGGGTGTGGTTATCCCTATTGCTTGTACACTTTTTTCTACCACATCTTTTCCTTCCCTTCGCCTCTCTATTAATGTGCTTGGACACAGAGCTCTGTGAACAGCCAGCCTCTTTTGCAATGACATTTTGTGTCTTGCCCTCCTTGTGCAAGGTGTCAATGGTCGTCTTTTGGACAACTGTCGAGTCAGCAATCTTCCCCATGATTGTGTAGCCTACAGAACTAGACTGAGAGACCATTAAAAGGCCTTTGCAGGTGTTTTGAGTTAATTAGCTGATTAGAGTGTGGCACCAGGTGTCTTCAATATTGAACCTTTTCACAATATTCTAATTTTCTGAGATACTGAATTTGGGATTTTCCTTAGTTGTCAGTTATAATCATCAAAATTAAAAGAAATAAACATTTGAAATATATCAGTCTGTGTGTAATGAATGAATATAATATACAAGTTTCACTTTTTGAATGGAATTAGTGAAATAAATCAACTTTTTGATGATACTCTAATTATATGACCAGCACCTGTATAGATGTAGTCATTAATTAGCTGTATATTTGATGACTAGTCTATTCTTGGGTTATGGTTAGACGTCTATTAGATTTTCACTGACAGCCCAAATTTTGCCTCGTTTTAGCCTAGACGGCCGGGCTATATGTTTTGACGGCTATTAGACATAAAATTGCTTGCTGGGTAATGTCATTTTTCATGTGTGGAAAAAAACGACAAAACTAAACTAGCCAATCAGATTTCTTTTCACCCATATCCCCCACGCCCACCCATGCACGCACATACACACGTTTGACTTTACAACACACAAACGCACACCTTTATTTATTCTCATTCTCTCTTGCTCTCTTAATATGAAGAGTGTACGCAGGTAGATTTTAATAATCAATTTAAAATCATGTAAAAAATAAAAACGGCATTAATTAGCACCCTCTCATGGTACGCACAGTGCATACAGCCATACGGCTGCAGGCGCCACTGAGTCTATGAGTTTTTTAAAGTCACCATGAAATACAAATGGACAGTTCTTGTTTTTTATTCAATATTGCTTTTTTTTTTTTCATAAATGATTTATCGGTCCACATCATTATTGTGTTAAATTCATATTACTGGTAATCTTGAATCAAAGTAACTTCCCCTCACTGGCACAAGCTGTTAGTAAATCTGGTCCTATATCTCTGTCATGGGAACAACACTCCAGCAGTTTTAATGATGATATGAGCAGCTTTGTGGATCTAACGATCTATAGAGCATTATAAATATTTTAAACATTAAATAAAATGTATTACAAAATGATTTCCTTTGTTTGTAGAGAAAAAGGTTATTTTTAAATATGTAATGTTCTATTCCAAAGAGATCATATCATGCATTTAAAAGTGAAATGCCCAGCAGAGAAGCGATATGCATATTTATTTATTGGTTAAAACACTTGATCACACAAAAAATATTTTATATGAATCAGACTTAATAGTTTTTGATTGTAAAATTTACCTACAGCATCCAAAATAAATGCAAAGGCGTATTTTTCAGAACTGTAAGATTTTTATTAGCATTATCCACTCACAAAACCTGTGATGCTGCAGTGATGCTGAGACTCGTACTGTTACATCACTGATGGACATTTGGGCTCAGATTTGGTATTATACAGGGAAGCGGGAAGTAGGGGTTTTCACAGGATTGTAAATGAAACTCAATTTTTTTTTCATTTACATTTATTCATTTTTAGCATTTAGTATTTTATTTGAAATAAACAGTTTAAGTGTTCTATTAAAAAGTGTTGTTTATACAGTATGTGGAATTATGTTTTTAAAACATACGCACCACAAATCTACATCAGGTAGACAAACTTTATTTTCTCATGTAATACAAGCAATCAAACCAACATGAGGGATTCTGACTTGATGCATTTAAGAAAAAAGACACTTAACCCAACATGATAATAATTAACAGAAAAAAAAGATGAGAACATCCATCGTGTAAACAATACAATACATTCACCTACATCATGTGAACGATCTGCCCATACAGGCTATTTTGAACAAATGTGTGTAAATCACACCACAGCCACAGACGATTAGAGATCTCCATAAATTAAAAGAACATATAGCCCAATATGAGCCTTAATGTCATATAATATATATATTTTAGTGGATTCACTCTGCATTTGGTTTTCTCTCCTGAATCTCTGCAGTGTAGATGTGGCCGTTGGTCCTCTTAGCAGCATGAAAAATAAAACTTTTATTTAAATTGCCTACACAGAAAGCAGGCAGAGTGCTCTCTTTATAATGACTAAAGCTGTCAGTCACTTCAGATACAGCGCGCAAAACCTGTGATCAACACTGCAAATAACGTAAAAACCTTTGACAGTCTTCAGACTACAGAGCGTGAACACAAATAAGCTTGAGGCTGTTTGAAAACAGCTGATTATCAGTGGGGACCAAACCGAGTCAAAATAGTCTTGGCTGTTGGACCCACAGTCCACCCGTGCCTATTGATTCCCGACCCAAATGAATGTTATTCCAAATATTATATCTAATATTATGTATTTAAGTAAAAAGTAAGCACGGGACAGCAGCCAGAAAATGATATGAAATTAACACCCTAAAAAGTAAAGGGTGTTAAACCAAGCTTGAACAATTGACCAGAAGGGTTTTCGCAGCATCAGACGGGTAATTATTAAGCCCTGCCAGCAGTTGAACGGTTTGCTCTGAATCTAAAAAATGAATTAATATCAAAACAATTAGATGAAGCTAAACAACTACACATGAAAGAGGATTTACAAGTGTGTGTGTGTCTGTTATTTAATCTGACACAGAGACACTGAAGAATTATAATAAAGCTTAAATCCAGCATAGAGGGGTTCAGTGAATGTGGTGTTGAATGTGTGTAAGTGTGTGAGTGTGTGTGTGTCAGAGACGCTGTAGAAGGACAGAGTGCCGGCCGACACGTCCGCATACACTCCTGCTCTATTAGAGGATGAACGGACGGCAGGTATATCAGTCAAGTTCTTATTGTGAAGGACAGTGAATCTGTTATCAGAGCAGATCAGACTCCAGGATTTGTCATTGTATCCAAACTCACAGTCTTCACTCCGTCCTTTCCTGCTGATTCCTTTATATGTCACTGATATTTCAGCACCTATCCCGCTCCATTCAGCCTCCCAGTAACAGCGTCCAGTCAGACTCTCTCCACACAGAACCTGATGACACTCATCAAATCTCTCTGGATGATCAGGATACGGCTGATTCTCTTTCACACATGTCACCTTCCTGTTCTCCTCATACAGAATGAGACAAGTGTGTGCTGTGTTTGGATCCAGTGTGAGATCACAGGCCCCTGAACACAAGAAGAGAGAAACATCTGTAACATCAAAACATCAGTCACTAGATGTGTGTGTGTCTCTGTGTGTGTGTGTGAGAGAGAGAGAGAGAGAGAGAGAGAGAGAGAGAGAGAGAGTGTGTGTGTGTGTGTGTGTGTGTGTGTTAGTGTGTAGAGTATGCAAGTAAGTATGCGTGTGTGTGTGTGTGTGTGTTAGTGTGTAGAGTATGCAAGTAAGTATGCGTGTGTGTGTGTGTGTGTGTGTGTGTGTGTGTGTTTTTTATGTGAGCATGTTTGTGAGTGTGTGTGTGTTTAGCAAAGAGACTTTCACTGTGCTGAAGAGAGCGCAGCCATTACTTTTTAAAAAGTATTATATAGTCTTAATGGTATTCAGCCAATCATCAAATTAACAACGTGTGTGTGTGTGTGTGTGTGTTTGATGTTTCACTTTGTTTTTAATACACTGCATGTTTTGCTAAATGTTTTCTCCTCTTTCTTTCACTGATCTGTACATACAAATGCATTTATGATCCCTGAGTTTTTTGTTTGCCATTCTGGCACGAATCTCTCACGGGGGCGGAGCTAGCAGTGGTGTGTTCTCACTGGCTACTGAGTTTTGATTGACAGCTTCTTGACCTGGAAGTGAAGACATCAGTGTTGCGTTTACATTTGTGGAGTTGAGCATCTGTTAGCGGCTTCCTATTTCATTTTAGTGATATAAAGATATGAGTTTTGTTCTTGAATTGTATCTGTGTTTATCTGCTCCTACTACTTTGTCGACATCAGCTTTTAGGAGCGCGAGAGACAATGAAAGCCTTAAGGTTTAATTGTACATTAAAGTACTATATGCAATATTTTCAGTATTATATAATGTCCAATGTTTTCTGAAAATATTTGTTTATTCCTGATGAATATTCTCTATTGTTGGGTCTGATTAGGTTGTGCTGTTACAATTTAAAGAGAATACTTGTATCATATACATTTATGTGATATATTCAGCCGTCAAGACACTAACCATTGTTAACATCACAAGTAATGATCTCTTAATTCTGAAGAATTCAAACAATATGAAAATTACAATCGTGGCTTGCTGTCAGACTGTATAGACCTCAGTGGGCATTTCAGTACATATTCCACACAAAGAATTTTCTTGTTGCCATTTTTTTTATCCTGCTGATCATTTTGTTTAGTTATTTTATTTAGTTGACATTATCATCTAACATTTCAAATTGGAAATACATTTTTAACAGTCATTAACATTTTCAATTGTGACTTTTATAAAACCAGTTTTTGAATAAATGTAATTGAAAGTATGATAACAATTAGTAATGATTCCTTACATTTATATAGCGCTTTTCTGGGTACTCAAAGCGCTTTACATATGGAAGGGGGAATCTCCTCAACCACCAATGTGCAGCATCCACATGGATGATGCGACGGCAGCCATATTGTGCAGAACGCCCACCACACACCAGCTTATTGGTGGAGAGGAGACAGAGTGATGGAGCCAATCAGTATATGGGAATGATTAGGAGGCCATGATGGACAGAGGCCAACGGGCAAATTTGGCCAGGATGTCAGTTACACCCCTACTCTTTTCAAAGGACATCCTTGGATTTTTAACGACCACAGAGAGTCAGGACCTCGGTTTAACGTCTCATCCAAAGGACGGTGCTTTTTGGCAGTATAGTGTCCCTCAAAAATTAAAGCACAACATGAAGGTAAGCATGTGGTTATTATTCTTATAGTTATTATTATTATTGTGAAACATCATTGTCGTATTATTGTGTATAAGTGTGTGAGATGAGCGTGTCGCTCAGCCCAAAAAGTTTGCTTGTTGCACAAACTTCATTGCTTATTCCGATCACTTATAATGTCATTTTTCTGTCTGCACTTGAATTGGCTTGTTTTTGCTGTTGACATTGTAAATGATGCGCGTTGGAGAAGTATGTTAATTTCTTTACTGTTGTTTGCAAATCTCTACCTGTTTGGATAGAAACATCATTTTATTATATTTGCTCATTTTCTTTTACTGTATTTGGCATGATTTTCATGTTGCACTGTTCACCTGGCAGGGAAATTGATTTTTATCATTTTATTTTGTTTTCGTTATTTAGTTTTAAGGAGGTAAATTCTTAAAACTATCAACCTTGGTTGTCATGACAACAGAATTCTGTCACAATGTTTTGGCAGTGAATGTTCTGGGTTGGTTTTGGAGAGCTTTTGGGCTGGAAATTGTTGACCCAATCTGTCAACACTGTCTGTATTGAATAAAGCGCTATATAAATAAAGGTGACTTGACTTGTAACAAACGTGTGTGTGTGTGTGTGTGTGTGTGTGTGTGTGAGAGTGAGAGAGAGAGAGAGAGTGAGTGAGTGAGTGTGTGCGTGTGTGCGTGCGTGCGTGCGTGTAGACCTACACTTTCGTAGTCCTGCTGTGATCCTGATCTCTCCTCCATGATCCACACTATAAACACAGAAGCACACATTAATGTAGATATGCATCATGCACACGTTCAATATGTCAGTATCAGTGTTTGACACACTTGAGTATCTGCAGTGAACAGTTTGGATCCTTCAGTTTGTCCTTCAGCTTGACTCCTGAATCTCCTGGATGATTGTAGCTCAGATCCAGCTCTCTCAGGTGTGAGGGGTTTGAACTCAGAGCTGAAGACACAAAACCACAGCCTTCCTCTGTCACCATACAGCCAGACAACCTACAGAGGAATCAAAACAGACTCATCATCCACAAAACACACATCAACAATCAACAGTTGAGTGAATATCATTCATAGTGTGAATTTATACACATTCTCTTTATATGTCTCACTCAAACAAAAAACATTTTCATATTTCTCTATTAACCACATCTAAACACGCTGAATTTTTGAACATAATCAAAAATGCAACTCAATCAAATATATCAGCAGAAATTTCTAAGCACACTTTAGAAATGTAGGCTGCGTCCGAAAACTGGAAAATGCTGCCTTCAGAAGACACATTTCAAGGTAGGAAGGCATCAAGGCACACCCGAATCCAATGTTAGCTTCACTTCCTGTCTCCTGAGATACCTTTCTCTGATCGATTTTTGAAGGCAGCATAGATGTATCCATCACTGCTTTTGATATCCCACAATCCTGTGTGTCCATTCTGTGACAGTTAAGCTAGAAAAATAAAGATGGCGCCCGAATGTTGAGTTTGCTGGTCAGTTTGTGTGTAAATGTAAGTTTTTGAGCAACATTTTCCACTTTTGATGTCATTTCTAGCGAGAAATTACTACTATAGTAATTAAATATTTGTTTAGTTCTCACCAAAGCTTGTGCTGTTTTGCGGTAGATCATTAAACTGTTACACTGCCTCAGAAATCTGTCTGAAATGAGTTTCGTGAGGAGCCTTCATGCACAAACGCTGCCTTACAAGTCAATTCCTGATAGGTAGCTGACTTGTTTCCTCGCTGCCCTAAGTTTTCAGATGCAGCCGTAATAGCATCTTATCACTAATGAGGAGAACAAATTATATACAATAATTTTCGTATATAATAAATTACTTGCATCTTAGTGTGCGCAGAAAAAAACACATTAAATGCGTTATCTTGCTTTTGGGGCAGATGCTGCTTTTTGGGAATGCAGTCATGTAAGACAGTTTTGAAAGGTAATTATACCAAACCACTTTGACAACAGACTTTGCTCGAGCATTTCAGAATGACCAAAACAGCATTCCAGATGCTGTTGACAAATTTGCCGGCTGGTTTGTCCAATTATGCCGTCCTATCGTGCAAAGTCACATGATTTTTTGATGCGCATTGAGAAATGTATTCATTAAATGTGTTTCCATCATAGTTTATGCATGTGTTTTCTTGTCAGATAAAAACAAATTCTGACTCAAACGAGTTTGCTTTTTTATGCACATTTTTAGAATTTATGTGCATATTGGCATTTCCATCCAGCAGTTTTGTATGCAATATCCTAAAATGCACATAAAAATAGGTGGATGGAAACAGCAACTGTGATATTTCATTTGCTGAGGTTTTAAATGTGCTTTTATTAATCTACTGATAAAGAGTGCTCTGCTAGGACTGTGTTTGTCTGTGTGTGTTTTTTAACGATGTGCGATCTGACATTATCAAGTATATCATTTACTTTACAAAAAACAAACAAAAACATGCCTTGAGAGTCCAAGCATCCACTGCGTTATCCTGCCTAATGGAAAGCGGTTAGAAAAAAAAGTCATACAGGGGCATTTCTTGTTTTTGTTATATTTGTGATATTTATCATGTGATATAGTTGAGCAATATCACACGGCCAGAGTGCGGTTTTCCTGAATGTAAGCATGATTGCAAATAAGATGTTATTTTAAACAGTTCAATAAATAATAGTTTATACTGTGAGCTTTAGACACAATATTGTCTGGTTTTGCTTTATTTCACCAATGAAAATAGTTCCAAACAAAGCCTGTTGTGCATTTATCAGATTTTCACTACACGATTATCATGGTTAAAAAAAAAATAAAATAAAATAAAAAAATCACGATAACAGTATTACCACGATAACTGGAGAAATTTTGAAAATAAATAATGCTATCAGTCAAATTAATTTTTTGTTTTTAATTTTTTGTCCAATGAATCACACTTAAAATAAGAGTGTTGGCAGGTGGAGTGTAAATGCACATCAAATGCAGACAGAACATTATTATCAGTCCATCTGTCTACATTGGACATGTCAAAGTGAACATTCAAAACCTATTTGCCCTGTCGTCAGAGCAAGCGCGTGGAGTATGTCAGACATAAAACGGGGGCTCAGGTTACTGTTGTCAGCTTGTCACATGTGTCCTATTTGATTTTGACGTGTCATGCTGCCCACGTCCAGTGTAGACAGTGTTTTTTTACAGAATGCAGACAACTGTCACACTGGTGAGCTAACTTTTGTAAGTGTCTCCCTTTCATCTGTCCTCTCCTCTGACATGATTTTGTGTAAGAGAAGTAGCTACATACTCCTGTTCCTTGTTCGGATTACTCCATTAAAGATTCCTGAAGAGATCTCCTTTGTTGTGCGATTGAATACTACAACCCACCGTAACACTTATATATTCTTAAATACCTCAGTATCTGCAGCTGACAGTTTGGACTCTTCAGTGCATCAGAAAGAAGCTTCACTCCTGAATCCTGCAGGTCATTGTAACTCAGGTCCAGCTCTCTCAGGACACAGTTTGAGGACTGAAGAACTGATGACAAACTCTCACAACAATGAACCGTGAGATTACAGAGAGCAAGTCTGAAAGAGAGCAGAACACACACATCAACAATAAGATCTACAAACACACATCAACATTATGAGTGTCTCACTGTAAATGATCTCTTATATATTCTTAAATACCTCAGTATCTCCAGTCGACAATTTCGACTCATCAGTCCATCAGAAACAAGCTTCACTGCTGAATCCTGCAGGTCATTGTTACTCAGGTCCAGCTCTCTCAGGACACAGTTTGAGGACTGAAGAGCTGATGACAAACTCTCACAGCAATGAACAGTGAGATTACAGTGAGAAAGACTGAAAGAGAGCAAAACACACACATCAGTAGTCAGATCTTCTTTAGCAGTGGTTCCCAACCCCGCCTTAGGGGGGCGCCAGAGTTTGCAGGGGGGGCGCGAGAGTTTATATGCTTTGAGGTCAAACATGGATACTAAAAACCTTTTTGTATAGTTTCTAAGAATGCTCCAAATGATCAGCCACTTATCCGAAAATGTTGTCAATTACTTCCTTTGATTCTATACGTGGTCTCTCAGCTTGCCGATCACATAAACCGATCACATTTTTATGACGCAATATACGCGAGCTTGTTCACACCAGCTGTGAGAGCTGCGGTAAAAATGAAAATTCAGCAACGGCTGTGTATACAATAGCGCAGTGAAAACGTGTGTATGGTTCAAACTACTTTATTTTTAAAAAAATCCAGAATTTTTCCACTCTCTTCTCTTCTTTCCCTAACATGGGAGTGTGTTCTCCTCATTAGAGCTTCAGGTGAAGGGCTGCCAGTAGTAGAGATGCACCGGTCTACTGAACCAAACTATCAGAACCGGCCAGTTCCGTTCTTGCACACAAAATGCATTGCAATTATTTCCCAAAATATAATTTGTGTGGACGTTAACAGAGGCCAGAGATGGGACACGCTGAAGACGGACGTGAAGAAAAGAGCAGAGAAAATACTGTACCGGGCAGAGCAAGCACTGTTGCGATGCTCAGAATATTGGAAGACAATTCTACACATTAAGTTGGGTTGGGGGCTTATATAAATGCATTTCTGAAGGTTCGATGACATTTTCTTTTAATCTTACCTGCGTATGATGCCTATTAAAGTAGTGTTTATATAAGTGCAGCGCTGGTGCTGCTTTGTTTACAGAGGTAACCAAGGAAACTCTACACTGCAAAAATGCTTTTCTTATTTAGTATTTTGTCTCGTTTCATCTAAATATCTAAGAATTTTTAAATCAAGATGCTTTTACTAGATAAGTAAAATGGCATAAGATATTTTTTCTTGTTTTCTGGAAAATAAAATCAAAATGAAGTAAGTTTTTCTCAGGGTTTCTCATATGTATGGAGGGGGGGCTTCATGGACAAAAGGTAGGGAACCACTGATCTATAGAGCCCTGCATGAGCCTTAAATCCTGGCCTTAGCCCAGCCCTGGCCCGAAACACTCAGGCCCGAGCCCAGCCCGTGTCAGAAAGCTTGACAGAATTCTCGGCCCGAGCCCGTGTTTTTTCAAAACCTCCCCATAACACAGCCTTTGTTGCAGCCATTAAAATAGTTCACTTTTTTTTAATGGCAAAGTAGTTGTAATTCTTTTCATTTCTTTATTAAGTTAATTTAGAAGAATGTTTTGAGCACTTCGTTTGTTAAATTAAAGTTTCTGTTTTTTTAAAGTGACGACCACAGCGGCCGACAACCACATCTGACTACGTCTGATCGATTTAGACTCTCAGATCAACACTTGACTTGCCTAAAATCCATATACAGGTGCTGGTCATATAATTAGAATATCATCAAAAAGTTGATTTATTTCACTAATTCCATTCAAAAAGTGAAACTTGTATATTATATTCATTCATTACACACAGACTGATATATTTCAAATGTTTATTTCTTTTAATTTTGATGATTATAACTGACAACTAAGGAAAATCCCAAATTCAGTATCTCAGAAAATTAGAATATTACTAATGACCAATACAAAGAAAGGATTTTTAGAAATCTTGGCCAACTGAAAAGTATGAACATGAAAAGTATGAGCATGTACAGCACTCATTACTTAGTTGGGGCTCCTTTTGCCTGAATTACTGCAGCAATGCGGCGTGGCATGGAGTCGATCAGTCTGTGGCACTGCTCAGGTGTTATTAGAGCCCAGGTTGCTCTGATAGTGGCCTTCAGCTCTTCTGCATTGTTGGGTCTGGCATATCGCATCTTCCTCTTCACAATACCCCATAGATTTTCTATGGGGTTAAGGTCAGGTGAGTTTGCTGACCAATTAAGAACAGGGATACCATGGTCCTTAAACCAGGTACTGGTAGCTTTGGCACTGTGTGCAGGTGCCAAGTCCTGTTGGAAAATGAAATCTGCATCTCCATAAAGTTGGTCAGCAGCAGGAAGCATGAAGTGCTCTAAAACTTCCTGGTATACGGCTGCGTTGACCTTGGACCTCAGAAAACACAGTGGACCAACACCAGCAGATGACATGGCACCCCAAACCATCACTGACCGTGGAAACTTTACACTGGACCTCAAGCAATGTGGATTGTGTGCCTCTCCTCTCTTCCTCCAGACTCTGGGACCCTGATTTCCAAAGGAAATGCAAAATTTACTTTCATCAGAGAACATAACTTTGGACCACTCAGCAGCAGTCCAGTCCTTTTTGTCTTTAGCCCAGGCGAGACGCTTCTGACGCTGTCTGTTGTTCAAGAGTGGCTTGACACGACAGCTGAAACCCATGTCTTGCATACGTCTGTGCGTAGTGGTTCCTGAAGCACTGACTCCAGCTGCAGTCCACTCTTTGTGAATCTCCCCCACATTTTTGAATGGGTTTTGTTTCACAATCCTCTCCAGGGTGCAGTTATCCCTATTGCTTGTACACTTTTTTCTACCACATCTTTTCCTTCCCTTCGCCTCTCTATTAATGTGCTTGGACACAGAGCTCTGTGAACAGCCAGCCTCTTTTGCAATGACCTTTTGTGTCTTGCCCTCCTTGTGCAAGGTGTCAATGGTCGTCTTTTGGACAACTGTCAAGTCAGCAGTCTTCCCCATGATTGTGTAGTCTACAGAACTAGACTGAGAGACCATTTAAAGGCCTTTGCAGGTGTTTTGAGTTAATTAGCTGATTAGAGTGTGGCACCAGGTGTCTTCAAAGTTGAACCTTTTCACAATATTCTAATTTTCTGAGATACTGAATTTGGGATTTTCCTTAGTTGTCAGTTATAATCATCAAAATTAAAAGAAATAAACATTTGAAATATATCAGTCTGTGTGTAATGAATGAATATAATATACAAGTTTCACTTTTTGAATGGAATTAGTGAAATAAATCAACTTTTTGATGATATTCTAATTATATGACCAGCACCTGTATATAAAACACTAATATAAGCATATAACAATGTTAGTTTAAACGTTTATTAGCACTACCACAGTAAAAACCCATTTTTGACAAGCTGAGGCGGGCTGCTAAAAAACTATTATATGTAAATTATAGGCTTTGAACTTCGCTCACGTTCCAACAATACATCCTTCACATGTTCTTTGCAAGTGAATCAGTGGTATAGCGCTGAACGCCACAGATTGAACTACATTGAACTAGCATTTTATTTATTAAAAAACAAAGAGTATTTGCCGTCTTAGCCAATAGGCCTACAATTATCTTTTATAACAAGATTCTGTCCAAATGTAAACCTATTAAACGAAAGGAAAAACTATCAACGGTTTATATTTTTTCAAGATATTTTAAAATGTTTGCTGCATGGTTAAAAATACCGACGCTATTCCTGAGAGGAAAAAAAGATGTCGCGTATACGTCGCATTTTATTATTACATTCAGAAATAATGTAATTTATCGGTAAATAAAATAAAATGTTTACAAACAGCCTAGCCTATATATAATATAATTACAATGTTTGTAAACATAAATTATGACAATTATGAATAAAACCCTATTTTATTTTACCACAAAACCTCTAAAGTTAATTCAGGCTATACGTCAAGCCAAAACGAAAAAAAAAAAAAAAAAAAAACACTTTTCTTTTTTAACGCCATTCCAGCTTCTATTGCTATATTCAATGCGAGAAACAGGTTTATTTATTAGAAATAAAACTAAGATGCTAAGATAAGATGCTAAACGAATTAATTTAAAGTGAATCTGAAGCCTACCTTTCTCATTCGGCACTGTTTCCATTTTCGAGAATGCTAAACTATTATATTATTTGTAGCTACTTCACTCGCATTACATCATCCTTCACATAACAGCACAGGCGGTGGTCACGGGTGTTAAACGGCAGATTGTATTACAGAATTGAATTGAGCAGATTTATGTTTGGTTGATTGTATTTTATTTTAATTATTTAACAGGCAGCGATATCAAGTAAGCAATGCAAGAATTTGTGCACGCGCGCGTGAGGCGCCGGCGCGACCACTGGAATTTTTTTTCCTTCTAAAACAGTAAACTACTCCGTAATTTATGGTCATACAGGTAAAGGCAAGACATAATTCATACATTTACAAAAGACACTTAAATAACGAAAACAAGCAGAATTTCCTTTCCTTTATCTTTGGAGTGCGCCACAATGAACCACTTTCGTTTTGTTAATCTGTAGACCTAATTATAGTGAAATATCGCGTAGCCTATAGGCCTAAATATTCCCTTTTATTTTATATGTGTTATGTAGGCCTATAGTTTTATTCTGTTTTCTCCGTTCACACAAGCGCTGCATGTGCGTGTGTGAACTTGCATATCCTGCCATTTTCGCTGGTTTCAAAACGCACAACAAGCTGCAATTTAGCCTACTTGACATTCATTTTCACTTAAATGTAAGCCTCATGCTTGACGGTTGGTGACATATATCATCTGAAAAACTAATGCCAGGGCATTGCCATTGTGACTTACCTAACCTATGATGACTTGACATCTGAGCCTCAGCGGCTGTAGAGCTTGAGCGCGGGCATTTCACACACTTTGGCAGGTGAAGTGAATAACACTGATTATCTCTTCATCACGGCACCTGTGTTAATGAAACATTTTAAGTGGTCATTACTTATTCTTTGTTGTTTTTGAAAAAGCATTGTCATTCTAAATTAAATTAGTTGTTTGCACTAATCAGACGAAATATTGAGTGCACTGATCATGTTAAGTTGTGATAACTCGGAATGTTTCGCTTTTGTAAGGGAGGGAGGGGCCTATTGAAGCAGGTGACTAACAAGTGAGAGGAGCACGCTGTTTGAAGAGTCTGCTCGTCCTGGCTGATGCTGCTGGCTAAACATGGATTTTTGAAAGAAACTTTAAAACGGTGAGTGTATAAATCTTATCTTTATGACAAAAGTGACCGGGCCGATGTTAGTTGAACGATAGTGCCGGTCGACATTGATTTTTTTTTTTTTTTTTCTCCATTCTGTCGGTTCACAGATTAGCTAATGTAACTGGTGTGAAGAATTTATTGATTTAATCTGACTTGTTTTGTTTATTTTCTTCTGTATTTGTATTATTATTTTTTTTTATCTTTTTCTTCTTCTCTTAGATTGGTTTATAAATGCTTTATATTTTTCTACATTTGTAAAAAAAAAAAAAATTGGTTTAGTGAACTTCACGAAATTTTGTTCCTATATTATCGTTCACAAGTTATGTGAGTATAACGCTATAGTAGCAGAACTTTTCTTTGGGAATTTGTTGGGGGAGGGAACGTTATCAGTGGAACACACCTGCGGGGTTTCCTCTTGCACGACATGCGATTGCCTCAGTCTGCTTGTGTATCAGACCGATGAGGCGTGTGCTTTTCGCTTCTCCCCGCAAAATATTCTGTGTACCAGAGTGGGAGAAGCTGTCGCCCCGTTGCTCCACTGATTATTTTCCTTAATTACAGTTACAGTGCTGAATCTCATCAAGTGGTCGTGTGGTCCTTGTGTGTGTGAGAGTGACCGGTCCAGACAACTTTTTTAACTTTTAAATTAGCTGTTTCTGTCAGGTCACCTTTATAACGTTAGCCAGTGTGTTTTTGTATGTTCACAGTTTAGCTATAACGTTTGCATTTCGCATTCGTTGTTTTTTTTTGTCTGTTCATATCAGCATGTGTGAATGTACACATGCTTGTGGCTAACGTTAGCGTATGTTTCTTTGGTGTATTATTATGGTAACACTTTAGATTTTGCTTTTTAAGGTCCATAAGCCAGATGGTGAACGTTGTCCTGCTCTTTTTTTTTTTTTTTTTTTTTTTTTTTATACAGAAGATCAGGTATGTTCAAGAGTGTTATTACTCATCTATCTTTCTATTATTATTTGATGTCATTGTTCATTTACACACCCTCATGCTTTCCTAGATGTATATGACTTTCTTTCTTCAGATGAACACAAACAAATGTTTTTTAGAAAATATTTAATCTCTGAGTCCATATAATGCAAGTATTCAGGACCCCCAAAGCTGACGCTTTAAAAACCACATTAAGTGAACATGATAATCATTATATAGCTAGAAGCTAAGCTCACAGAAATGATTTATGAAAATCTTTCCTAGTGTTCATCCAAAGAAAGACAGAAATTCATATACACCCGGGACAGCATAAAGGTGTGTAAATGATGATGAGCAAATTTTCATGCTTGGGTGAAGTATTCCTTTAATCTTTTCTCACACACAACACGGGTACTTTCAACAGGGTATCCGCGGGGCATTAAAAAGCATTAAAAGTCATTAAATGGATTTTGCGAAAATTAAGGCCTTAAATGGCATTGAAGAGCATTACATTTTATTTCTTCAGGCATTAAATTTTTTTAGATAGTTTTGATGAAAAATAATACCAGTTTATTTTGAATAAAGCCTAAATAATTGATAACTTTGATTTGCTGTCGCAAAATATGTACATTGGTGTGATACGCACACGGAACCAGTTTGGTAATTGCTTCCGGCCGGTGCAAAATTGCCGTAATGCCTGTTTGGACAGCGGTGGGCTGGGACCTGGAGACGGAAGGCTGCATCAGTGTTGCCAACTTAGCGCCTTTTCAGACCCCTTTTGCGACTTTTTTCTAAGAAAGTGCGTTGTGACGAATATAGCGATTTGTTAACCTGATCCAGCTTCCAAGACCCCCTGGTACTGCTGCACGAGCGCGAGATCTTGCTTTCCTGCGCATTCAGTTGAGGATGTGTTGTCAGAGAACAAATAAAATAGATACTATTGCTTCTAACTTGAGTGATCATTTTACGTGTACATATAGCCAAAATCACAGCAAATGTCTTTATCTTATGTGTATGGTGATTTTTGTCAGACAACGTCTCGATTATAAATCAGGATTTTAGTGCTGGTTTAACATGTCCAGTCGGGAAAGTAAAATTCGAGCCCTGACAAGGACCTGATTAAAATGTCAATACCTTTTTAAAAAAAAAAAAAAATACAGCCACTTGGAAATCACAAAAACACGATTTACTGATTTTATTAGTGTTAGTGGCGATCGATAGTGGATAATAATGGGCTGTATAATGTAGGCTACTGACGATAACAAGGTTGCACTGTTGAGGCTCGCGCAGCATCTGGAGGAGAAATGGAAACGAGCGAAGCACACACAAAAAGAAACTTGGTTAAACATACTGCGGTAAAAATGTGGAGCTTTTATAACTTGATACTGGTAAGCAAAACTACACGACCAAGAATGCTGTTTTCCTAAATAGGCTACCATCATGATTAAAAACGTGACACTGATTTCGTACAACAGTTCAGTTAACAAGTAGTTAATATTACATTTTAGAAGGAACATTGACTGGATTTGTTCTCTTTATTCAGCGAAAATAGTTTCAAACAAAGATCACAGCAGAACCATAGCGCAACACTCAGCCTTGTTTTCATTACTGAATGATCCAGCGTTTTGAATGAATCGGCCATTTGAATGAATCGTTTGAATGAATGAATCAATGACCCACTCATTAAGCGGTTTACTTGCCGCCACCTGCTGGTGGTTTAGTTTCATTTTTAAAAGTATAATTTCCCCCCAACATTTCATATTTGTATTTTCAAAAAATATTTAAAACAATCCCATAACATTATTTAATGCAGTTGTAATCAATCAAAAATATGCAGATTTACATATGTCAAAGCTGCAATATCTGAAAGGATATTGCTTCAGAACAAATTAATATTTCCACCCCATATCACCCCATATTCCCCCCCCCCCAGACAAGCAACTCGTACAAGTGAATAACCAATTTACGTGTGTCCACATGAGAAGGCTTAATGTCGAGCTCTGTATGTAATCTTGGCCGCGTTTCAGTCACCATTTCATAATGAATGACAACAAAAACAAAAAAAATATATAGATGAAACAATTTTATTGGGAATTTGGCTGTATTAAAATATATTATGTGAGCAAAAGGGTAGCAGCAGAGAAGCAAACAAATGTAAAGGGCTGACACTTGGCAGAATGCGAATACAACAATGACATGGTGAATTTTCTAATTGCCGTATGTCGTCATCTATCGACATTTAGCAGCATATATATATATGTACATATATATAATATGGCATTAAAAAATGTAAAAATTGGCATTAAAAAGGCATTAAAAAGCATTAAGTTAGATTTGATGAAACCTGTAGAAACCCTGGTTAACCACAGTATAATTTAATTTAGTTTTTAAATGTACTTCTCTGTATTTTTTTTTTTATTTTTGCAGGTGTTCATGGAGTTCAACAAGATTGTGGGAAAGAACCTCAAGCGGGAATTCTATGAAAGCATTGATCGACACATTCTTCATCTAATTGATATCTTTCGATCTAAGAGGGAATGTTGGACAGCTGTTGACACCGCTTTCACAACAAACCAGGGTTAGTCCATATCCATTATACACTTGAATTGTTTTTTTTTGTTTTTTGTTTTTTATACAGTAATGAAAACATGTCACAATAAGTGATACTATATTGGTTGTCCAATACAATCAAAATTGTGCTTTGTTGGTTCAGCTTTCTTGTAGATCACTCAAATTATTATTATTATTTTTTTTTTACTTTAGGCTCAAGAGCCAACTGATATTATGTCACTGGTGCTCAGAAGGGCTCCCGATTGTCCTTGGTGACAACCCCACGAACTTCTTCAAAGCATGCTTTGTAAGTAACTTTTTTCCTCATAGGACCATGACAACATAATCCTTTTATTAACTGATAGTCCTTGTGTTTGATAAAATGTGTGCATAGTTAAAGGGTTAGTTCACCCAAAAATTTCTGTCATTAATTACTCACCCTCATGTCGTCCCAAACCCATAAGACCATTGTTCCTCTTCGGAACACAAATTAAGATATTTTTGATGAAATCTTAGGGTTTCTGAACCACACATAGGCAGCAATGTCATTGCACCTTTTGAGGTCCAGAAAGGTAGTAAAGACATCATGAAAATAGTCCACGTGACAGTAGTTCAACCTTAATGTTATGAAGCGACGAGAATACTTTTTATGCACAAAAACAAAACAAAAATAACGACTTTATTCAACAATTTCTTCTCTACCCTGTCAGTTTCCTATGCTGTTGATGTAGTAAATGCATTGCAGCACTTCCTTTTTTTTTTTTTTTTTGTCAGAACGCCGGCTCGGTATTGACAAACGCTGTACACGTGATCCGCACGATGCATGCGTGTGATGCTGACACAGGAGCCAGCCAATACTGAGTCGGCGTTCTGACGTAGAACCTGGAAGCGTTGAGTTCACTACGTCAACTGTGCAGGAGACTGACATAGAAGAGAAGAAATTGTTGAATAAAGTTGCTATTTTTGTTTTGTTTGTGCACCCAAAAAGTATTCTCGTCGCTTCATAACATTAAGGTTGAACCACTGCAGTCATGTTGACTATTTTAACAATGTCTTTAGTACCTTTCTGGACCTCAAAAGTTGCAATGACTTCACTGCCTATGTGTGGTTCAGAAACACTCATATTTTATCAAATATCTTAATTTGTGTTCCAAAGATGAACGAAGGTCTTACAGGTGTGGAACGACATGAGGGTGAGTAATTAATGACAGTTCACCCAAAAATGTAAATTCTAACACTTTAAATCACTGAAACTTAGTAGCAAATGGTCTTTCTAACCTCTTTTCTATATTCATATTGTGCTACTATTTATCTATAGTCACATTCTGCAACCACTTCACACATTCCCTCATGTGTCTGTCTCATTACAAGGCTATATTTTTTTAACATTATTGATGGTTATGTAATGAGAAATGTCATGAATGTGCTCTGTTGTTAGGACTCCGATGATGATCACTCATTTCTCCACCGTGACTTTGGGATCCCCTTTGTTGTACATGAAGGTGCTGTGCTCCCATCTTCCCTTCATCTCAATTCAGCTTCAATTAAGATCATCATTGAGGGAGAAGTTGTGATGGAAGGTATTAAAGACTTGCCAAAAGCTGTGTGCATTCTCTTTGGACTTGCATATGCACTGTATCTCAACTACCCCAAATCAACGAAGAACACATTCCAGTTCACCCAACAAGTTCTTCTCATGTTGGGCCACAGTGAACTAAAATCCAGCTTACAAACATTGAAAAAAAATCAACTTACAATTGATTTTCACAAAGGGATTGTGAGAAGTTACCATGACTGTTTTTTGTTCTCAAGAATGGTTTACCAGTTAAGTTTACCAGTGTACTGTATGTTTAAAACGACATACTGTTGATACGAGTTATGTTGTCAACTCAAAAGTTGTCAACAGTTAGAGTGTGCGTGTGTGGTCTTTTTCTTTAATCTTCATTCAGTTTAATGCTTGTCTGCATATTGTTGAATACTGTGTTCATTTTCCTCTAAACAGTTTACAATTAAGCAAAAAGATTTGCTTATGCAAAATGTTTTTACTTGTCTTTTTGGTTGACAAGTTGAGTACATTGAAGTGTTTCCTCTTTTCTTTCTTTTATTTTTGTCAACATTAACAACATTTAAATGTTTTTTTTTTTTTTTTTTAATTTTTTTGCATTCATTTGAAGAAATTAAAGTAGTATCATTTTTTTTTTTAAATTATAAGACATTACTTAAACAAATGTTTTTAAGTAGAAATAAATGTTACATTTAACTTAATCGTTATTTTATAAAATGTACGCTCAAAAACATTAATAATGTGAACTAATACATTTCAGTAAAGACTAATATAAACTTGATTTGTCTACTGTACAACTTAAGATTTTATGTTCATACAACTTAAGCGGTTTAGTTTCATCTTGTGTAAAAATTAAAATGGATTAGTGCAACGGGTTTCCACGCAATTTTCTAGTAAAGTCAACTAATTCGGGTTAAGAGTGTGGGATATATTAATCAGCAAGTGAACATTTTTGTCCTCAAAGTTGATGTGTTAGAAGCAGGAAAAATAGGCAAACGTGAGGATTTGATGCACATGGGGAGCGAAAACTGGCCGGAGTGATCCGATCCAACAGACGAGCTACTGTAGCTCAAATTGCTCAAGAAGTTAATGCTGGTTCTGATAGAAAGGTGTCAGAATACACAGTGCATCAGTTTGTTGCGTATGGAGCTGCATAGCTGCAGACCAGTCAGGGTGCCCATGCTGACCCCTGTCCACCGCCGAAAGAGCCAACAGTGGACACGTGAGCATCAGAACTGGACCACGGAGCAATGGAAGAAGGTGGCCTGGTCTGATGAATCGAATCATGTTTTCTTTTACATCACGTAACTCTAGGCTAGTTTTTAACCACACGCTTAAATGCTGACAAAGAAGAGCATTCGTGTGTTCGGCTGAGTCTGAGAATAAAGTACTTGCACCTCAGAATGCTTTTATGATGCGATATTAATGTAAATAGCATGTATTAATGTAACAGCAGACCTACTGCTGTGCTTCAGATATTTAAAATTTAGCAATGCTTTTCTGAAGATATAAAAATCTGAGTTTTAAATTATGAATCTGAGAGACCCCTGTAAGATTCACTGACTGCATCTGAACACCTGCAGAACAGCACTTCAACACCTACTTTCAGTCAGCAGTGAGGTGACGAGGAGAGAGATGCAGTGATGTTAGACAATCACAACAGCAGACATTTACTGACAAGAGTCAGACTGAGACTGGAAAAGAATCATGTTGTGCAAATACATGACTGTTTTTTGAGCAAAAATCTTTACCAACATAAGTGAGCCTCAAGGAACACATTGAAATAAAATTATGAAAAGGTATGTCAAGACCCCCTTTTAAGACCTGGTTTCACAGACAGGGCTTAGACTAAGCCAGGATTAGGCCTTAGCTCAATTAGGGCATCTAAGTAGCTTTTATGAACGTGCCTTAGAAAAAAAAAAAAACTGGTGTGCATCTTGAGACAAAACAATAACACTGACATATTATAAGATATATCAGGGCAAGTTACTTTCAGTTAAAACAGCTCAAACATGCATTTTAGTCTAGGACTAGCTTAAGCCTTGTCTGTGAAACCGGGGGTAAGCTTGTTATTTAGGAGAAAATCTCTTATTTAGGAAATGGTACTAGATTATTAAACATGATTCTTCATTTGTTAATAATTAACACTCACAGAGCTTTTCTGCAGTTGATCACAGCTGGTATCAGTCTTCTTCTCCCCTCAGCTGATGTGTTGTATTTCTTCAGATCAAACTCATCCAGCACCTCTGATATCTGAAGCATGTAGGCGATTGTTGAACAGTGAGCAGGAGAGTGTTTCTCCTTTGAGTGTTTGTCTGATTTCACAAACTCCTGAATCTCTCTGGACAGAGTCTGATCTTTCACTTCCAGCAGACAGAGGAACAGATTGATGGATTGATCAGCTAAGAGTTCACATCCATCTTTGATTATCTTTTGAATGTACTCTGTGGTACTCCTGATGTTCTCGGAGCTTTTCTCTGTGTGTGTCAGTAGATCCTGTAAGAGTCTCTGATTGGACTCCAGTGAGACGCCCAGCAGGAACCGCAGGAACAGATCCAGCTGTCCATTCTTACTCCTGAGGGCTTTATTTACTGCTGATGTTAGTAACCTATACAGAGAGAGTTCATCAGATC
Organism: Ctenopharyngodon idella; assembly: GCF_019924925.1. NCBI lineage: Eukaryota > Metazoa > Chordata > Actinopteri > Cypriniformes > Xenocyprididae > Ctenopharyngodon > Ctenopharyngodon idella. Next base: position 1,468,758 of record NC_067239.1, on the reverse strand, counting down.
TATACAATCTGAATTCATGCAGTGGTTCCTTGTTCTTCGTTAAATAGTAGTAAAACACATAGAAAGCGGCGAGAAACTCCTGAACACTCAGATGAATGAAGCTGTAGACTTTCCTCTGATGAATCACAGATTCCTCCTTAAAGATCTCAGTGCAAATCCCAGAATACACTGAGGCGTCCATGACGTCTATACTGCTCTCTCTCAGGTCCTCCTCATAGAACATCACATTGCCCTTCATCAGCTGATTGAAAGCCACTTCAGCAAGTTTCACAATCACTTCTCTGTTGGACTGCAGAAGTTTCTCTGGATCTCTCTCTTCATACTTCTGATTCCTCATGTTGATCTGAATCAGCAGGAAGTGGATGTACATTTCAGTCAGAGTTTGAGGGATTTCTGCACTCAGATCTTCTTTCAGGAGCTTCTGAAGCACAGTGGATGAGATCCAGCAGAAGACGGGTATGTGGCACATGATGTGGAGGCTTCTTGCTCTTCTGATGTGTGAGATGATTCTGCTGGCTTGATGCTCGTCACGGATTCTCTTCCTGAAATATTCCTCCTTCTGAGACTCATTGAATCCCTGAATCTCTGTCAGACGGTTGATGTATTCGGAGGGGATCTGATTGGCCGCTGCTGGTCTGGAGGTGATCCAGATGAGAGCAGAGGGAAGCAGCTCTCCTTTCATGAGATTTAACATCAACACACCCACTGATGAAGTCTCAGTCACATCAGAAACTTTCTGAGCATCTGAAAACATCAGTGTGATTCTACTTTCATCCAGACCATCAAAGATGAACACAACTTTACGCTCCTCATAAATCTTTGAGTCCAGATCTTGAAGTTCAGGATGAAAGTCCAGCAGAAGTCTGTGAAGACTGTACTGATCATCTCTGATCAAGTTCAGCTCTCGAAATGGAAGCACGAACATGAAATCTACATCCTGATTGGCTTTTCCCTCGGCCCAGTCCAGAATGAACTTCTGCACAGAGACGGTTTTTCCGATTCCAGCGATGCCTTTAGTAAGAACAGTCTTGATCTGGTGTTTCTCCTCACATCCTGATTCAGGTGAGGCTTTAAAGATGTCATTGCAGTAGATTGGAGTGTCTTGTGAGTGTTGTGTTCTGGCTGTTTTCTCCATCTGTAAAACCTCATGTTCTTCATTCACTCCTTCACTCTCTCCCTCTATGATGTAGAGCTGTGTGTAGATCCTGTTCAGGAGGGTTTTATTCTCTTGGAGTTTGTTTCCCTCAAATAATCTCTCATACTTGTTCTTCATGCTGGTTTTGTGTCGGTCTTTGACTCTCTGTAGTTCATCATTCATTGGTTGAGGAGAATCCTGCTGCAGGTCTCCAATCTGATCATCTCTATCCACTCTGCTGAAACAACAAAAATGAAAAAAGAACAGATTTAAAAAGTATGTAAAATAAAGGATGTAAATTTATAAATAAAATTAAAATGTAAATCACATAGTAAATCAATACAGATGTCAATCTTGTATTTTCTGTATAATTAACATCTTACATTTCAGTCTCAATTTAAAAGTTAAATGAATGATATATAATCGCTTGCGTGTTTAAATTGGCAAGGCTTAAAAAGACATGGGTAACATTCCCCTCAGCTGTCCAGATACGCAAGTGAAAGTGTTGTAGCACAGCGCACAACTCGCTTATAGTTCAAACGTGATGTCATTTGAAGCCAGAAGACATTTGCTCATTTTGAGAGACAGAGAGAGAGGAGATGCAGCACTGCTGATTCATTCACGCCGTTTGTAAAAATTATTTCTCACAAAAAGCCACGATTGTGGTATCGAGCCAACCCTAAGCAGCATTTACTACAAAACAAGGTTTTCATGATACTTTAATGTTTCATAGTATGATACCAAGCCGCTCTGAAAACACTGTATCATGAGCTCCATGTGTGCTGCACATGCATACTATATTTATTCAATTAAAAAAGCCTTTTTCAATTAAACAATCACACTAAGACATCTGACCAATTGTTTATAAATTATTACATTCCTGCATTAACAAATCTGTAATTTTATTCTCACCTGGGGTCAGAGGTCACTGCTCCATCACTGAAATGAAGAGGAGGATGCATGGATCCATCACTCTTCATGGACACACAGCTGGGTTCTGCAGATGAAGATCTCTCACTGCTCTCTCTGTTCTCCATAATGAGAAACTGACTTCAGACCTGCATATGGAAACACAGAGAACAAATCATACATAATGTTTGAACTATTCCAGTAATTCCAGTGAAAACAAATCTTAATGCTACACAGACAGTGAGATTCTGGAGAATTTGGTGCTTCAGACTTTGTAGCAGCAGTTTCTGGAGGATCATTTTCTTATGATATCCATAAAGTAATGGTTTACTGACTGTGGAAGAACCAGATCTGAACCTCACTGAACCGCTCTGAGATTAATTGGATCAGTGATCCAGACCCATTACCCAACGTCACTGTCTGACCTCACTGGATATGTTTCCATCCAGAGTTGCAAATTTAACTCCTGCACAAATTTGGAATATCGCATAAAACATTTGCAAATAAAGCAGCGTTTCCATCCAGTGAGTCGAAGAGAGCAAAATCCTCACTTCCTGATAAACTGGCACTAAATATCTCTAAGAAAAATCGAAGTTGCTGCAGTAGAAGCCACTGTATAAAATAATTTTCGTATATAATAAATAACTTGCGCCTCAGAGCGCGCAGACGTAACAATAAATGCTGCTGGTTTCAAAGGTCATTTACTCATTTTGATTGCGGTTGCCGCAACATCTGTTTATATCCGGACTATAAACTTTTAACACAATATTTTTGTATGTTTGCAACAAAAGTAATAGCAATACTGTCAGCTGAAAACACTGTTTGTGAAGCTGTTTCAGACATATAGCTTACATGAGCGCTGCGCTCTGGATCAGCGGCAGTGTGAAAGCAGGTTTAAATTATACTCCAGCATGATCGTAACTTTAAAGGTTTAATAGACAGCAGAATCTTTGTAGTTTAGGAATGAGATCATGTGTGTGGTTGAATCGAGATTGTAATATTAAAATCATTGATCGTGCATATATGGACCTGTAGTCTATATATATTTGTATAGCCTATCATATTTGTACTAGACCACAAAAGTTACCCGGGATCAGGTCCCTCACTTCCGCGATCCATGGATTAGTTTTCCGATCTCTTTTTGAACTTTTTTAAGGGTCAAAGTTTCAATTGTGTAAGCTGTCTATGGACGAGTCATATACCTCTCGTATTTCATCAAAAATATCTTAATTTGTGTTCTGAAGATGAACGAAGGTCTTACGGGTGTGGAACGACATGAGGGTGTCGGACAGTTCGATTACTTATTAGATTGGGTGTTATAAATGGGAATTCATTCAGTAAAAGTGTTTCCATCATAGTTTATGCTCATGTTTTCATATAGCATTTATCCGACTCAGTTGAATGCATACATTTTTTTATGCGCATTTTTAGAATTTATGCGCATCTTGGCGTTTCCATCCAGCGTTTTTTTATGCGATACACCAAAATGCACATACGCATAAGTGGATAGAAACAGATCTACATATGCTCTTGTGTCTTATTGAACATTGTTGATGATTGTCAGAATTCACCACAATATCATTTTTTTTTTTCCAAGACTGTAATAACATTTAAGTAAGTTTCATAAAAAGGTAGATTGGTCTTATTTGAATCCGAAAAGTAAGACTGATTATCCCTAAGTAACTGATAGTTGATCAATCTAGTTAATCTAGTCTTAAATTAGTGGTTGTTTATGAAAATGGCCTCTGAAGATGACCTTGTCACTTTACGTCATAACTCCCTATTTTGAGCTTTAAATTTATGATAGCAAACAGAAATCATTGCACAATAATGTGACAATGATATCAGAAGCCGATAAATAAACTTACCGTAATGTGATATTTACTACAGATTTTACATTCTTAAGAATCGAGTCTTTACTTTAAGCTTGGACTCAAAGGTGTTTCCTCAGAACACTGAACGCGCATGCGCAGGAGGCCTCAGGTGTCAACAACAAATAAACCCCGCCCATCTCTCTTCTTCTTCTTTTAGTTTTCTGGCGGGTTTCAGTCTATCGTTAAGTGTGTTTAGCGCCACCTACTATACTGGAGTGTGTAACATAATGACTTCCTCAAGCTCTAATTACATTCTACTGATTAGTCCAGAAACTTCATTAAAGCCTTATAGCTGCTTCCATCTGCTTATTCCCTATTTCTATTAATTGATTTGAACTTCCTTCCATTTTGTTGTAATTTCTTTCAATTCAATTCTGTCTAAATTAAAGGTTTTGCAATTAATATACACTTAATTCTTTACATTTGCATACCTCACTTTTATCTTTATTTGTAAATTCACACTTTAATATGTGAATTATATTATCAGAAAACTAAACACATTTAGCGCCATCAGGTTTTTGTTTGTGTTTAATGGATAAACGGAGCTGCGCATTCAGGTTTATGGCTGCTGTAAATTTTACCTACCACAAGATGGCGCTGTTTTGCGACACTCTTGATGCTTTGGAACTTTTCCCGAAACATTTAAAGCAGGAGTGTCCAATACTGCTCCTGGAGGGCCACTGCAAAGTTTAGCTCCAACCCCAATGAAACACTCCTGAAACAGCTAATCAAGGTCTCACTAGGTATACTAGATCAGTGGTTCCCAACCACGGTCCTGGATCCTCCCCGACACTGCACATTTGGCATGTCTCCTTTGTCTGACACACCCATTTCAGGTCTTAGAGTCTCAACTAATGAGCTGATGATCTGAATCAGGTGTGTTCGATTAAGGAGACATGGAAAACATGCAGTGTTGGGGAGGCTCCAGGGATGTGTTTGGGAACCCCTGTACTAGAAAATTGCAGGCAGGTGCGTTGAGGCAAGCTGGAGCTAAACTGTGCAGGACAGTGACCCTCCAGGACCGACTTTGGACACCCCTGATTTAGAGAAAATCTTTAACGATTTAAGAATTCCTATTCCTAAACTTGAGCAACTTGTCTCTTCAGTCCCCAGACGTTTGCAGACTGTTATAAAAAGAAGAGGGGATGCCACACAGTGGTAAACATGGCCTTGTCCCAACTTTTTTGAGATGTGTTGATGCCATGAAATTTAAAATCAACTTATTTTTCCCTTAAAATGATACATTTTCTCAGTTTAAACATTTGATATGTCATCTATGTTGTATTCTGAATAAAGTATTGAAATTTGAAACTTCCACATCATTGCATTCCTTTTTTATTCACAATTTGTACAGTGTCCCAACTTTTTTGGAATCGGGTTTGTATTAATTTAGGATCTTTTCCAGGTTCGGGGATGAGAGTGTTGATCCTTTGCTGGATTCAAATATTTATTTTAACATATGAAAAATAACATCTTTAATATAGTCTCAAAATTGCCTATAAAAAAAGTATGCATTATTCCATTTGAACCTGCTGATTTATGATAAACATTTCATGGCATTTTCCGCTTCATCTATACTGATGTCTGCTTCACATACATTTTTGATACTCTCATCTACTTTTGGGATCCAGTTTTTAATGTGGTGAAAGAAAGCATCAGTGAAATATAACAAAAAAAAGTGTTGCGTGAAGGATAACAGAACTGGTTAGAAGGAAACATGAATAAAGGATTCACCCAGTTCTCCCTATCATCACCCTCACTCGCTCACGCTGCTTGGACTAATAATCAATCACTCGCACCTGTTCAGTCAATCTGCTGTATTGCATAATTTCTGGGCAAATTCCAAAAGGAAGGGAGCATCCCTATGCCCTTCTTTCTTCAAAGGGCAGAGCCCTTGAAGTGGGGACTTTGGAGGGAGCAGAGCACTTGTGTGCCATTATGTGGCTGTTTAGAATGCACTTGGTGAAGAGAGCGATGATTTTTTCATTATCTTCACTTGGGATGTTCCCATGACAATGCATCACGGTGTCCATCAGCTGATTAGCTGTTCTTACGACAGAAATGTCTTATTATTGCTGTTAAAATAACTGTTTCAAATATAGTTTATTTAAAAACATTTTTAAAATATGCGTTATATACATGTGTGTGTGTGAGTGTAGTTCTCTGTTCTCAACTTTAAAACTTGACATCTCTTCTTGTTTGGACCCTGCATTACCCAACACATTTCTTACCTATGGAACTTATTTTAACATAACAAAAATGTGTGAAATATCACAAACAAAACAAAACAGCTTGAATTGCTCTGTTTGTAAGTTAACTCAAACTCTCCCGCCACCTAGCTTTAAAAATTAATCACGAGCATTCACTGGGTCGCATGACCATAAATAATAAAATTACTTCCTTGAAGTGACCATCGCCAGAGATTGTATATAATAGGGAGATGAGAGGCTCTGTATCTCTTACCATTGGAGAAAGCATAACGGCTAACTTAATCACGTGCGGCACCTCTCAGCCTATTGTGTAATGGCAGTGACGTCAGTGCCCGCCGTTCAAAACTCCTTCCCTGTGTACCGCCACAGCCAGAGCCTTAGCATTATCCATTACACTTGCCTTCCAGTGGCTTTGCCATCGCATGTACCCTTCGCTAACGGCCTTGTGAAAGGGCCTTTCGTGAAGTGATTCACTTGTTCACTTTCGTTTGGAACACCCCTACAAAACCAGTCCACCTTCTTGAGAATGAAAAAACAGAGTTTGTTAAATATAATCTCAAACTTACCTGAGTAGCGACTGAAACCGGCTTTGTGCAACAGGCCTCTGCTCATATCTGGATAATTGTCCTAAGTTTCTCCATTGTTGTTTTGCCCTGTTGTTCCTCATGTTTTTTGATTTGTTAATAAACCCCTGCATTTGATTTCATACTCTGTCTTTTCTTGAGTCCTTTCATGACTCAGAAGAGTGGTTAGAAGAGAACCTGTTACTATAAAACCTCTGAAGTACAAATCTCAAACCTGTGAGAGTGAGAAATAAATGGCATGTTTTTGCCTGTTTAATCCAGAGTAACCCTGTTACCATTGATGTAGCCCACATGTCCTCTGCAGTACACATTCTGTCCAAACCTGGCATCAGCACAGACAGTGTGTGGAAAAATAAAGAACACTATCAGCAGAAGTGATTTATTCATAATAATAATAATAACATCATAAAAAACAAAAACAAATTAGACAGTCATTTGCTATATTTCTACAGTGATATTGAAATATATTCTGAATCTAAAAAATGAAATACTATCAAAACAATTAGATAAACAACTATACAAAGATTTGATGACTGTGTTATAACCCAAGAGTGTTATAAGGGGTATTGTAGGCATAACATTATTTATTACCATTTCCAGGAAACATGTCGTTCAACCCGGAAACCATAGCAAAGCGTTGCGCACCGGTTTGAGCTTGAACATGCCCCTGTTCACGTTTTCCCCTGTGTTACAAATAAATCAAAAACAAACAATAAAGCACAAGAACTGTAAGTAACATATAAAACAAGTAACAGGCAGATGGGAAACAACCAGAACAATGTCACAATGATAAACAACACAAGGAATCAACAATATCACAAGGTTTACATAAACACAGTTGGTTATGTCTAAAGTGAAAGTAATCATTTAAGAGAAAATCGTATGCTTGTGTTTATGTTAGATGTGTGCAGGTCTTAAAGTGACAGCAGCCTAATAGTAAACATGCTGCCGAGATCACCCAAAAATGAAAAATTGTCATTATTCACTCTTTCTCATGTTGTTCCAAACCTGTATTAATTTCTTTTTTCTGCTGAAGATTTTGAAGAATGTGGGTAACCAAACAGTTGCTGGTCCCCATTGACTTAATAGAAAAAAAAAAACACTGGTGACCAGCAACTGTTTAGTTACCAACTTTCTTCAAAATAGCTTTTATGTTCAACAGAAGAAAGAAACTCATTCAGGTTTAAAACAACTTGAGAGTGAGTAAATGACAGAATTTTCATTTTTGGGTGAACTATCCATTTAATGTTAATACATTTATTATTAATTAATTAATACATTTCTTATTGTTATCTTGTTACGGTCCATCTGATCTTTTCATTTTATGTCATTATTTAAGTATTTAATTTAATATTGTGAGTTTTGTACATTTACATTTAAGTCAAGTCAAGTCACCTTTATTTATATAGCGCTTTTTACAATGTAGATTGTGTCAAAGCAGCTTACATTGACAACTGGTACATTATTTGGCTGCACAGCAGCTCTTAAAGAATAATGTCAATGCAGGCAGCACTGTTGAATATCAAATGTCAAGTCAAATGTCAAGTGTCCCCAACTAAGCAAGCCGAAGGCGACAGCGGCAAGGAACCCAAACTAAATCAGGTGACATCAGGTGGCAGACAAGTGGCAAATAGGTGTTTATGTGGAGAAAAAAACCTTGGGAGAAACCAGGCTTAGTCAGGGGGCCAGTTCTCCTCTGGCCAACAGTGCTTTGTTACGATTCAGGTAGCTATCATAAGTCCGACAGGATCGCAACATTCAAAGTATTTATTCAGTTCCATCCAATTGAGGATCATATTCATCACGGCTGTTGAGGAACTGTGTCGCGGCTGTCGTGTCGATGAGGCCCTCACAGTGGATGATCTAGTTGACTCAATCTCTGCTGATACCTCAGGGCTGCATTGTGGTCATGTCAAGGCGCAGGTCCTTGGTCTCACCTGGATACGGCCTGGATCCGGTTGACTACGGTGAACCTCGGGATAACCAGAAAGACTAATATTAGCGTAGATGCCATTCTTCTTCTGATGTAACGAGTACATCAGGTGTTATAGGAAGTGTTCCCGGTTCCGGCTGACCTAATTTATGCAGCCTAATAATCCTTTAACAGATTTGAAAATATAAATTGGTAATGTGTTATGTGTATGCCAGGTTAAAGAAATGCGTTTTTAGTCTAGATTTAAACTGACAGAGTGTGTCTGCTTCCCGAACAATGCTAGGAAGATTGTTCCAGAGTTTAGGTGCCAAATAGGAGAAGGATCTACCGCCTGCGGTTGATTTTGATATTCTAGGTATTATCAGCTGGCCTGAATTCTGAGATCGCAATAGACGTGAAGGACTATAATGAATTAGGAGCTCGCTCAGGTACTGGGGAGCTAAACCATTTAGTGCTTTGTAAGTAATTAGCAAGATTTTAAAATCTATACGATGTTTAACAGGAAGCCAATGCAGTGTTGACAGAACTGGGCTAATATGGTCATACTTCCTAGTTCTAGTAAGAACTCTAGCTGCTGCATTTTGTACGAGCTGTAGTTTATTTATCAGGCGAGCAGAACAACCACCCAGTAGAGCGTTACAGTAATCTAGCCTTGAGGTCATGAACGCATGAACTAACTGTTCTGCATTTTTCATTGAGAGCATATGTCGTAGTTTAGATATATTTTTAAGATGGAAGAATGCGGTTTTACAGATGCTAGTAACATGGCCTTCAAATGAAAGATGAAATTATCTTAAGTTATCTTAAGTTATTTTAACCGAGGGTCCCCCCAAATAAAATTCTGCTTAGGGCCCCATAAAGGCTTGGGCCGGCCCTGCAGGGACGTAACAACTGTGTGTGCATGTGGACGTTAGAAAGAGTATTTACAAGTGTGTGTGTGTCTGTTGTTTAATCTGACACAGAGACACTAAAGAACAATCATCATAAAGCCTAAATCCAGCATAGAGGGGTTCAGTGAATGTGGTGTTGAATGTGTGTAAGTGTGCGAGTGTGTGTGTGTCAGAGACGCTGTAGAAGGACAGAGTGCCGGCCGACACGTCCACATACACTCCTACTCTATTAGAGGATGAACGGACGACAGGTATATCAGTGATGTTCTTATTGTGACAGACAGTGAATCCAACATCAGAGCAGATAAGATTCCAGGATTTGTCATTGAACCCAAGCCAACAGTCACTCCCTCCTTTCCTGTGGATTCCTTTATATGTCACTGATATTTCAGCATCTCTCCCACTCCATTTAGCCTCCCAGTAACAGCGTCCAGTCAGACTCTCTCCACACAGAACCTGAGGTTGCTCATCAAATCTCTCTCGATGATAAGGATACAACTGATGCTCTTTCAAACGCATCACCTTCCTGTTCTCCTCATACAGAACGAGACGAGTGTTTGCTGTGTTTGGATCCAGTGTGAGATCAGAGGCATCTGAACACAAGAAGAGAGAAACATCTATAACAACAAAACAACAGTCACTAGTTAATTGTGTTTGAGTCTGGTGTGTGTGTGAGTAGGGCTATCACAATTATAAAATTTGGCTGACAATTGTCTTAAAAATAACTGTGATTATGCAGATTGCCAGTTTTAGGGCTTTGACTTTTTTTTGTGTGTGTGTGTGTGTGTGTGATTCATTCATTAAATAATTGTGATGAATTTAATCATTTGTAAGTTATCACTTTGCAGTGTAAGATTACAGTTAACATCTTTAAATATTCAATTAATGGTAACACATTAGGGTCCAATTCTCATCACTATTAATTCTCACTATTAACTTAGCATGCATATTATTAGGATATACAATATCACAACAAACTGGCCAATATATATATATATATATATATATATTCAGCTTAGTCAAAACAACAACAAAGGAAAGGCTGCTGCAAGATGATAGAACTCCCCGTAGCAGATCTCTACAGATGGCGCTGGGGAGGAGGTGGGATGATAGAAGTTCTCACACCTTGCGGCGTGCTGATCGCAGCTAGGATAGGATATAAATAAAGCTACGTGGATTAGGAAGTACCTCTGATTGGTTGGTGTCGTAGTACTGGAAGAATCAATCAATGAATTAAGTGATGTTTATTTAAAATGTAAAAATGCAGAAAGTTTTCTGTGATGGGTAGGTTTAGGGGTAGGATAAGTGTAGGGGGATTGAATACACAGTTTGAACAGTATAAAAAGCATTATGTCTATGGAAAGTCCCCATAAAACATGGAAACCTAATGTGTGTGTGTGTGTGTGTGTGTTTGTAGACCTACACTTTCGTGGTCCTGCTGTGATCCTGATTTCTCCTCCATGTTCCAAACTATAAACACACAAACACATATTAATGTAGATATGAATCATGCACACACACGTTCAGTATGATAGTATTAGTGTTTGACACACTTGAGTATCTGCAGTGAGCGGTTTGGATGGTCCAGTTTGTCTGAGAGCAGCTTGACTCCTGAATCTCCTGGGTGATTATAGCTCAGATCCAGTTCTCTCAGGTGTGAGGGGTTTGAACTCAGAGCTGAAGACACAAATCCACAGCCTTCCTCTGTCACCATACAGCCAGACAACCTACAGATGGATCAAAACAGTCCTCCAGTGGTTCACATTTACATTTCTATGAATGATTGCATTTCCCTCTTTGGTGCGAATTTAACTTATGCGCAAAATCGGAATATTGCATAAAATATTTGTGAATAAAGCAGCGTTTCTATCCAGTGAGTTGAAGAGAACAAAATCATTACTTCCTGATAGACTGGGACTACATATCATTAAGAGAAGACACTGTATAGAATAATTTTCATATATAATAAATTACTTCCATCTCAGAGTGTGCAGACGAAACGCAATAAATGTGTTATCTTGCTTTCGGGGGCAGATGTCTGCTGTTTGGGAACACGGTCGTGTAAGACAGTTCTGGAAGGTATTTATACCAAACCACTTTGACTTTGACATGCATGTAAAAACAAATGTCAAAATGCACGTAAAAGATCGACTATCCTTGTAAACACAATTGATTATGGCTTAGGTGAACTAAACTATTGAGAAAGAAAACCGGATGTGTAACAGTATTTTGGATCCACGCCGCGCATTCGTTCTTAAAGTGACAGCAGCCCTTGCTTGCTTTTTGTGTCATGAATGTTAATCAAACAACAAAAGACAAAGAGAAAATCACTTGTGTAGTTTTAACACAGATTAATTACATATTATTTATACAGTGAGACTATGCAGTGTTATTTTACATTTGATTTTTCAATTTCTGTACCTAAATACTGTTAGAATTACCTGGAAAATATAAAGCACTATTTATTTAATTTGTATCTTTGTTCTATTGTATTATATATCTATGCTTCTAATTTGTTCATTATTTTCTATGCATATTCACTCACCTACAAAATCCCCCCAATCATCCTAGAATGATTAATTCTTTCCAAATAGAGCTATTCAAGTCATCTGTTTTTTTTTTATATCGCAATATATATTGCAGAAAAACAAAATATTGCAATGTCAGTTTTTCCAATATCGTGCAGCCCTATGTGATATCCCAAAATAGAAAAAAAAATAAGTTTTTTTTCCGAAAAAAAACAACAAGGACCAACTTCAGCCAACGGTGCGGAACACACTGAAAAAACTTAGTCGGCAGACGAACAAAAACTGCCCGATGGCCGACCGTCGGCTTGTTGTGTTCTGGGCTTTACAGATGTGGAAGGACACGAGGGTGAGTAATTAATGATAGAATTTAAATTTTTTGGGTAAACTAACCCTTTAAGGTGTGGTCAGCACACTAACCCTTCTGCCTGTTCAACTGCATTGTTGTCCTTCAGGCACATATGTGTGTATGGTTCCTCAATCCTCAATCTAAACATGAACCAACACCATGTATGCACACATATTTTATCATGTCTTCTTCAAATGAAATATATAGAGTATGTGCAAATAAAGACACTGATTCAGCTTTAAATCTGATCATAATCTACTTCAGACCACTGACTCAGTATTGGCTGATGCTGTACGATGCATTGCCTGTGCTGCTGACGCAGGAGCCGGCCAATAATGAGCCGGTGTTCTGACTTAGAACCTGGAAGCGCAGAATATAAACAGTGTAGGAGAATGACAGGAGAAAAGAAGTTGTTGAATTAAGTCGTTATTTTTATTTTGTTTTTGCACACAAAAAGTATTCTTAACATTAAGGTTAAACCAATGTAGTCACATGGACTATTTTAACAATGTCTTTACTACATTTCTGGACCTTGAATGTGGTACTTGCGTTGCTTTCTATGGGGATAAAAGACCTTTCTAATTTTATTATTATTATTATTATTTGTTTAGTGTCACCATTGTTGTGTTTTGTAGTATTGATGTATTGATGTCTGTGCCTCAGAGATGATGCTTATAACAAAAAAAAGTCTTGTGTTGCAAGATGTCACACCTTTCAAAAATAAATCACAGCAGTTGCTTTACTATTGTGAAAGAACAATCTACAAAGTTATGAATTTGAAATAAGACATTGGTAAATCTTCATTCAATAATAACGCTAAAACGAAATCATATTCAAGCTAAGAATAGTTGACTAACTTGAAATCAGCCAATTAGCTTATTTTATATTATAGCTTGTCATTGTTTTAAGAAATGTTTTCATTTGTCACACTTCTGACGTGGTTAGATCAGAAATTTGAATATGAATATACAAGGTCCAAGATCCCAAGCTAATGAAACACTAATCACCTAATCACTAATCAAACAATTACAGTGGTAAACAATATAATTTCTTATAGTGGCATGGTTAAAGACAACTTTATAATGTAAATTCACATTAAAACAAGAGCAGTAAATTACTGTGATTTAAGTATCATTTTGCTGTTGATTAAAAGTAATTAGTGAGAAAATGTCCCAGTATGCATTAATATCACAGTAAATTTGTCACTACAGCAATTTATTGTAAAATAATAATCTTTAATCCTATAAATTCCTGGCATTTTTTTTTACAGTGTGATATAGCTGAGCAGTATAACACAAATAGATTGATGTTTCCCGAAAATCAGCACAATTGCAAAGGTGTTCAATATAATTTAATATAGTTAATATAGTGTGTCACATTTTAGACACAATATTGCCCTTTTTTTGCTCTATTTCGCAAACTAAAATAGTTCCAAACAAAACCACAGAGCTGTTTTGCATTTCCCATCAACACAGTGGTGTTTCATTACTGAATGAATATGTGTTTTTAACAAATCAGGTGAGTCAAAGATTCAACGACCCATTAAAAAAGACTGTCACTTCATTTCTGAATGAATCAGCTGTTTGAACAAATCGGTTGAATGATTATAGTTGCTTTTTCACACATACTTAACATACACATCAACAATTAGGTCATCTACAAACACGTCAGCATTATGACCAACTGACTGTAAATTTTATTTTTTATGTTCTGAATTACCTCAGTATCTGCAGCTGACAGTTTGGACTCTTCAGTCCATCAGAAAGAAGCTTCACTCCTGAATCCTGCAGGTCATTGTTACTCAGGTCCAGCTCTCTCAGGACACAGTTTGAGGACTGAAGAACTGATGACAAACTCGCACAACACTGAGCAGCGAGATTACAGCCAGCAAGTCTGAAAGAGAGCAGAACACACACATCAACAGTCAGATCATCTACAAACACATCAACATTATGAGTGTCTCACTGTAAATTTGATCTTATATGTTCTTAAATACCTCAGTATCCGCAGTTGACAGTTTGGACTATTCAGTCCATCAGAAAGAAGCTTCACTGCTGAATCCTGCAGGTCATTGTTACTCAGGTCCAGCTCTCTCAGGACACAGTTTGAGGATTGAAGAGCTGATGACAAACTCTCACAGCAATGAACAGTGAGATTACAGCCAGAAAGACTGAAAGAGAGCAGAACACACATATCAACAGTCCGATCAAATACAAATCAACATTATGTTTTAATTTACTATATATTATTGACAGTATTCAGTCATTGTACTTCACTGTCACTTTTTTTTTCTTTTGGAAAGCACACTTTCTATATTCATCTTAAATTATGTTATATCACATTTATATTATATTTATAAACTATTTAATAAAATGATCCAAACAATCATTAGTAATAATCTAATGAATTATTATAATATAAACAAACAAGATATCACAATTTCATAAATAATGTTATGAGTTTAATGTTTTAAAATAATTACAATATTGAATAGTAAAAAAGGACAGATCCTTATAAAATTACAGCCAATAGCGGGCAGCAAATAATGGTCTTAAGAGTGATTCATTAGAGTCATCCTTTCAAACAATTTATTCAAGACGCTTATTCATTTACGAATGAAGTGACGGGCTGTATGAACGGGTCATTGAATCACTTTCTCAAATTACTCATTTAAACACAGATTCATTCAGAAACAAAACCCAACTGTGTGTTACTAAGAAACATTCCGCTCCAGCCTTGTTTTTGTTGCTAAAACAGACAATATTTTTTCTAAAATGTAAGTAACTTTTTGTTTAGTGAACTGTTGCAGAAAATCAATATAACATTTGCAATCATACATTTATTAAGTTTATATAAGTAGCCTACTATTATATTTAACATAGACGATACATATACCACACTACTAATTTCAAAGAGGATTGAGCAAAAGTCTTTGCATTTTTACCACACTAGTCTGTGCTGCGCGAGGAGTGAATTAATCACTGAATGTGTGATTCACTGTACATCGCATTAGCGACTCATTTTGACTTCCATTATTGTTCAGAACTAAATAAAAGAAAAGGGACTACATGAAAGGATTACTAAGAAAAACAATTTTTCATGTGGATTCAAGAAGTTTTAACATTTCTGATACTAAATAATAAGACTTTACATATCAAATTTACTACCCTTTCTCGGGCTAATGCTGTCATGCATGCTGTAGTTTTCCGTGCTGAACCCTTGCATATACCATATCAAAATTATTAGTTTGCAAGAATAAATGTTAACAAGTTTACATACCTACATTCACTGCAAACATTCGAGCACTTAATATTCATAAATACCTAAGTATCTGCAGCTGACAGTGTGGACTCTTCAGTGAATCAGAAAGAAGCTTCACTGCTGAATCCCGCAGGTCATTGTTACTCAGGTCCAGCTCTCTCAGGACACAGTTTGAGGATTGAAGAACTGATGACAAACTCTCACAGCAATGAACATTGAGATTACAGCCAGAAAGACTGAAAGAGAGCAGAACACACACATCAACAGTCTGATCAAATACAAATACAAATCAACATTATGTTTTAACTTACTATATATTATTGACTATATATTATTATTTTTTTTTGGAAAGAACACTTTCTATATTCATCTTAAATTATGTTATAGCACATTCATAATATATTTATAAACTATTTAATAAAATGATCCAAACAACCATTAGTAATAATCTAATGAATTATTATAATATAAACAAACAAGATATCACAATTTCATAAATAATGCTATGAGTTTAATGTTTTAAAACAATTACAATATTGAATAGTAAAAAAGGACAGATACTTTTAAAATTACAGCCAGTAGGGGGCAGAAAATAACAGTCTTAAGGCGTGAGTCATTGGAGTCATCCTTTCAAACAATTCATTCAAAATGCTTATTCATTTACGAACGAAGTGATGGTCTGTATGAACGGGTCATTGAATAACTTTTCTTGAATGAAATGACTCATTCAAGAAACATTCTGCTCCAGCCTTGTTTTTGTTGGTAAAACAGACAATACTTTGTCTAAAATGTAAGTAACTTTTGTTTAGGGAACTGTTGCAGAAAATCAATATAACATTTGCAATCATACTTTTATTAAGTTTATATAAGTAGACTACTATTATATTACCACAGACGATACATATACCACAGTGGTGTAGTCCTAAAAAAATAAGTGGAGAACTGCTCAATGCACCGCTCAAAACACCGAGCGGCTTTGATCGGAGTTCTCTCACTGCAGCACGAACACGCACCGTCAAGCCGGATTTTTTAGTCGATGATGGGTGGGAAAAGGTAGAACGATGGAAGTGCTAATGCACCAATTACAACAAAGAACCGCGAGTTTACGCAACAGCATTGGACACACAGTGAAAGGGAAAGCTAACATTACAATAGATTATGGACTTTCGAAGCAAAAAAACAAGTGGGTATACGCAAATACTAATCCTTAGAAGTCGTAATACGCAAACAGCCCTGGGCAAAAAGTAAGTATATGGCGTACATGTGTGTATGGCCCTGACTACACCACTGATATACCACACGCCTAATTTCAAAGAGGATTGAGCTAAAGTCTTTGCATGTTTACCACACTAGTCTGTGCTGCGCGAGAAGTGAAAAGAAAAACAATTTGTTATGGGGATGCAAGAAGTTTCAACATTTCTGTCACTAAATAATAAGACTTTACACATCAAATTTACTGTACTTTCTCGGGCTAATGCTGTCATGCATGCTGTAGTTTTCCGTGCTGAGCCCTTGCATATACCATATCAAAATTATTAGTTTGCAAGTATAAATATTAACAAGTTTAGTACCTACATTCAATGCAAACATTCGAGCACTTAATTCCTTGCTACATAAGACAGCATCACAGAGTGATTAAACAGCATAATTTAAAATACTTCTCTCACATGTCAAAATTCAGCGATTCAGAACATAGCGCTTTTTACTAATAGCGTTAATTGTTTCAGACTAATTGTAAGCTTTTTATTCTTGAACAAGAGCATTTTTCAACAAAGAAAGAATTTTCCAGGACAATCAGATTTTTCTACGACAATTGATGTTTTCCCTTATTTTCCATGTGTTTTCTAGGACTAGAAAATTGTTTTTTTTCCCATGTTTTCCAAGACCCATGGAATATCATATATGTTCTTAAATACCTCAGTATCTGCATTTGACATTTTGGACTCTTCAGTCCATCAGAGAGCACCTTCACTACTGAATCCTGCAGGTCATTGTTACTCAGGTCCAGCTCTCTTAGGACACAGTTTGAGGAATGTAGAGCTGATGACAAACTCTCACAACACTGAACAGTGAGATTACAGTAAGTAAGACTGAAACAGAGCAGAACACACATCAACAGTAAGATCATCTAAAAACACATCAACATTATGACCAGCTGATTGTAAATGATCTCTTATATGTTCTTAAATACCTCAGTATCTCCAGCTGACATTTTGGACTCTTCAGTCCATCAGAAACAAGCTTCACTGCTGAATCCTGCAGGTCATTGTTACTCAGGTCCAGCTCTCTCAGGACACAGTTCGAGGATTGAAGAGCTGATGACAAACTCTCACAGCAATGAACACTGAGATTACAGCCAGAAAGACTGAAATAGATGAAATAACATACAATTAATACAATAATGAAATAAAAATAAGAGCATGTAAAGTTGCTATTTGTCTGTCCTCAGGAACCTGGAACAAAATATTTTTACATTCCAGCCTGAATCACAAAAAGATGAGCTTCTGAGTGTGTGAATAATCTGATAATTTTATCATTCAGGTCATTAAGATCAGAGATCAGACGAGCTCCTGGCTGTTTTTTTTTTCAGCTACTGCTTTGTAGGGCTGCCCCTGACCAAAGATTTTCTTAGTCGACTAGTCGCCCTTCATTTAAGCCATTTGTTGACTAATCTATAGGATTAAATTCCTGTCTTAAGTATTGCGGTCACGATAAAAAATAAAAAAAATGTGTAAATCAAAACTTTAAAAATACATGTACAAATAAATTGCACAAATAGAAAAAAATAATGCAAAATGATCAGAATAGCAAACAATGTGGTCATGGATCGAAATATAATAAGCGTTATTATAAAAATTAAAAGCACATTTAAAAAAATAATAAGCACGAATCAAAACTTTAAACATTAAAATTATATTGCACAAATCTTAAACTTATGTTTGTATTTTTACAAATCATGTTTTCCTTGGTTTTATTACTCTGTAATTTCTGCTCTCTTGAATTTTTCTGCTCATATTTTATTTTTTTGCACACTTGTGCTGTTTTCTTTTTGCTCTTCTTTCCACATTCTGCACTCTCTTTTTCAATGCAAAATGCAAATTGCAGTTTGAGTTTCATGAAAATTAGGGCGGGTTTAATCAAAATCATTGGTCCACTAGTTCTAGACTTACAGCTCCTCCTTTAGCCAATCAATCAAAGAAAGGGAGTTGATGTCACTCCAATGTGACTCATGGCTACCAGTGGTGGAAAGAGTACTGAAAAATTGTACTTAAGTACAAGTACTGTTACATTGTTGAAATAATACTCAATTACAAATGAATACAAATTACTCTTCTCAAAAACTACTCAAACTACTAGTTACTAATTACTTTTTAGCCAGTGATAATGAATTACCAATAAATATTCAATCAAATCATAGATCTAAGTAAAAAAAAACTACTTTCAACAAAAAAGTAGCTACATGAATTAGTGGTCACGATACTGGAATTGCTAACTTCAATACAATACCTTGAAAATTATCAATATTCAGTATAATTTTAAATACCACGGGGAAAACCGCTACATACTATATACTGCCATATAGATATTTTAATATCTTTTTTTTTTTGTCCATCCATTTTGTCAAGGCAATCATTATTTTCAAGCTTTGAAAACCACAAGACTCATTGTAACAGTAATCAATTTGAAAGGAGCGGTTTCAAGTCTTTTGAAGAGACCCGTCCACTTTATGCGATGAATAGATTTTGATTTAGGCTTTTGTTTACATATTTAAACACTGATCAATTACCATTACAAAAATCTCAATTAAACATTTGCTCACTCTGTGTATTTGTGTCTTTAAAATAGGGTGAATTGCAATAGTTTATACGCAGCACAAGAAAGCTTGATTTCAAACTGAATTGAATTTACAAAAAAAAAGACAAGTAAACAGTCAGTAATAAAATAAGAGCAAATAAAACAAATGACCTCAATTCAGTTGAGGTATTCAAAATATGACAACACTGATTTTTTTAAATGCAGTGTATCTTTAAGGGTTAGTTCACCCAAAAATGAAAATTCTGTCATTAATTACTCACCCTCATGTTGTTCCAAACCCGCAATTCCCATTCAACTTCTGAACACAAATGAAGATCTTCTTGATGAAATCCGAGAGCTCTCTCACCCCACATAGACTGCAACGTTATTACCACTTTCAAGGCCCAGAAAGGTAGTAAAGACATCGTTAAAATAGTCCATGTGTCTACAGCGGTTCAACCTTAATGTTATGAAACGTCGAGAATACTTTTTGTGCGCAAAAAATAAAATAATGACTTTATTCAACAATTTCTTCTCTTCCGTGTCAGTCTCTGACACTGTTCATGTTGTAAACAAGTGTAGCACTTTCGGGTTCTACGTCAGAACACCAGCTCATTACTGGCCGACTCCTGCGTCAGCACCACACGAATGCATCATGGTGCTCACGTGAACAGCATCAGAGACTGACACAGAAGAGAAGAAATTGTTGAATAAAGTCGTTATTGTTGTTTTGGCACAAAAAGTTTTCCCGTCGCTTCATAAACTTAAGGTTGAACCACTGTAGCCACATGGACTATTTTAACTATGTCTTTACTATCTTTCTGGGGTCATCAGAAATATCTTAATTTGTGTTCCGAAGATGAACAGAGGTCTTATGGGTTTGGAACATCATGAGGGTGAGTAATTAATGACAGAATTTAAATTTTTGGGTGAACTATATGGGTGACCCATTCTAAAACATTTTTAACATACTTTTACATTGTAGATAAATTAAAGATCCACCTTTGATTGGTGAAAGACTGTCTGATGCATTTCACTTGGTTGATAACTTTTGACAACATTTCATTTAACCCTTGTGCGGTCTTCATTTGGGGTGTACACTCAGGGGTCTTTGGGGTCTATGTGTCCATGCAGAAACAGCATTTCATTCACTGCTGAGGGCTTCAGATTTATTTGTCTTTGCTCCAGTATACGACCGCAAATACTGAAGGCCCTCTCCGATGGTGCGCTTGAAGCTGGAATGCAAAGTACATGCCGTGTTACTCTGCTTAACCTCGGAAATTCTTGACATCAACTTTTCCACCATTGGAGGACATCCTTGGGTCCGTGTGCTTCTGATCCAGCCAACTTGACCTTTAAATATCTCGCTATTTCGGAATTGAATGAAACGTCGCTGTCCATGGTATCATCAGCATCCTCCCACTCCGCAAAGTCTTGAAAAGCCCTTTTTGGTGGCGGCGGGTTGTAGGTTTTCCTCTGTGTTATCCTCATCATACCCCAAGTCATCAACACTTTGACGGCATGGATCACAGCTTGTCTTTCATTATCATCAATCATCTTTAACTGACGCAGTTTGGGAGTGAGGAATGTAGCTATTTTTTAGAGCATGTGAATTCCATTTTGTGCAATTTTTTTGGCGACATTAGTTCGTCCAGACGTTGCACACAAGTTGATGCAAATTCACGGAGAATGCAGTCAGTCCTGGCTGCCTCGCAGTGGTTTCTTAGTTTTACAGACCACGACAGAACTAGACACGCACTCAAGGCTGTATTGTCTGACTCCAGGTCAGTGGTTGCATCTTTGAACGGCTTCAAAAAAGTCACCAGGGTTTTAAGAATATTCTTGTCAATGCACCCTACTTTTTCATACTGTTTATTATCCAGCAGGATTGTTGCAATGTCATCATACTGCTAAAACACAGAATCTAGCATTTCAGAATTCCATCTTGTTTCCACTGACTGCTTTAGAGACTTGCTAGGTTTAATTTGCAGGCCGGAATGTTTGAAGTAGGTGACTAGTTTTTTCACATCTTTCAGACTGTGGCCAACTTTGGGTGTTTTGTCAATCACAGCGGACGAGAATGCATGTGAAAGAATAGTGTTGAGAATGTGAGCACTACAGTTCACTCTTGTGAAGCTGCGTAGAGCTGCGACCATGTTCGCTCCTCTGTCAGTGACGAAGACAAGTTTCTTTGCCTGTGAACTATCTATTCCAAATACTCTGAGATTTTGAAATAAGAAAGCTTGAATGTTTTCGCCAGTTTTTGAAATGCCTGCATCGAATGGGGTTGCAAAGAGCACCCTTGACACCAAGTGGTAATTTGCCTCTATGTATTGTGGCTGATAGGAAGGAGGATTTCCGATAGTTTTCGGTCCAAATGTCAGTCGTCACTGCGCAACCATATTTCACAATTGTATCGGTCATGTCATTGACAACAGCTCTTCTTAGTGTTTGTGCCCTTTCACTCAGATTTCATGACATTGTCGTTGGATGAGGCAACATTTCCTTCACATCGAATTTTCCAATCTTAGCTGCTGTCAACGAGGTGCTGCACTAGTTTAAAGAAACCCTGGCCAGAGACGGTGTTGTAAGGTCTTAGGTCGGCACAAAAAAAGTCAACACATTTTTCTATTGTTTCATCTTTTAGTGCACTTGACACTTTCGACTGACTTGCCATAAACGTCAGGGAAGTTTGGCCTTTCAAAACTGCACACATGACGCTTCAGACCTGAAGTTCCAGACTTGTGCGCTGTATGTTAGTATTTTGCTGCTAAAGGAAGGTGCTTTCTATTGCTGTAGCACACTACTGAAAAACGTTTCCAAATATCAGATTTTCCTTTGCTTGGTTTTGTAGTTTTGTATGTTCCTTTCTTTAATAACGAACTAACATCTGTAGCACAAAGCGATCCACCTGTGTCTTGCGCTTCAGACATTTTGCCTCGGTGTGGTAGGCTAGATTCTGCATATATGAACCAGGCGAGAGTTAGCTTCCAACCTTTCGCCTGTAAATCGTTTTTATTTTATTTTAGTTGTACTTGTTGTTTTTGTGCAGCAGATAAATAACAGTTTGTTTTTTACTTAAGTTTTCTTAGATTTTCCATTTTGTGGGAGTCCCGCAAATCATTTTATTTTCCCGCAACCCACACACACACGAGTATCTTGCTGCCCGCACCCGCATTCACCCAACAAATTTTGTCCCACGCTGCACTCGGTTGAGTTGGGTCCCGCGGTAGTGCAGGTCTCTACCCTGGATGACAGAATTTTCATTTTTGGGTGATCTATCCCTTTAAGTTTTGTGAAATAATTAGTGTGCTAGGGACTAAACAGAGGTGAAGCAGGTTAACATGCATGATTGCAGCACAATTGCAAATGTGATATTGATTTTATACAACAGTTAAATAAACAAGAAGTTAATACTAAATGACATGCATTTCAGGCACAATATTATCTGATTTCAGTGACAAAGACAATTACTTGTCACAACCTACTGGCAGTTTTAGATTTATTTTTAAAGTATCATTTCATCTATTTTACTCATTTAATAATGATATATTCAAAACTTTAAATAAAATTAATCTATTTAAATACATATATATGTAAGAATTTGACATAAAAAAATACACATTTAATAAGGTTAGAAAAAATGCCCCTACAAAGGTAAAAAAAAAAAAAAAAAAAAAAGCCTTGGTAAATACATTTTAAAAAAGGCAAATATTGCCTCATAATGGGAAAGTTGATCAGATGGTTCTACAAAATATTTTACTAAATTGCTCCTAAATGTTTTAATTTTGAGAACAAATGCTCCTATAAAGAAATGTAAACATAGAGCCCTGTTAATAATGAGCCTTTAAAATATAAATCAAGCACTTAAGCGCATACATACACAAACGTAATGACTATGAATGTGTCTGTACTTGACACAGCAAGGAGACAGTCTGAACATGTGTTTGTCAGTTATAGTATAATAAAGTATAACATAAGTTATGAACTTGTAACACCAACACAATAACATTTTAAATAAAACACCTTTTGGTTGTAAATAACTGTAAATAACCTTTTCTTAAAAAAACTGAATTGTAAAAATAAATGTAGGACATAAATATAAATTATAAACAAATGCACAAATAAATATACAGCAAACTGAAACACTTAAGAGAGAAATATCAGTGCAAACATAACCAGGTTGACAAACAAATCTTTTTTCTGCAACTAACCAACCAATTAAAATTTGGTTGACCAAGGCTCTTCTCATCAACTAATGTTCCCTTTCAAGGGAACTCGCGCTGCGTAGTCACTATGGGAATGCCTCTGCGTGATGTCGTCATGAAGCACGTATGAAATCTGTCCAATCAGGAGACGGAACGTCATAGGCGGGTGACGTCACTGACCAGGAACTATAAAGCTAGCCTGAAAACACTCTCATTCAGCTTCTGTGTCTTCAGCAAGCGCTACGTGTATCTTGTCTGTCTTATTTATTGTTGTCTGTCTACCATCATTTATTCAAAGAAAGTTGGTATTATGGCGAGTGAACAGCAGCAGCAGTTTAGAAAGTGTGTTCATCCCTGCCCTCGTTTTATTACGGGTGGGGATACACACGATATTTGTGTTGTCTGTTTGGGAGCGCAGCATGCCCATTGTGAACAGTTTCCTATGAGGACGCTGCACTCCTGCCGAGCCCTCTTTGAGGAGAGTGGCTCGGTTCGCGCGCCCCAGGGCTCGGGCCCCGCTTCTGCTGAGGCAGGACGGCGTCTCATGTCCTGGGGTTCGCAAATGGATGTAGCAGCAGGGGTTAGAGACGGGCCCAGCCTTATCTCTGCCCTCACCTGCTGCATCCGGTGTGTTGATTCGGAGGCAGGAAGCACGCGTTGCGGTTTCTTCCGCTCCGGTCGACACAGTCACGTTAATGACGTCTAGTTCTGAGGAGTTGGACGTTGTTAGCGTGACAACGGGAGAGACTGAAGACTCGCCACTTCACTCTCCTGCGAGCAAGAAGCTCATGGAGGTGCTTACTCGCGCTGTTGCCAAGCTCAATATCGATTGGGCAGCCGAGAAGCAAGAGCAGAGAGCTGGAAGTAATCTTGATGAACGCTTCTTACCATCAAGGTCTGCTCTACCTCCACGTCGGGCGCTACCATTTTATCCCAATCTCCACACTGAGGTGTCGAGATCGTGAAAGAGACCGGAGTCATCCCGTGTTTACTCCCCTCAAACCTCCACATACAGTAATGTGGTGGGTATGAGAAAACACAGGTATAGGGCGATGCCGAGAGCGGAAGAGACGCTTGTGAGCCATCTCTCTCCACAGGCGGCATCGTCCCTCAAAGCCCCGACGTTGCCCACTAAGCCACTAAAGACCACCTCAGCGCTAGTGGGCAAAGCGTACTCGGCAGCAGGTCAAGCTGCGGCATGCTTACATACTATGGCCATCATTCAAGCATACCAAGCTGACCTGCTGAAAGACTTGGGCGATAGTGAGGAAGTGGGGGCTGATTTCATCCATGAGTTGCGTCAGTCAGCAGATTTAGCACTCCGTGCCACCAAGGAGACGGCCTAGTCAATCGGCCGCTCTATGGCAGCCCTGGTGGCTACGGAGCGCCACCTCTGGCTAAATCTGTCTGACATTAAAGATCGTGACAAGACGTTTCTCTTGGATGCCCCACTGAATCCGTCTGGCTACTTTGGTGACGCTATCACATCTGTCACCGAGAGGTTTCAGGAGGCGAGGAAGCAGGCTGCTGCTATGGCGAGAGCAGCCGAAGCTGAGTACGAGCTTCTCGCATCAACACAGACAACAGCAGAAGCAGAGCGTTGCTACCCGTGCTCCCCCTCCGAGGAGCTGGGAGGCAGGGCAACGCTCGCAGCCGAAGTCCTACAAAGGCAAGACAGATCTGAGGGCTGTCATTGTGGCTAAGAGGGCTTCGGCAAAGAAATCCTGACGCCAGCAGCGTCAGGATCCTGAGGGTGGTCCCCTCCGGAGGCAAACAGTGTTCACCTCTCTCAATGGTGCCTGTTTGTCTTCGGTGCCCTCAGGGGGGAGCTCTGCCAACCCCACTATTATACCGGGGCGCAGTAGCTCCTTGCGGGTCACCCGAGGGTGGCACGCTTTCTCTGCAGTCAGTTCAGTTGTTCCCTGCCGAGGCTCCGCTTCAGGGCACTGTGCTGGCTGCCCATATTCCACCAGAGGCCAGCCTCGAGAGGCTGGTTCCCTTAATAGATTTTTTGTCAGAGTGGAAAAATCTGTCAAAAGTATCTCAGTGGGTCCTGCACCCAATAGAAAAGGGGTATGCGATTCAGTTCAGAACACGCCCACCCCGATTCAACAGGGTCCTGCCCATTGTGGTGGGCCCCAAGCAGGTTCTGGTAATGGCACAAGAAGTAGAGACTCTCTTGCGAAAGGAGGCTATAAAAAGGGTTCCTCCTCCCAGCAGGGAGTCAGGGTTTTACAGCCACTATTTCATTGTGCCAAAGAAAGACGGGGGATTGCGTCCAATTCTAGATCTGCGCCAGTTGAATCGAACAGTAGCGAAGCTCAAGTTCAAAATGCTGACAGTCAAATACATTGTGTCACAAATCAGGTCCGAGGACTGGTTTGTCACGATAGATCTAAAAGACGCATACTTCCATGTATCAATCCTCCCGCAACACAGGAAGTTCCTAAGGTTTGCTTTCGGGGGCGAAGCATACCAATATCGGGTTCTTCCCTTCGGCCTAGCATTGTCACCTTGCACCTTCACCAAGTGTGTAGACGTGGCTCTGACGCCCTTGCGTATGCAGGGCATCCGCATTTTAAACTACATAGACGATTGGTTGATTCTGGCTCAATCAGAGCAGATGGCGGTCCAACATTGAGATGTTGTTCTCGCTCACATGAGAAGGTTGGGGTTGAGACTAAACGCAAAGAAAAGTGTGCTTTCTTCAGCTCAGAGGACCACTTATCTAGGCGTGGTGTGGGATTCGGTGATTATGCGCGCCCGTCTATCTCCGGCTAGGTATTTCTAGCAGGGGGGGGTCTGAGATGACGCCCACTATACAAGCTGGTGAATCAGATCCTCCTGTGGTCCCAAGGGAAACTGCTCTCCCTCAGAGCAGTATATATCCCGGGGTACCTGAATGTGGGAGCAGACATCCTGTCGAGGCAGGGGCCGAGGCCCGGGGAATGGAGACTTCACCCAGATATAGTGAAGCTTTTATGGGAGAACTACGGCGAAGCCCAAGTGGATCTGTTTGCGTCTCGAGAGACGACTCACTGTCCACTGTGGTTCTCGATGTCAAACTAAGCACCTCTTGGGCTGGATTCTATGGTACAGCCATGGCCGAGGCTGCCGCTGTACGCTTTTCCCCCGATTGCGCTGCTCCCAGGAGTTCTGGAGAGAGTGCGCCGGGACGAGGCCCGTCTGTTGTTAGTAGCCCGTTCTGGCCGGCTCGAGTATGGTTTTCAGACCTGGTATTCCTTCTCGACGGGTCTCCGATGGAGATTCCGATCAGGAGGGACCTTCTCTCTAAGGCGGGCGGTCTGATATTGCTGATATTGGGAGCTATGGAAGCTGTGGGCATGGCCTCTGAGGGGGCACAGCTCAGAGGTTCCGGTCTCTCAACCGAGGTTGTTGAGACCATTTTCCAATCCAGAGCTCCCTCCATGAGGAAACTTTACTCTTTGAAGTGGAGATTATTCACTTCTTGGTGTGAAAATCACCAATGGGATCCTGTTAACTGCCCGGTTAGATTTTCTTCAGGGTTATCCCCCTCCACACTGAAGGTGTACGTTGCGGCCTTAGCTGCTTACCACGATCCTTTGAGTGGGGTATCTTTGGGGAGACACCCACTTATCACTCGTTTCCTCCGTGGCACTTTGAGGTTGAGACCCGCAGCTCGCACAAGAGTACTGGCTTGGGATTTAGCCATTGTGTTGCAAAGCCTTTCTATGGCCCCCTTCGAGCCCATCGAGGAGGTGCCAGAAAAATTCCTAACACTTAAGACAGTGTTTCTGCTCACTATTACGTCTCTCAAGAGAATTGGAGACATTCAGGCCCTGTCGATATCTCCATCATGCCTCGAATTTGCGCCTGGTAACGTTAAGGCTTTCCTTCATCCCAGACCGGGATACATACCTAAGGTCCTCACTAATCCTGTGAGACCTATTGTGCTGCAGGCCTTCTGTCCTCCTCCTTTTACATCCTCGGACCAGGAAAAGCTAAATCTGCTGTGCCCGGTTAGGGCGCTGGATGCATATGTCCACAGAGCTGCCATGTGGAGAAAAGCTGATCAGCTATTTGTATGTTTCGGAGCACCTAGGAAGGGTCTCCCTGCATCCAAGCAGAGAATGAGCAAGTGGGTGGTCGAGGCCATCTCACTTGCTTATGAGTCAGTTGGACAGCCTTCACCCTTGGCCGTCCAGGCTCATTCAACCAGGAGTATGGCTGCCTCTAAGGCTTTAATCTCAGGGGTTTCCCTAAATGATGTTTGTGATGCGGCAGGCTGGTCCTCACCGCATACATTTGTGAGGTTTTATGAATTAGACCTCGGCTCCATTCCGGGGGTGCAGGTCTTACTGTGAGTTGAGTGCTGAGGCCTCACACGAACAGTCACTTGCTCGTATGGCGACGTTGGGATTTCGTTCCCATAGCGACTACGCAGCGCGAGTTCCCTTGAAAGGGAACGTCTCGGTTATGTATATAACCTTAGTTCCCTGAATAGGGAACGAGACGCTGCGTTGCCCTGCCATACTCCCGTCATGCCCGTAAGTGACTTGCTTCAGTATTTCAGAAGCTGAATGAGAGTGTTTTCGGGCTAGCTTTATAGTTCCTGGTCAGTGACGTCACCCGCCTATGACGTTCCGTCTCCTGATTGGACAGATTTCATACGTGCTTCAAGACGACATCACGCAGAGGCGTTCCCATAGCGACTATGCAGCGTCTCGTTCCCTATTCAGAGAACTAAGGTTATATACATACCCGAGACGTTCGGTCGTCTCGTCTGTTAGGGGGCAGCTATACTGCTGTGCTTCAAATATTTAAACATTGAAAAACAAAGCGGGCATTTACTGACAAGTGTCAGACTGACACTAGAAAATAATCATGTTGTGCAAATATATGACTGTTTTTGATATCATAATAAATAAGCCTCGAGCTACACATTAAAATAATGAAAAGGCATGTCATTACCCCTTTAAGATCCTAATCTTGTTATTTAGGAGAAAATCTCTCATTTAGGAAATCGTGCTAGATTCATTATTTAACATGATTCTTCATTTGTTAATAATTAACACTCACAGAGCTTTTCTGCAGTTGATCACAGCTGGTATCAGTCTTCTTCTCCCCTCATCTGATGTGTTGTATTTCTTCAGATCAAACTCATCCAGCAGCTCTGATATCTGAAGCATGTAGGCGATTGTTGAGCAGTGAGCAGGAGAGAGTTTCTCCTCTGAGTGTTTGTCTGATTTCACAAACTCCTGAATCTCTCTGGACAGAGTCTGATCTTTCACTTCCAGCAGACAGAGGAACAAATTGATGGATTGATCAGCTGAGAGATTAAAAAAATCCTCCTTATCTTTGATCTTCTTTTGAATGTACTGTGTGGTTTCTCTGATGTTCTCTGAGCTTTTCTCTGTGTGTGTCAGTAGATCCTGCAAGAGTCTCTGATTGGACTCCAGTGAGACGCCCAGCAGGAACCGCAGGAACAGATCCAGCTGTCCATTCTTACTCTCTAGGGCTTTATTTACTGCTGATGTTAGTAGATCATACAGAGAGGCTTTATCATATCTGTAAAATCTGAATTCATACAGTGGTCTCTTGTTCTTCATTAAATAGCAGTAAAAATGATAGAAAGCAGCGAGAAACTCCTGAACGCTCAGATGAATGAAGCTGTAGACTTTCCTCTGATGAATCACAGATTCCTCCTTAAAGATCTCAGTGCAAATCCCAGAATACAGTGAGGCATCAGTGACGTCTATGCCATTCTCTCTCAGGTCCTCCTCATAGAACATCACATTGCCCTTCATCAGCTGATTGAAAGCCACTTCAGCAAGTTTCACAATCACTTCTCTGTTGGACTGCAGGAGTTTCTCTGGATCTCTCTCTTCATACTTCTGATTCCTCATGTTGATCTGAATCAGCAGGAAGTGGATGTACATTTCAGTCAGAGTTTGAGGGATTTCTGCACTCAGATCTTCTTTCAGGAGCTTCTGAAGCACAGTGGATGAGATCCAGCAGAAGATGGGTATGTGGCACATGATGTGGAGGCTTCTTGCTCTTCTGATGTGTGAGATGATTCTGCTGGCTTGATGCTCGTCACTGATTCTCTTCCTGAAATATTCCTCCTTCTGAGGCTCATTGAATCCCTGAATTTCTGTCAGACGGTTGATGTATTTGGAGGGGATCTGATTGGCTGCTGCTGGTCTGGAGGTGATCCAGATGAGAGCAGAGGGAAGCAGCTCTCCTTTCATGAGATTTGACATCAACACACCGACTGATGAAGTCTCAGTCACTTCAGATACTTTCTTTTTGCCTGAAAACATCAGTGTGATTCTGCTTTCATCCAGACCATCAAAGATGAACACAACTTTACACTCCTCATAAATCTTTGAGTCCAGATCTTGAAGTTCAGGATGAAAGTCCAGCAGAAGTCTGTGAAGACTGTACCGATGATCTCGGATCAAGTTCAGCTCTCGAAATGGAAGCACGAACATGAAATCTACATCCTGATTGGCTTTTCCCTCGGCCCAGTCCAGAATGAACTTCTGCACAGAGACGGTTTTTCCGATTCCAGCGACTCCTTTAGTAAGAACAGTCTTGATTTGGTGTTTCTCCTCACATCCTGGTTCAGGTGAGGCTTTAAAGATGTCATTGCAGTAGATTGGAGTGTCTTGTGAGTGTTGTGTTCTGGCTGTTTTCTCCATCTGTAAAACCTCATGTTCTTCATTCACTCCTTCACTCTCTCCCTCTATGATGTAGAGCTGTGTGTAGATCCTGTTCAGGAGGGTTTTATTCTCTTGGAGTTTCATTCCCTCAAATAATCTCTCATACTTGTTCTTCATGCTGATTTTGTGTCGGTCTTTGACTCTCTGTAGTTCATCATTCATTGGTTGAGGAGAATCCTGCTGCAGGTCTCCAGTCTGATCATCTCTATCCACTCTGCTGAAACTACAAAAATAAAAAATGAACAGGTTAAAAAAAAAAAAAAAAAAAGTAAAATAAAAAATTTAAATGTATAAATAAAATTCAAATTTAAATGATATAGTAAATTAATACAGATGTCAATCTTGTATTGTCTGTCTAATTAATGTCGTACATTTCGGTTTCAGTTAAATTTTCCCCTCATTAAACTTTTGTCCATATATTCATTTGTCAGTGTGTTTTTGACTTTCATAGAGCAGTTTAATCACCCACTACACATTAATACTCGCTTGGGGTCAGAGGTCACTGTTTCATCAATGAAGGAAAAGGCAACGATCTGTCACTCTTCTTAAGCCCCTTTCACATGATCCCAGAAAATTGCCATAAAATTGCCAGAGTGCCTTCTGTGTGAGAAAGCAAACTTAAGATGCTGTAGAGACTAGAGGTCGACCAATATATCGGTCCGTGTTTAGTAGCGCCGATTTAAAGCCAGGCACGTCCGCGGGCAGCCCTGTGTTATTGGTGCGGTGGAATGTGCTGCTGCCACCGCATGTGAATTGAAACTTTTGGAAGATTCAACAACAGTCCTGGGAGATAAAGGTAGCCTAAGGCTTAAATTCTGATATTTCAAAGTCCTATGGCCATATATTTACTATATATTACTAGTAAACTATGAAGTGTTGCTTCACTTAGTGAAAGAAACAACGGATAGCATAGAACCGTCGGGAACTAGCATAATGCTACAGCTGGTTGAAGGTTCGCTTACTTGTAGTTAACTTTAAGGACTGTAGTCCAAAACTACCAGCAGCTTGCTTGCTAACATATTAGCCCCAATGTTATAAGTTCTGTTTTATTTTTCCTGTATCGGAGTCGGAGAATTTCACTCTGCTTGGGGTGGAGAAGGCGGCAGCACTCACAAACACTGCAGCGTGATTGAGGGCTACGTTACTCCGACAAATATTGTCAATATTAAGAGGATTTGGCATTTCCAATTCATGTAAGCTTGTTACATTCTTCTAGTCTATTATTATTACTATTAGGTAAGCTACTTTTATTATTAAATTAATATTATAATAAATTTGCCCCGCAATAATTTCACAGCGCATCACCGCATAACTGACGTGCTGTAAGGATAATAAAAGATTAGGCTATCAGATCCTCTTTGAAAAACATTTTTTAGGTCTATTATAGAGATCGACCGATATGGGTTTTTCTATACCCGATGCCGATGCTGATGTTTAGAGGTCAGGGTCAGCCGATGGCCGATATGTGCTGCCGATTTTTAGGGCCTATATGTGCTGCCGATTTTTAGGGCCGATATCTTGAAGTTTTCCCCTTCATTTGCATGCTAAAATGTCACACTAATAATAAGTGGATGCACAACATTTCTAAACTTATCATCATTTATTGAACACTGACTTGATTTACATAAAAGTTTTAGAGCATTTATCAAGCTGAATTTTTCAAGTTTGTTGGAACATAAACGTAAACTTAAATATACATTTAAATAAAATAAATACAACTTTATAAATAAAAATCAATTAAAAACTGTCATGTTGCACAGCCTTGTATGCAAGGACAGCGCTAAACTCTTAGTGATTTCTGACATTCTTGACGGTTAACGTTAGACAGGTTTAATGAGGATAATAACTATGCGACATTTTATATATATATATATATATATGTCGTTGGTCGGAACTGTAATGATAGGTCGGCAGAGCGGGGATCCATTTGCAAGCTTTATTAAGAACAGTATTTACACAGGTAGACAGGGGCAAAGGCAGGAACATAAACAAGGACAGGCAATGGTCGAGGCAGGCGGCAGACAAACAGTATCGGGTCACAGGCAGAGATCAGGGCAGGCGGCAAACAAACACAGTCCAGTACACAGGCAAGGTTCAAGGCAGGCAGCAGAGAATCACAAGAGATAAACAGTCCAATCGGCAACAGTATAACAATCCACAGAAAACGCTTAGAAATGATCACCGGGGCAAATCAAGACTTCGCAAAGGGTGTGTGTGTGTGTGTGTGTCTTAAATAGTCCAGGTAATGATCTGCAGGTGTGTGTGGCAATTGGTGATTGGTGCATGTGATTGGAAGGGAGGATTCTGGGAAGTGGAGTCCAGGAACTGACAGGAACAGACAGTGATCGTGACATAACGCCCCCCTTCCGGAAGGCGCGTCCTCGCGGCGTAAATGGCACAGGTGGGTACATTGGAGACCTGTTGGCAGACGAGAACGGGGTCTCCAATGCAGGTCCAGGAACTCGGGCAGCCACGGCGGGTCAGGTGCCACGGGCAGCCACGGCGGGTCAGGTGCCACGGGCAGCCACGGCGGGTCAGGTGCCAGGGGTAGCCACGGCGGGTCAGGAGTGTCGGGAGGCCACGGCGGGTCAGGTAGCTTGGGCGCCCACGGCGGGTCAGGTGGCTTGGGCAACCACGGCAGGTCAGGTGGCTTGGGCAACCACGGCAGGTCAGGTGGCTTGGGCAACCACGGCAGGTCAGGTGGCTTGGGCAACCACGGCAGGTCAGGGTCCGTAGCTGGCCACAGCAGTTCACAGGCGGTTGAAGGCCGTGGGCGTGTAAGGTCCCCACCCACAAGCTCAAGCAATTCGGAGGCCGCTGATGATCGCGGCCGTGCAGGGTCCCCACCCACAAGCCCCCCACCCTCAGGTATATGGCCCCCCCCCAAAAAGTTCTTGGGGAATTCAACGGAGGCCGTGGCGGTTTCGTGGGTAAGGAGCTCAAGCGACGCCGGTAGGGCAGAAAGCTTGGGTGGCGCCGGCAGGGCGAGGAGCTCGGGTGGCGCCGGCAGGGCGAGGAGCTCGGCGCCGGCCTCCGTGGCCGTATCAGGAAGAGCGGATTGCTCTGGGACGGCAGCGGGCTGCTCTGGGACGGCCTCCGGGCCTACAGCGGGCTCTGGGAAGGCCTCCGGGCCTTGAGGGCTGGAGGAAGCCTTCTTCCTCCTCCTCCTCCTCCTCCGTTTGCATAGTTGAGGCGGTGGCTCTGTGCCTACCTCCTCGGTGGGCGCTGCAGCGGGCTCACGGGGTGGAGCGGACTCACTGGCTGGAATGACCCCTATGTTCCCGGACACTGGCGCGGTGGCCATCTTGCCCGTGGGCACTGGGAAAGCGGCCATCTTGTCCATAGCATCCCGAGAGTTTGAGTGCGTAGCAACCGGCGAGCTTGAGTGCGTAGCAACCGGCGAGCTTGAGTGCGTAGCAACCGGCGAGCTTGAGTGCGTAGCAACCGGCGAGCTTGAGTGCGTCGCCACCGGCGAGCTTGAGTGCGTAGCAACCGGCGAGCCTGAGTGCGTAGCAACCGGCGGCTTTGAGTGCGTTGCAACCGGCGGGCTTGAGTGCGAGGCGGCCAGCGGAGGTTTAGGAATGCCAGCCGCTCGTGCTGAAGTCAGCGGTGGATCAGCCACACTGGAACGCAACCCTCTCCGCTCCCAAACAGATCCAGAGACGTGATGTAATTCTAGAAGATCAACGGAGACTTGACTTGGCTCTGGAAGATTAGCGGAGACATGATGTGATGATGTTGTGGCCGCCATTTTGTGAGTGTCATCTGGCGCGGCAGCCATTACGCGACCAGACGAGGTGGCACATTCCTCCGCGACACCCACAGTAAACGGAGAGCCAACATTCAATAAAGCATGATCCAGAAACTGACTTAGAGATGAACGGGGTCCCTCACGAATGAGTTGTGATTTGAGTGGCTGATTAATGCCCTCACAGAAAAAGTCTATCAGCGCACAGTCCGGCAAGTCGGAATGATAAGCAATGTCCAAGTATTCCTCAACATATTCCTCCAGCGATCGTGAGCCCTGCTTGAGCCCTAATAACAATAATGCAAGGTTCCTACCAGACCAGTGTTCATCAGAAAAGCTGCTGGATCGTTGTGATGGCGAAGTCTTCTGTAATGATGGGTCGGCAGAGCGGGGATCCATTTGCAAGCTTTATTAAGAACAGTAATTACACAGGTAGACAGGGGCAAAGGCAGGAACATAAACAAGGACAGGCAATGGTCGAGGCAGGCGGCAGACAAACAGTATCGGGTCACAGGCAGAGATCAGGGCAGGCGGCAAACAAACACAGTCCAGTACACAGGCAAGGTTCAAGGCAGGCAGCAGAGAATCACAAGAGATAAACAGTCCAATCGGCAACAGTATAACAATCCACAGAAAACGCTTAGAAATGATCACCGGGGCAAATCAAGACTTCGCAAAGGGTGTGTGTGTGTGTGTGTGTCTTAAATAGTCCAGGTAATGATCTGCAGGTGTGTGTGGCAATTGGTGATTGGTGCATGTGATTGGAAGGGAGGATTCTGGGAAGTGGAGTCCAGGAACTGACAGGAACAGACAGTGATCGTGACAGGAACACATCACTTTATTAGGCTGATGTCCATTTTTATTCGCATTACACAGTTGATGGAAATATACGCAGATGCGCATATTCTTGAGCTGAATTTTCATTAATGCGAAGTTGGATGGAAACCCGGTTATTGTCTGCATCAAACCATGCTTCCGAACAAATGTCACACACTTCTGCGCAGTGGCGTAGCACAAATCCGCGGGGGTTCAACCAAGAAGGGGAGCCAATGGATATCACACAAAAAGCAACGTGCAAACTTTGCGGAAAAGTTATGCAGGTAAAAGCTTAACCTCGGTCAGTATGTTTTAAACATTTTTTTAGGTCTATTATACAATGAATTAGACCTATAATTATAATTATTAACAGTCTATAATATTTCCTAACACTACAGTCATAAATGAAAATTAAGAGCAGCTTTAGGCTAGCTACTTCAAGCACCAACTTAAAAAAAAAAAAAAAAAAAAAAAAAAAAAACAAGCTGTTTAACACGAAATGCTATTCTTCTCATTTGTTTCACTATATGTACGGGCAACAAGAGAAATTATGGAATAAATTAAGACAGTTATATACCGTTATCAGCATATTATGTTGAAATTCGTCTCTGAGAGAAAATGCTCCGTTAATGCAGCGTCAGACAGCTCCGTCACTTTTACTTTCACTTTGAATACTGACCGAGGTTAAGCTTTTACCGGCATAACTTTTTCGCAAAGTTTGCACGTTGCTTCTTGTGTGATATCCATTGGCTCCCCTTGGTTGAACCTTCCTTCGGGGGGCCTCGGACTTTCGGCCCGCGGATTTGTGCTACGCCACTGCGCAGAAGTGTATGACATTTGTTCAGAAGCATGGTTTGATGCAGATAATAGCCGGGTTTCCATCCAACTTTGCATTAATGGAAATTCAGCTCAAAAATATGAGCATCTGCGTGTATTTCCATCAACTGTGTAATGCGAATAAAAATGGACATCAGCCTAATAAAGTGATGTGTTCCGACCAATGACTATATATATATAAGTCGCACAGATATTATCCTCATTAAACCTGTCTAACGTTAACCGTCAAGAATGTCAGAAATCACTAAGAGTTTAGCACTGTCCTTGCATACAAGGCTGTGCAACATGACAAAGTTTTGAATTGATTTTTATTTATAAAGTTGTATTTATTTTATTTAAATGTATATTTTACATTTATGTTCCAACAAACTTGAAAAATTCAGCTTGATAAATGCTCTAAAACTTTTATGTAAATCAAGTCAGTGTTCAATAAATGATGTTAAGTTTAGAAATGTTGTGCATCCACTTATTATTAGTGTGACATTTTAGCATGCAAATGAAGGGGAAAACTTCAAGATATCGGCCCTAAAAATCGGCAGCACATATCGGCCATCGGCTGACCCTGACCTCTAAACATCGGCATCGGTTATAGAAAAACCCATATCGGTCGATCTCTAGTGGAGACATTACACGTCACATCGATGTCACATCTTCACGGGTTCTTTACGTGATATGTGAGAACAGAAAATCAGTGTGAATGAACCAAAAATCAAATGATCCCGGGACACATTATTGGGGCATTTTCCATAATCTCTGTGTGAAAGGGGCTATAGACACACAGCTGGGCTCTACCTTTAGTTCTGTCTGCTGTTTTATTAGAACTAGCACTGATAAAAGCTGACTGTTTTGTCGCGTCGCCTGCGTCAGGGCAAAAAAACTGCATGTGAACACACGAGAGAAGTACAGCTGACTGTCCTCCAGCACGCGTGTTCTGCGCCTGTGTGTAAGGAGACCGCTGTCTATTTTTTCATATATATTTGCCTGTATTCATAATTTAGAAAGGGAGACCAGCACTGCAGGCTGCAGATACACAAACCGTAAACAAAGCAGCACGTTCTTACCATTTTGAATATCATTCATGCTGATCACTTTCTATATTCCACTCCGCTGACGTTAATATTAAACATTCACCCAGGAACACTCAGGTACATGATGTAAAATTAGAACAGCCTTCTGTCTGTAACGCCTTGACTTGTTTGCTCACTTGTGTTGCTATTATTCTCATGCTTCAACTCGTTCACTAAACTGAACAGCCAATCAGAGTTCTCCCTCTCACCCGACGCCAATTTTTACATGTTGAATCAGCCCAAAAAACACAGATGGCGTCCGACTAGAGCCAACAGTGCAGAACACACCAGGAAAACTTAAGTCAGCTGACCCTTAAAAACGGTCCAACATTGTCCGACAGCCGATCATCGGCTTGGTGCGCCCCAGGATTTATTTTTTGTAATTTTGTGTCTAGGGCTGGGTATCAAATTCAATACTTTTTAGGGTACCGACCGAATTTACTCGATACTATCGAGTATCAAAAAGTGTCGTCATTCGGTACCAAATTTCGATACCTCCAAACAGAGCCGGGGAGAGGGGGCAGAGAATGCTGTCGCTGTCTCGCTGAGCAATGTAATAACGTTGTGCTACGTTGTTATTTATATCTAAATATATAAAACTATGCCGCGTGAGAGTGACCCTGAGTGCGAGAGAGCGAGTGAATCAACGGTTTCAATTTTAGTTTATCTCTGAAAAGGACGGGTGAGAGTACCGGTGTTGTGCTGAATTCGGACCCCCGCCAAATTATTACCCCCCCCTAGTATTGGTAGGTTTAGGATTAGGGGTGGGGTTAGGATTAGGCAACCAGGTAGTGACCTCAACGAGGGGGTAATAATTTGACAGGGAGTCAAAATTCGGCACAACACAGGCTATTTATGCGAGCAATGTTTTTTAGACTAGTTACGGACAGATACAGCACACAGCAGCGTTACATCAGCGTTTGTTCCTCAAGTCTATGGAAACACGCGGCCTCTAGTTCACCTGTATGAGCACAGGCTCTGGCTCCATAACGCAAACAATTCTGGTGGAAAAGGGGTATCAGCGTCCTCCTGATATTGACACTGTGTGCAAGCATCATCCACACCCTCAGAGCGGACATTTTTAAATGGTTGTCTCCTGAAAAAGCATATTATATATATATATATATATATATATATATATATTAGGGGTGGGAGGGAAAAAAAAAAATATATCGATGCATCGTGATTCTCTCTTCAATGACTCTGGATCGACTCTGAGAACTTCAGAATCGATTCTGAGCTTATTTTTAACTGCAGTTGCGAGATGACGCTGCGTGTGCTTACGGTGCGTGTCCACCAGCGCGGAGCACAGCGAGCATTTTCAATTCATATGGAAGTTGAGCTTCACTCTCGCGAGCCTGAAGATGCTCAACTTCCATAGGAATGAAAATGAAAAAAGAACAGATTAAAAAAGTATGTAAAATAAAGGATTTAAATGTATAAATAAAATTAAAATGTAAATCACATAGTAAATCAATACAGATGTCAATCTTGTATCTTCTGTATAATTAATGTCTTATATTTTAGTTTCAATTTAAAAGTTAAATGAATGATATGTAATTGTTTTCATGTTTAAATTGGCAAGGCTTAAAAAGACGTGGGCAACATTCCCCTCAGCTGTCCCGATACACAAGTGAAAGTGTTGTAGCACAGCGCACAACTTGCTTATAGTTCAAACACAATGTCATTTGAAGCCAGAATCCATTTGCTCATTGTGAGAGACAGAGAGAGAGGAGATGCAGCACTGCTGATTCATTCACGCTGTTTGTGAAATTATTTCTCACAAAAAGTTTTCAAATGACTGATTTGATGTGATCATCTGTGTTGATTAATTTACTAACAAATGTTTGCGGTAATTTCTCGCATTATAAATGTGAAACCTGCTGAATGAGTAAAATTATGCGCAATACTCACAATCCTGTGCAGAAATTCAGACCACGTATGGTATCAATTTTATATCTATACTACGGTATTAGATTTTGGTACCGTACTGAAGCCACGATTGTGGTATCGAGCCATCCCTAAGCAGCATTTACTACAAAACAAGGTTTTCATGATACTTTAATGTTTCATAGTATGATACCAAGCCGTTCTGAAAACACTGTATCATGAGCTCCATGTGTGCTGCACATGCATACTATATTTATTCAATTAAAAAAGCCTTTTTCAATTAAACAATCACACTAAGACATCTGACCAATTGTTTGTAAATTATTACATTCCTGCATTAACAAATCTGTAGTTTTGTGTCTCACCTGGGGTCAGAGGTCACTGCTCCATCACTGAATAAAGGAGGATGAATCATAGATCCGTCACTCCTCATAGACACACAGCTGGGTTCTGCAGATGAAGATATCTGTCTCTTCTTCCTCCTGGAGATACTGAGAAAACACACTAAAATAAATCTCCCTTTAGCTCTGCCTGCTGTATTATTTATTATGAGACAGTCTGTTGTCTCTAATACTAGATCATATCTCACCTGGGGTCAGAGGTCACTGCTCCATCACTGAAATAAAGAGGATGACGCATGGATCCATCACTCTTCATGGACACACAGCTGGGTTCTGCAGATGAAGATCTCTCTCTGCTCTCTCTGTTCTCCATAATGAGAAACTGACTTCAGACCTGCATATGGAAATACAGAGAACAAATCATACATAATATTTGAACTATTCCAATAATTCCAGTGAAAACAAATGTTAATGCTACACAGACAGTGAGATTCTGGAGAATTTGGTGCTTCAGACTTTGTAGCAGCACTTTCTGGAGGATCATTTTCTTATGATATCCATAAAGTAATGGTTTACTGACTGTAGAAGAACCAGATCTGAACCTCATTAAACTGCTCTGAGATTAATTGGATCAGTGATCCAGACCCATTACCCAACGTCACTGTCTGACCTCACTGGATATGTTTCCATCCAAAGTTGCGAATTTAACTCGTGCACAAATTTGGAATATCGCATAAAACATTTGCAAATAAAGCAGTGTTTCCATCCAGTGAGTCGAAGAGAGCAAAATCCTCACTTCCTGATTAACTGGCACTAAATATCTCTAAGAAAAATGGAAGTTGCTGCAGTAGAAGCCACTGTATAAAATAATTTTCGTATATAATAAATAACTTGCGCCTCAGAGCGCGCAGACGTAACAATCAACGCTGTCATGTTCTCTTGCATTCAGATTCCTGGTGTTTGTGAACACAATCGTGTGAGGCGCTTCTGGAAGGGAATTATACTGAACCATTTTAATGACAGACTTTGTGATAGATAGGGGCGTGGTTTGCAGAACTTCACACACTGGATAAGCGCCACATTTCAAATAATAAAACATTTCAGAATCCTCCATTATAATGCATTATAACTGCCCCACATCCTTGTTAATGTAGGCTACATAAAGACTGTAGACAGATTGTAGACTGTACATTTTAATATTAGTGATAATAGTAGCCTATAAGTTAGACAGATATAATTTATGACTTTCTGGATAATTAATAATTAAAATAATTGTATTTTTTAGAGATAGATATAGAGATCACGGTTCTCCCATGATTCTGAATACAAAACAGAAAATCAAACTAAATAGACTAATATGTAATTTACTTGAGGTTCTGACAAAATGTTCTATTTAATGTTATAAATAAGTCGATTTATAAATGTATAAATGTTATGAGTCTATTAAAAATATTTAAATATTTATAAAATAATTATTTTATAATAATTTAAATGAATTCATTATGTAAAAAAATCATTTGAAATTAATAAACTTGTTACATTCAGAGTTTTATTTTTTGGAGGTTCATTTCATTTCATTTTAACAGTCACTGGTCGCCACCTACAGGCTTAACATTGCATAACATTGGTTTCAAAAGTCATTTACTCATTTTGATTGCGATTGCCGCAACATCTGTTTATATCCGGAGTATAAACTTTTAGCAAAATATTTTTGTATGTTTGCAACAAAAGTAATAGCAATACTGTCAGCTGAAAACACTGTTTGTGAAGCTGTTTCAGACATATAGCTTACATGAGCGCTGCGCTCTGGATCAGCGGCAGTGTGAAAGCAGGTTTAAATTATACTCCAGCATGATCGTAACTTTAAAGGTTTAATAGACAGCAGAATCTTTGTAGTTTAGGAATGAGATCATGTGTGTGGTTGAATGGAGATAGAAATATTTAAATCATTAATCGTGCATATATGGACCTGT
The DNA here is from genome assembly GCF_019924925.1 of Ctenopharyngodon idella. Classification (NCBI taxonomy): domain Eukaryota; kingdom Metazoa; phylum Chordata; class Actinopteri; order Cypriniformes; family Xenocyprididae; genus Ctenopharyngodon; species Ctenopharyngodon idella. Next base: position 1,427,706 of record NC_067239.1, on the reverse strand, counting down.
AGCCTACATACACACACACACACACACACACACACATATATATATATATATATATATATATATATATATATATATATATATATTTGTATAGCCTATCATATTTGTACTAGACCTCAAAAGTTACCCGAGATCAGGTCCCCCACTTCCGCGATTAATGAATTAGTTTTCCAATTTCCAAAATGCACATACGCATATGTAAACAGAAACATATCTACATGCTCTTGTGTCTTATTGAACATTGTTGATGATTATTTTTCCATTATTGATTTTTAGTTGTTGAAGCACTAGTAAATAACCCCTGAAAGCTCAAACAAGTTAGTACAGTATTACATTTTTCAAATGTTTAATAGTTGTTCTCGCTCCAGTTTCAATGTATTCATTAAACAAGTTCATTAAAAATTAAGTACAAATCACTTTGACTCAAATTTCACTTTAATCATATCATTCCAACACATTCATTTTTTTTTTTTTTTTTTTTTTTTTTTAATGTGGAAAACAGTCTTTTGTCAGTCTTTTGTATATTATAATATATTAATCAGTCTCAAATATATCAATTTCAATGAGTCCAGCAATAATTCTAGAGATATCATACTCTAAACATGGCTTCTCAGATAAAACATTTCTGGCCTGGAAATAAAGAAGACTTCAGGAGGCTTACAGACTTTAGGTTTATGTCACAACTATGATAAAATATAAACAAGGCCGGTGCAGAGACACACATTAATTCTGAATCAGTGGTGTTGATTTCATTTCATCGCTTGTCATGTAAAGACTGTTGGGAAATCTCCAGTGTACAAAACAGAGACTCCAAACAACTGCAGGAAGAGATTCATCATCATGTCATGATTCACCACAATATCATAGATGAACTTATCGTCACTTTACGTCATAACTCCCTATACTGAGCTTTAAATTTATGATAGCAAACAGAAAACAATAATGGGACATGAGAAGCCTCAGAGAAGCATCAGAAGCCAATAAATAAACTTACCGTAATGTGATAGGCTATTTATGACAGATTTTACATTCTTAAGAATCGAGTCTTTACTTTCGGTTTCACTTTCCTCAGAATACTGAACGCGCATGCGCAGGAGGCCTCAGGCGTAAACAAAAAATAAACATCGCCCATCTCTCTTCTTCTTCTTCTTCTTTTAGTTTTCTGGCGGGTTTCAGTCTATCGTTAAATGTGTTTAGCCACCTACTGTACTGAAGTGTGTGTCATAATGACTTCCTCAATCTCTAATTACATTCTACTGATTAGTCCAGAAACTTCATTAAAGTCTTATAGCTGCTTCCATCTGCTTATTCCCTATTTTTGTTCATTTCTTTACACTTCCTTCCATTTTGTTGTAATTTCTTTCAATTCAATTCTGACTAAATTCACACTTTAATATGTGAATTATATTATCAGAAATATTTAATTTTATTATTATTACTTTGAGAAGTACATTCTAATAGTAATATATCTGTCATACAACCCTACTTTTGATTTATTAATCCAAAATTAACAAATTCCATCTCATTCTGTTATACTGTATTCAAATTCATTCAAATCCAAATTCAAATCCATATTTTTATGACTGTGTTCAGTGATTCTGTCAGCATTTTCCATATTGTGAAAATCATTTGGCCATAAATATCATGATAATTGACTCGTAAGGACATTTTCTGGATTAAACGGCTCATAAACAGTCTAAATGATGTTTGTCTTTTATCGAAGGTTTGTGTGAGGGTCAGTTTGCAGTCACTTGCAAAACCGTCGTGAAATTTTCATATGAAAACAATATGAGGTGAAAAGAAAAACTGTTTTTCAGCACTTTTTTGAGCAAATGCAAAGCTTCTTCTTGAAACGCAACACTTTTTACGGAGCCCCTATAGGGACAAGATGATGGAAAAAATATATTTCAAAGCTTTTGTGTTCCTTAAGAAGGTTTGTCTTCTCTGTAATGTTGTCTACAAACTGACTGAGCGAGAAAATGAAAAGAAATATATTATCCAGAAGAATTTCAGTTGCCACAAGTTTATAAAATCTCCAATTTTTCTAGTCTTAAAGGTATTTTCAGTTTAGTTTCTCATGTTATTTCTTCAGGTGTAAATTATTATCGTATCGGTGCTGTCACATCATACCTGTTACTTTTCTCTGCACTGATCAAAATGGACCAATCACAGTCATTTATAATTATTGAAGAATTATTTTATAGATTAATCTAATAGAGATTGCTGGGGAGCATTTGACAGACAATCCTAAGAGGAGTTAATAGATTAAAAAATACATTTTAATGCTGTTGTCTGAGTCTTTGTGCACCCCCTGGAGGAAGACATCTTTTCTCATGAAGACCTGCCCAGTGCTCTACCAACATCATTCCCAAAGCTGGTCCTCTTATGAAGTGGAGCTTTAACACGGCGTCAGGGTGTTGATGCTATTGGAGCGCTGCCCATGAACCGTGTCTGGGGCCTCATTTATAAAATGTTGCACAGAAATCGTCCTAAATCATTTCTCAGATATGTGTACGTGTGATTCATAGAATGAACGAACACACAGAAAACGAGCGTACGCCTCTCTTTCAGATGTGAAATCTATAAAATGATCTTGAACTTGCGTGTAGCTGAATGTTTTTTTAATTAATGTCCTAATTAATGTCATTTACGTATAAAAGATCACCAGTCATCGTCCAAATCCTTGGCGAGCTGCAAGAATAGCTTAGATTTCCAAAAACCTGCAGTAATCTGACAAGGTAAAGTGTGTACATCTGCTCAGACCCTGACGTGGCTCTAAGCACTTTTCCACGTCAAAGACTGTTTTTATAAATATGAGTGTTGGCGTGGATTTAAGCGTACGCACACTCTAAGATCAAATCTATGTGTATGCACACTTTATAAATGAGGCCTCTGAAGCGTGGTGCTACTGCAGTCAGGTGACGCCACAGGCTATATAAGCCCACCTAAAGAACATGTCATCAGTTCCTCTGTCTTCAGGAAGCTGTTTGTCTGTTGTACATGTGAAAGTCTCTGTCTGTTGCCCTTTCTCAAGCTTCACTCGCTAGCTCTGCTTCTCACATGCCAAAAACACTTCTTCTGATTTGGCAGAGATTATGTTGTTGGCCTGATGTAGTTCTGAGGAGCTTGATGTGACGGGAGCTGAGATGGAAGTTTTAAGTGAGCCCGTCTCCTCCCTCACCCTCATGTACTGTATGAGGAATTGGTCGACGTTATGACCCATGCTACTGCCAGACTTAAATTGGATTGGTCAGCAGAGGAGGAGGAATCTGCCTCAGGCTGATTGGATGAGTGATTTCTCTCGGGTCATAAATGTCCCACTCCGGTGATCCTTCTGTTTCTCCCCAATTTCCATGATGAGGTGTTGAGATTGTGGGAGAAACTGTATTCGGCTCATGTTCACGCCCCTTCTGCAGCGAATTATTGGAATGTGAAGGGGCTGGTTGAACACAGTTATGTGAAGATGCCCAGGATTGAAGATATGCTTGTGAACTATCTCTCTCCCGGTGAAACATCCTCATGGAAGACTCCGTTCTTGCCATCCAGACCACATCTCAGCTTTTTGGCAAGGCTTATATGGCGGCAGACCAGTGGTGCTTTGCACACCATGTTCTTGTTGCAAGCTTCCCAAACTCATTTATTGAAGGATCTTGATCAGGGTGAGGGGCTGTCTCCAGATGCAGTCCTGGAGCTGCAGACTTTGCCCTCTGTGCCCCCCGTTACACCAAACACGTGGCCCGTGCCTTCGGCCGCTCTATGGCACAGAGTGGTATCTATGTCTTAACCTTTTGGGGCTCAAGGAGAAGGAAAAAGCATTTCTCCTTGATGTCCCGGTTACGCCTTCTGGACTTTTTGGTACCGCTGTTAAGACAGTGTTTCAGAAGTTTAGGGAGGCGAAGATTAAGTCAAGTTAAAGCAAGGGCGCGCCACTTTCTCCTTCTTTCCAAAGCACTTGCGTTCCCATGGCGTCTGTCGTTGCTATGCAACCATGAACTGCGCTCTCCACGACGACGAGGAGGTTTCAGCAAAGGATAAATGGATTTCTAGTCCTTGCATTAGCTTTACTACTAGATATATTTATGGAGATGAGATATAAAAAACACCCTGTACAGCTATGATCAGCTGTTCAGCTGAGCTTTCGATGTTTGTTTACGGAAAGGCCGAAGCTGATCGGTTGGTTCTTGTCACATGACCTGCGGTGCACTTGCGGCATTCTGAAAAGTTGAGAATTTTTCATCTCAATGCACCTGGAAAACGCACCGCATGCTCGTTGCGACCGCGTCGCCTCCATTAAGAGCGCGCCTGCCACGCGGCTACATTTGAAATAACAAATTTGAGTGTGCAAAAGACACAATATGTGAACGGCCCTAAGAAGGCATGGCTGAGAGAACTAGTGGAGCTGAGGATGCTCCAGCACCCCCTGCTGACAGCTGTTTCACTACATTAGAATTTAAGATGACACGACTTAAAATCAGTTTTTTGTTTTTCAAAATGTTTTTTAATTTTCCACCTTTGTTCATAAAATTACTTTTTTTTATATGTTGTTTAATATGGTTTTTATGACTTTGAGAAATTAATATAGGCCGATCCCACATGGAGTGACGTGACTACGCTGGTTGAGAACTCATTTGACACTTATTCATGTCACTTATTCACGCAGACATCGGTGAAAAACTGAGCACAGAGGTCTTGATAAAAGCATTCATCAGAATTAGGGGCCGTTCACACAGAACCAGTTTTCCATTCCACTGTGCAACTTTTCCATTGTTTTTCCATGTGAACGCACTAGACGGATGTGTTTAACCATTGTGGTTGTGTCTCGCATCTTTTGCAGCAACGTGGAGCTCAAGATAAAACAAGTTCAGTTTCTAAAAAAACGCATCTTGAGACCTTGCGCTTTTTCCCCATTCCACTGGCTGCATCTTGTGCTTTTGCTTTGAAAGTTTTTCCTATTGGAAGTTGTTGGTAGACACAGTGGAGCTGCAGCTATCCTTGGCTATAGCCTGGTTCTCTGGTCAGTTTCACAGCATCTTCACAGAATCTCAATCAAACGCACGTTCATTCAAATGATTAATAATGGAAAATAACAAGCACTTCCATTTCAGAGTCCCTGTTATCAGATCTGTTGAAGATGTTGCTGTTCATGTTTGCTAGCGTACAACATTTTACAAATCCAGACCAGACGATGTTCTACAGCCATGTCCGGAATAAAGAGTAGCCTATCCATGTCACGCGCTCTAGTGTTGTTAAAGTGCTGCACACTCACACTGACACTCGACAAATGCAAGTAAAATGAGTTCTGAGAGCAGTTAATGAAATAAAGTACTGGCATTCACACTGTTAGGTAATTTAATCGCACGTATAATGTCTCAGATATCATGATCAAGAGGTCTGGGTTTGGCTGCTTAACCTGGTCCAGTTAACATCTGCTGTAACTAAACTATCAGGCTGCAAAAATCATCTTTCTCTGTTGACACTCATTCAAAAATGCAGCTGGCTCCACTTCTCTAATGTGATTGGCTGAGTCATGTGTACTGATATAAGCACTTTTCACTGTTTGTATCACTCCACCAGTCTGCCAGTCTATGAGTTTTTTAAAGTCACCGTGAAATACAAATGGACAGTTCTTGTTTTTTTATGCAATATTGCTTTTTTTTTTTTTTTTTAAATAAATGATTTATCGGTCCACATCATTATTGTGTTAAATTCATATCCCTGGTAATCTTGAATCAAAGTAACTTCCCCTCCCTCTTGATGAGGGCGGGGCAACCTGTCACTCACATGAGATCCACCAATAGCAAACCACAACCATCCAATAAAAGTAAAGAGAATCACAAAAATTAAACAAATTCACAAATAAATAAAATGAGATCAACAAATAAATGCAGCTTCACAAAAATGTATTAGATTTACAAATAAATAAAAAGAAATTTGCAAAAGTTTTTTAATGGCAAAAGAGGGTTTGCACTGGCACAAGCTGTTAGTAAATCTGGCCCTATATCTCTGTCATGGGAACAACGCCCCAGCAGTTTTAATGATGATATGAGCAGCTTTGTGGATCTAACAATCTATAGAGCATTATAAATATTTTAAACAAATAAAATGTATTACAAAATGATCTTCTTTGTTTGTAGAGAAAAAGGTTCTTTTTAACATGTAATGTTGTATTTCAAAGAGATCATATCATGCATTTAAAAGTGAAATGCCCAGCAGAGAAGCGATATGCATATTTATTTATTGGTTAAAACACTTGATCACACAAAAAAATATTTTATATGAATCAGACTTAATAGTTTTTGATTGTAAAATTTACCTACAGCATCCAAAATAAATGCAAAGGCGTATTTTTCAGAACTGTAAGATTTTTATTTGCATTATTCACTCACAAAACCTGTGATGCTGCAGTGATGCTGAGACTCGTACTGTTACATCACTGATGGACATTTGGGCTCAGATTTGGTATTATACAGGGGAGCGGGAAGTAGGGGTTTTCACAGGATTGTAAATGAACCTCAATTTTTTTTTTCATTTACATTTATTTATTTTTAGCATTTAGTATTTTATTTGTAATAAACACTTTAAGTGTGCTATTAAAAAAAGTGTTGTTTATACAGTAATACAAGCAATCAAACCAACATTAGGGATTCTGACTGGATGCATTTAAGAAAAAAAAGATGCAGCGCACAAACCCTGTACTCAACACTGCAAATCACATAGTAATTAGAAACCTTTGACAGTCTTCAGACTTTAGAGCGTGAACACAAATAAGCTCGAGGCTGTTTGAAAACAGCTGATTATCAGTGGGGACCAAACTGAGTCAAAATAGTCTTGGCTGTTGGACCCACAGTCCACCTGTGCCTATTGATTCCCGACCCGCTCCGCAAATGAATATTATTCCACACATTATATCTAATATTATATATTTAAGTAAAAAGCAAAGTAAGCACAGGAAAGCAGCCAGAAAACGATATGAAATTAACACCCTAAAAACTAAAGGGCATGAGACAGTATTTGCAAAACCAAGCTTGAACGACTGACCAGAAGGGTTTTCGCAGCATCAGAAGGGTAATTATTAAGCCCTGCCAGCAACTGAACGGTTTGCTCTGAATCTAAAAAATGAATTACTATCAAAACAGTTAGATGTAGATAAACAACTACACATGAAAGAGGATTTACAAGTGTGTGTCTGTTATTTAATCTGACACAGAGACACTGTAGAATCATTATAATGAAGCCTAAATCCAGCATAGAGGGGTTCAGTGAATGTGGTGTTGAATGTGTGTAAGTGTGTGAGTGTGTGTGTGTCAGAGACGCTGTAGAAGGACAGAGTACCGGCCGACACGTCCACATACACTCCTACTCTATTAGAGGATGAACGGACGGCAGGTATAACAGTGCTGTTCTTATTGTGACGGACAGTGAATCTGTTACCAGAGCAGTTCAGACTCCAGGATTTGTCACTGAATCCAAACATACAGTCATCACTCCATCCTTTCCTGCTGATTCCTTTATATGTCACTGATATTTCAGCACCATATCCGCTCCATTCAGCCTCCCAGTAACAGCGTCCAGTCAGACTCTCTCCACACAGAACCTGACGATACTCATCAAATCTCTCTGGATGATCAGGATACGGCTGATTCTCTTTCACACATGTCACCTTCCTGTTCTCCTCAGACAGAACGAGATGAGTGTTTGCTGTGTTTGGATCCAGTGTGAGATCACAGGCATCTGAACACAAGAAGAGAGAAACATCTGTAACATCAAAACAACAGTCACTAGATGTGTGTGTGTGTCTCTGTGTGTGTTTGAGTGTGAAGTGTGTGTATTAGAGGTGTGTGTGTGTTTTATGTGAGCATGTTTGTGAGTGTGTGTGTGTGAGTGTGTGTGTGTGTTTTATGTGAGCATGTTTGTGAGTGTGTGTGTGTTCTATGTGAGCATGTTTGTGAGTGTGTGTGTGTGTGTTTTATGTGAGCATGTTTGTGAGTGTGTGTGTGTGTGTGTGTGTTTTATGTGAGCATGTTTGTGAGTGTGTGTGTGTGTGTGTGTTTTATGTGAGCATGTTTGCAAGTGTGTGTGTGTGTTTGTGTGTGTTTTATGTGAGCATGTTTGTGAGTGTGTGTGTGTGTGTTTTATGTGAGCATGTTTGTGAGTGTGTGTGTGTGTGTGTGTGTTTTATGTGAGCATGTTTGTGAGTGTGTGTGTGTGTGTTTTATGTGAGCATGTTTGTGAGTGTGTGTGTGTGTGTGTGTTTTATGTGAGCATGTTTGTGAGTGTGTGTGTGTGTGTGTGTTTTATGTGAGCATGTTTGTGAGTGTGTGTGTGTGTGTGTGTGTGTTTTATGTGAGCATGTTTGTGAGTGTGTGTGTGTGCGTGTGTTTTATGTGAGCATGTTTGTGAGTGTGTGTGTGTGTGTGTTTTATGTGAGCATGTTTGTGAGTGTGTATGTGTTTTATGTGAGCATGTTTGTGAGTGTGTGTGTTTTATGTGAGCATGTTTGTGAGTGTGTGTGTGTGTTTTATGTGAGCATGTTTGTGAGTGTGTGTGTGTGTGTGTGTGTGTGTTATGTGAGCATGTTTGTGAGTGTGTGTGTGTGTGTGTGTTTTATGTGAGCATGTTTGTGAGTGTGTGTGTGTGTGTGTGTGTGTTTTATGTGAGCATGTTTGTGAGTGTGTGTGTGTGTTTTATGTGAGCATGTTTGTGAGTGTGTGTGTGTGTGTGTGTTTTATGTGAGCATGTTTGTGAGTGTGTGTGTGTGCGTGTGTTTTATGTGAGCATGTTTGTGAGTGTGTGTGTGTGTGTGTTTTATGTGAGCATGTTTGTGAGTGTGTGTGTTTTATGTGAGCATGTTTGTGAGTGTGTGTGTTTTATGTGAGCATGTTTGTGAGTGTGTGTGTGTGTTTTATGTGAGCATGTTTGTGAGTGTGTGTGTGTGTGTGTGTGTGTGTGTGTGTTATGTGAGCATGTTTGTGAGTGTGTGTGTGTGTGTGTGTTTTATGTGAGCATGTTTGTGAGTGTGTATGTGTGTTTTATGTGAGCATGTTTGTGAGTGTGTGTGTGTGTGTGTGTGTGTTTTATGTGAGCATGTTTGTGAGTGTGTGTGTGTGTTTTATGTGAGCATGTTTGTGAGTGTGTGTGTGTGTTTTATGTGAGCATGTTTGTGAGTGTGTGTGTGTGTGTTTTATGTGAGCATGTTTGTGAGTGTGTGTGTGTTTTATGTGAGCATGTTTGTGAGTGTGTGTGTGTGTGTTTTATGTGAGCATGTTTGTGAGTGTGTGTGTGTGTGTGTGTGTGTTTTATGTGAGCATGTTTGTGAGTGTGTGTGTGTTTTATGTGAGCATGTTTGTGAGTGTGTGTGTGTTTTATGTGAGCATGTTTGTGAGTGTGTGTGTGTGTGTGTGTTTTATGTGAGCATGTTTGTGAGTGTGTGTGTGTGTGTGTTTTATGTGAGCATGTTTGTGAGTGTGTGTGTGTTTTATGTGAGCATGTTTGTGAGTGTGTGTGTGTTTTATGTGAGCATGTTTGTGTGTGTGTGTGTGTGTGTTTTATGTGAGCATGTTTGTGTGTGTGTGTGTTTTATGTGAGCATGTTTGTGTGTGTGTGTTTTATGAGAGCATGTTTGTGTGTGTGTGTGTGTGTTTTATGTGAGCATGTTTGTGTGTGTGTGTGTGTGTTTTATGTGAGCATGTTTGTGTGTGTGTGTGTGTGTGTGTTTTATGTAAGCATGTTTGTGTGTGTGTGTGTGTGTGTTTTATGTAAGCATGTTTGTGTGTGTGTGTGTGTGTGTGTGTGTGTGTGTGTTTTTTGTGAGCATGTTTGTGTGTGTGTGTGTGTGTGTGTTTTATGTGAGCATGTTTGTGTGTGTGTGTGTGTGTGTGTGTGTGTGTTTTATGTGAGCATGTTTGTGAGTGTGTGTGTGTGTGTGTGTGTTTTATGTGAGCATGTTTGTGAGTGTGTGTGTGTGAGTTTTATGTGAGCATGTTTGTGAGTGTGTGTGTGTGTGTTTTATGTGAGCATGTTTGTGTGTGTGTGTGTGTATATATATTTCTATATATGTGTGTGTATATACGGCATGAGTAAATATGTGTTCAATATATTTATATACATGCAGTACCATATCTGATCACATGTAGTGTGTAACTGAATATAAAATTACAAACATTATGATATATAAGTAAATATATTGTCACATATTTTTCAATATATGAAAGCATCAATTCCTTATGTATTGTTCAATATATTGTAATATATTTACTTTAATATATTATTCTGTATATTTTCTAATATACTGTTAAATCATTTAATATATTGATCATTCATAAATATATTTTCTTTGCATAAGGGTGTGTGTGTGTGTGTGTGTGTGTGTTTGATGTTTCACTGTTTGATGTTTCACTTTGTTTTTAATACACTGCATGTTTTGCTAACTGTTTTCTCCTCTTTCTTTCACTGATCTGTACATACAAATGCATTTATGATCCCTGAGTTTTTTGTTTGCCATTCTGGCACGAATCTCTCGCGAGGGCGGGGCTAGCAGCGGTGTGTTCTCACTGGCTACTGTGGGATTACAAATTTAAGAATCTGTTTAAGATCTGCTGATCCTACATCCTGACATAACATCACATGAAATACTATGGTGAAGTACATTGTATTTAGCATTTTAAGGTAAAAAGGATGACTTTCTAGCTCTGCCTTCGTCTCTATGATAATGTGAAGGTATGGGCGATACTGTCAGACTGATTGGATTAGCACCTATGCATTTGAATGACACTGTTATGTTGATTAGATCAGGGCTGGGGAAATGCCGGTAACGGGCTGATTCCTGCACTGCATTTGCATGCTTTGTTTAGATTGTCTCCACCTCTACTGTATGTATCCCTCCCCCTTGAATGTATATGAACTACAATGTACCCTGCCTTAGTTGGACTTGGATGACTACAGCGACGCACAGCGCGTTTCTCAATAAAGAGTAACTTCTGCTTGAAAGATATCCCAACGTCTCCTGGTCTCTGCTTCGACGAAGAAAAAGTTTCCTACACTACTGAGTTTTGATTGACAGCTTCTTGACCTGGAAGTGAAGACGTCAGTATTGTGTTTACATTTGTGGAGTTGAGCATCTGTTAGCGGCTTCCTATTTCATTTTAGTGATATAAAGATAGGAGTTCTGTTTTTGAATTGTATCTGTGTTTATCTGCTCCTACTACTTTGTCGACACCAGCTTTTAGGAGCGATACTGAAAATACTGCATAATGTCCAATGTTTTCTGAAAATATTTGTTTATTCCTGATGAATATTCTCTATTGTTGGGTCTGATTAGGTTGTACTGTTACAATTTAAAGAGAATACTTGTATCATATACATTTATGTGATATATTCAGCCGTCAAGACACTAACCATTGTTAACATCACAAGTAATGATCTCTTAATTCTGAAGAATTTAAACAATATGAAAATTACATTCGTGGCTTGCTGTCAGACTGTATAGACCTCAGTGGGCATTTCAGTACATATTCCACACAAAGAATTTTCTTGTTGCCATTTTTTTTATCCTGCTGATAATTTTATTTAGTTAACATTATCATCTAACATTTCAAATTGGAAATACATTTTTAACAGTCATTAACATTTTCAATTGTGACTTTTATAAAACCAGTTTTTTAATAAATGTAATTGAAAGTATGATAATAATAATTAGTAATGATTCCTTACATTTATATAGCGCTTTTCAGGGTACTCAAAGCGCTTTACATATGGAAGGGGGAATCTCCTCAACCACCAATGTGCAGCATCCACATGGATGATGCGACGGCAGCCATATTGCACCAGAACACCCACCACACACCAGCTTATTGGTGGAGAGGAGACAGAGTGATGGAGCCAATCAGTATATGGGGATGATTAAGAGGCCATGATGGACAGAGGCCAACGGGCAAATTTGGCCAGGATGTCAGTTACACCCCTACTCTTTTCAAAGGACATCCTGGGATTTTTAACGACCACAGAGAGTCAGGACCTCGGTTTAATGTCTCATCCAAAGGACGGTGCTTTTTGGCAGTATAGTGTCCCTAAAAAATTAAAGCACAACATGAAGGTAAGCATGTGGTTATTATTCTTATAGTTATTATTATTGTGAAACATCATTGTCGTATTATTGTTATGGTGTGTGCATAAGTGTGTGAGATGAGCGTGTCGTTCAACCTAAAAAGTTTGCTTGTTGCACAAACTTCATTGCTTATTCCGATCACTTATAATGTCATTTTTCTGTCTGCACTTGAATTGGCTTGTTTTTGCCGTTGACATTGTAAATGATGCGCGTTGGAGAAGTATGTTAATTTCTTTACTGTTGTTTGCAAATTTCTACCTGTTTGGATAGAAACATCATTTTATTATATTTGCTAATTTTCTTTTACTGTATTTGGCATGATTTTCATGTTGCACTGTTCACCTGGCAGGGAAATTGATTTTTATCATTTTATTTTGTTTTTGTTATTTAGTTTTAAGCAGGTAAATTCTTAAAACTATCAACCTTGGTTGTCATGGCAACAGAATTCTGTCATAATCTTTTGGCAGTGAATGTTCTGGGTTGGTTTTGGAGAGCTTTTGGGCCGGAAATTGTAGACCCAATCTGTCAAAATTGTCTGTATTGAATAAAGCGCTATATAAATAAAGGTGACTTGACTTGAAACAAACGTGTGTGTGTGTGTGTGTGTGTGTGTGTGTGTGTGTGTGTGTGAGAGTGAGAGTGAGAGTGAGAGAGAGAGAGAGAGAGAGAGTGTGTGCGTGTGTGCGTGCGTGCGTGCGTGTAGACCTACACTTTCGTAGTCCTGCTGTGATCCTGATCTCTCCTCCATGATCCACACTATAAACACAGAAGCACACATTAATGTAGATATGCATCATGCACATGTTCAATATGTCAGTATCAGAGTTTGACACACTTGAGTATCTGCAGTGAGCAGTTTGGATCCTTCAGTTTGTTCTTCAGCTTGACTCCTGAATCTCCTGGATGATTGTAGCTCAGATCCAGCTCTCTCAGGTGTGAGGGGTTTGAACTCAGAGCTGAAGACACAAAACCACAGCCTTCCTCTGTCACCATACAGCCAGACAACCTACAGATGGATCAAAACAGCCTCATCATCCACAAAACACACATCAACACTCAACAGTTGAGTGAATATCATTCATAGTGTGAATTTATACAAGAGTTCTCTTTATATGTCTCACTCAAAAAACATTTTCATATTTCTCTATTAACCACATCTAAATGCACTGGATTTTCAAACATAATCAAAATGCAACTCAATCAAATATATCAGCAGAAATTTCTAAGCACACTTTAGAAATGTAGGCTTTTTCCGAAAACTGGAAAATGCTGCCTTCAGAAGACACATTTCAAGGTAGGAAGGCATCAAGGCACGCCCGAATCCAATGTTAGATCACTTCCTGTCTCCTGAGATACCTTTCTCTGATCGATTTTTGAAGGCAGCATAGATGTATCCTTCACTGCCTTTTATATCCCACAATCCTGTGTGTCCATTCTGTGACAGTTAAGCTAGAAAAATAAAGATGGCGCCCAAAAGTTGAGTTTGCTGGTCAGTTTGTGTGTAAATGTAAGTTTTTGAGCAACATTTTCCACTTTTGATGTCATTTCTAACGAGAAATTACTACTATATTAATAAAATATTTGTTTAGTTCTCACCAAAGCTCGCACTGTTTTGCGGTAGATCATTAAACTGTTACACTGCCTCAGAAATCTGTCTGAAATTAGTTTCGTGAGGTGCCTTCATGCACAAATACTGCCTTACAAGTCAATTCCTGATAGGGCAGCGAGGAAACAAGTCAGCTACCTAAGTTTTCGGATGCAGCCGTAATAGCATCTTATCACTAATGAGGAGAACAAATTGTATACAATCATTTTCATATATAATAAATTACTTGTGTCTTAGTGTGTGCAGACGAACCACATTAAATGCGTTATCTTGCTTTTGGGGGCAGATGCTGCTTTTTGGTTGTGCAGTCATGTAAGACAGTTTTGAAAGGTAATTATACCAAACCACTTTGACAACAGACTTTGCTCGAGCATTTCAGAATGACCAAAACAGCATTTCAGATGCTGTTGACAAATTTGCCGGCTGGTTAGTCCAATTTTGCCGTCCTATCGTTCAAAGTCACATGATTTTTTTGATGCACATTGAGAAATGTATTCAGTAAATGTGTTTCCATCATAGTTTATGCACGTGTTTTCTTGTCAGATAAAAACAAATTCTGACTCAAACGAGTTTGCTTTTTTATGCACATTTTTAGAATTTATGTGCATATTGGCATTTCCATCCAGCAGTTTTGTATGCAATATCCTAAAATGCACATAAAAATAGGTGGATGGAAACAGCAACTGTGATATTTCATTTGCTGAGGTTTTAAATGTGCTTTTATTAATCTACTGATAAAGAGTGCTCTGCTAGGACTGTGTTTGTCTGTGTGTGTTTTTTAACGATGTGCGATCTGACATTATCAAGTATATCATTTACTTTACAAAAAACAAACAAAAACATGCCTTGAGAGTCCAAGCATCCACTGCGTTATCCTGCCTAATGGAAAGCGGTTAGAAAAAAAAGTCATACAGGGGCATTTCTTGTTTTTGTTATATTTGTGATATTTATCATGTGATATAGTTGAGCAATATCACACGGCCAGAGTGCGGTTTTCCTGAATGTAAGCATGATTGCAAATAAGATGTTATTTTAAACAGTTCAATAAAGAATAGTTTATACTGTGAGCTTTAGACACAATATTGTCTGGTTTTGCTTTACTTCACCAATGAAAATAGTTCCAAACAAAGCCTGTTGTGCATTTATCAGATTTTCACTACACGATTATCATGGTTAAAAAAAAAAAAAAAAAAAAAATCACGATAACAGTATTACCACGATAACTGGAGAAATTTTGAAAATAAATAATGCTATCAGTCAAATTAATTTTTTGTTTTTAATTTTTTGTCCAATGAATCACACTTAAAATAAGAGTGTTGGCAGGTGGAGTGTAAATGCACATCAAATGCAGACAGAACCTGTTATTATCAGTCCATCTGTCTACATTGGACATGTCAAAGTGAACATTCAAAACCTATTTGCCCTGTTGTCAGAGCAAGCGCGTGGAGTATGTCAGACATAAAACGGGGGCTCAGGTTACTGTTGTCAGCTTGTCACATGTGTCCTATTTGATTTTGACGTGTCATGCTGCCCACGTCCAGTGTAGACAGTGTTTTTTACAGAATGCAGACAACTGTCACACTGGTGAGCTAACTTTTGTAAGTGTCTCCCTTTCATCTGTCCTCTCCTCTGACATGATTTTGTGTAAGAGAAGTAGCTACATACTCCTGTTCCTTGTTCGGATTACTCCATTAAAGATTCCTGAAGAGATCTCCTTTGTTGTGCGATTGAATACTACAACCCACCGTAACACTTATATATTCTTAAATACCTCAGTATCTGCAGCTGACAGTTTGGACTCTTCAGTGCATCAGAAAGAAGCTTCACTCCTGAATCCTGCAGGTCATTGTAACTCAGGTCCAGCTCTCTCAGGACACAGTTTGAGGACTGAAGAACTGATGACAAACTCTCACAACAATGAACCGTGAGATTACAGAGAGCAAGTCTGAAAGAGAGCAGAACACACACATCAACAATACGATCTACAAACACATCAACATTATGAGTGTCTCACTGTAAATGATCTCTTATATATTCTTAAATACCTCAGTATCTCCAGCTGACAGTTTGGACTCTTCAGTCCATCAGAAAGAAGCTTCACTGCTGAATCCTGCAGGTCATTGTTACTCAGGTCCAGCTCTCTCAGGACACAGTTTGAGGACTGAAGAACTGATGACAAACTCTCACAACAATGAACCGTGAGATTACAGAGAGCAAGTCTGAAAGAGAGCAGAACACACACATCAACAATAAGATCTACAAACACATCAACATTATGAGTGTCTCACTGTAAATTATCTCTTATATATTCTTAAATACCTCAGTATCTCCAGCTGACAGTTTGGACTCTTCAGTCCATCAGAAAGAAGCTTCACTGCTGAATCCTGCAGGTCATTGTTACTCAGGTCCAGCTCTCTCAGGACACAGTTTGAGGATTGAAGAACTGATGACAAACTCTCACAACACTGAACATAGAGATTACAGAGAGCAAGTCTGAAAGAGAGCAGAACACACACATCAACAATAAGATCTACAAACACATCAACATTATGAGTGTCTCACTGTAAATGATCTCTTATATATTCTTAAATACCTCAGTATCTCCAGCTGACAGTTTGGACTCTTCAGTCCATCAGAAAGAAGCTTCACTGCTGAATCCTGCAGGTCATTGTTACTCAGGTCCAGCTCTCTCAGGACACAGTTTGAGGACTGAAGAACTGATGACAAACTCTCACAACAATGAACCGTGAGATTACAGAGAACAAGTCTGAAAGAGAGCAGAACACACACATCAACAATACGATCTACAAACACATCAACATTATGAGTGTCTCACTGTAAATGATCTCTTATATATTCTTAAATACCTCAGTATCTCCAGCTGACAGTTTGGACTCTTCAGTCCATCAGAAAGAAGCTTCACTGCTGAATCCTGCAGGTCATTGTTACTCAGGTCCAGCTCTCTCAGGACACAGTTTGAGGACTGAAGAACTGATGACAAACTCTCACAGCAATGAACAGTGAGATTACAGTGAGCAAGACTGAAAAAGAGTAAAACACACACATCAATAGTCAGATCATCTATAGCAGTGGTTCCCAACCCCCCATCAGAATTTTTCCACTCTCTTCTCTTCTTTCCCTAACATGGGAGCGTGTTCTCCTCATTAGAGCTTCAGGTGAAGGGTTGCCAGTAGTAGAGGTGCACCGGTCTACAGAACCGAACTATCAGAACCGGCCAGTTCCATTTTTTGTCCCAGACTTGCACACAAAATGCATTGCAATCATTTCCCAGAATGTAATTTGTGTGGACGTTAACAGAGGCCAGAGATGGGACACGCAAAGAAGAGAGCAGAGAAAATACTGTACCGGGCAGAGCAAGCTCACTGTTGCGATGCTCAGAATATTGGAAGACAATTCTACACATAAATTGGGGTGGGGGCTTATATGCATTTCTGAAGGAACTGACTTACTTTACTAGTTTCGATGACATTTTCTTTTAATCTTACCTGTGTATAATGCCTATTAAAGTAGTAATGCTTTTCTTATTTAGTATTTTGTCTCGTTTTCAGTCTAAATATTTAAGAACTCTTAAATCAAGATGCTTTTACTAGAGTAAAATGGCATAAGTTATTTTTTCTTGTTTTCTGGAAAATAAAATCAAAATGAAGTGAGTTTTTGCTTAAAACATGCAAAATTATCTGCCAGTGGGGTAAGAAAAATAATCTTGTTTCTGTTTGAAATCTTGTTTCTTGTTACTGTCCCAAACAGAAACAAGATTATTTTTCTTACCCCATTGGCAGATAATTTAGCATGTTTTAAGCAAAAACTCACATCATTTTTGTTTTTTTCCCAGAAAACAAGAAAAAATATCTTATGTCATTTTACTTATCTGATAAAAGCATCTTGATTTAAGATTTTTTTTAGATATTTAAACACTAAGTAAGTAAGTAAGAAATTTTTTTTTTTGCAGTGTATTGCTGCTGTTCCATAAGCACCACCTTCTGGTAGAGGGGGGGGGCTTCATAGACAAAAGGTTGGGAACCACTGATCTATAGAACCCTGCACGGGCCTTAAATCTATTCCTTAGCCCGGCCCTGGCCTGAAACACTCTGGCCCGAGCCCAGCCCGTGTCAGAATTCTCGGCCCAAGCCCGACTGGAGCCCATGTTTTTATTAATCCTCCCCATAACACAGCCTTTGTTGCAGCCATTAAAATAGTTCAGTTTTCTTTTTAATGGCAAAGTAGTTGTAATTCTTTTCATTTCTTTATTAAGTTAATTTAGAAAAATGTTTTGAGCACTTTGTTTGTCAAATTAAAGTTTCTGTTTTTTTAAAGTGACGACCACAGCGGCCGACAATGAGTTGACCACGTCTGATCGATTTAGACTCTCAGATCAACACTTGACTTGCCTAAAATCCATATGTATAAAACACTAATAAAAGCATATAACAATGTTAGTTTAAACGTTTATTAGCACTACCACAGTAAAAACCCATTTTTGACAAGCTGACGGGCTGCTAAAAAGCCTAAAAAAAAAAAAAAAAAAAAAAAAAAAAAAAAGGTCTATACATTAAAAACAAAACAAAAAAAACATGCAGGTTGTCTTACCTTACACCTAGCTATGAATCAAAAAAAAAAAAAAAATCAAGGCTTCAGCACAGAACATGGCTATTATTATTTTCAAACAAAAAAAACGAGACAACATGCTACGGCCAGAAGAACACTCTCATATAGAGAGAGAATCGTGGAGAAAAAGCACAGCATCTGCATTGGAAAGTTTTAATTAGGGATGCTCATAATTGACTGGTTAACTGTTGACCAAGAATTTTGTTTAAAAAGGTAAACAAACTATAAACATAGCTATAGACGATAAATCCTACAAACAGTAGCCTATTCAGAACAGAACTGTAACGAAAAATAAAAGAACACGTCACCTACCTACCTCTCCAATTCTGCACAAGTCCAAATGTTTCTGTATTCACAATGTATTTGAATGATAAACTATTATATGTAAATTATAGGCTTTGAACTCCAACAATACATCCTTCACATGTGCTTTGCAAGTGAGTCTGTGGTATAGCGCTGAACGCCACAGATTGAACTACAGACTATATACACCGATCAGGCATAACATTATGAGCACTGACAGGTGAAGTGAATAACACTGATTATCTCTTCATCCCGGCATCTGTTAGTGGGTGGATATATTAGGCAGCAAGTGAACATTTTTGTCCTCAAAGTTGATGTGTTAGAAGCAGGAAAAAAGGGCAAGTGTAAGGATTTGAGCGAGGATGTGATGCACGTGGGGAGCAAACACTGGCCTGTGTGATCCGATCCAACAGACGAGCTACTGTAGCTCAAATTGCTCAAGAAGTTAATGCTGGTTCTGATAGAAAGGTGTCAGAATACACAGTGCATCAGTTTGTTGCGTATGGAGCTGCATAGACACAGACCAGTCAGGGTGCCCATGCTGACCCCTGTCCACCGCCGAAAGCGTCAACAGTGGACACGTGAGCATCAGAACTGGACCACGGAGCAACGGAAGAAGGTGGCCTGGTCTGATGAATTGAATAACATTTTCTTTTCTCTAGGCTAGTTTTTAACCACACACTTAAATGCTGACGAAGAAGATTGCTCGTGCACTCGGCTGAGCCTGAGAATAAAGTACTTGCACCTCAGAATGCTTTTATGACGCGATATGAATGTAAACAGCCCACTGCAAACACTCTTGTAATTCTCTTCAACCTTTTTGAACTTTAGGAATGATTATTTTATTGAAGATTCAAGTGGTGTGTGTAATGAATTGGAAGACAGCAGACTACAGCTGTTTCTAAAGCGTGTAGTGCCATCTGCTCTTAAAAACTAAGCTCAGAATCAATTTAAGAGAGAATCACAATGGATTCGGAAAATCTCAGAATCGATCAAGAAACGTTTCTTGATTCACAATTCAAAGATTTATTGTTTATTACTGGACCAGCTGTATTAACGATCTGTCCGTCACAGTCTGTGTGACTTTGCCTGGTTAGTTTTCCTGCAACTAACCGACCAATTAAAATTTGGTTGACCGGAGCTCTTTTCATCGACTAAAGTTTGGTCAACTATTAGACGGCAGCCCTACTGCTGTGCTTCAGATATTTAAACACTGAAAAATGTAGCAATGCTTTGCTGAAGATACACAAATCTGAGTTTTGAATTATGAATCTAAGAGACTCCTCTGAGATTCACTGACTGCATCTGAACACCTGCAGAACAGCACTTTACACCTACTTTACCTGATCAGTTTCATAAGTATCTAGCAGTGGTGAGTAGTGAGGAGACGAGGAGAGAGATGCAGTGATGTTAGACAATCACAACAGCAGACATTTAGTGACAAGAGTCAGACTGAGACTGGAAAATAATTATGTGTGGATGGTGAAATATATGACTGTTTTTGTGCAAAACTTTACTAACATAATAATAACACATTAAAATAATGAAAAGGCATGTCATGTCCCCTTTAAGGCTCTAATCTTGTTTTTTAGGATTTAGGAGAAAAATCTCTCATTTAAGAAATGGTAATAGATCATTATTAAACATGATTCTTCATTTGTTAATAATTAACACTCACAGAGCTTTTCTGCAGTTGATCACAGCTGGTATCAGTCTTCTTCTCCCTTCAGCTGATGTGTTGTATTTCTTCAGATCAAACTCATCCAGCACCTCCTCTGATATCTGAAGCATGTAGGTGATTGTCGAGCAGTGAGCAGGAGAGAGTTTCTTCTCTGAGTGTTTGTCTGATTTCACAAACTCCTGAATCTCTCTGGACAGAGTCTGATCTTTCACTTCCAGCAGACAGAGGAACAGATTGATGGATTGATCAGCTGAGAGTCTACGTCCATCTTTAATCTTCTGTTGAATGTACTTTGTGGTTCTCCTGATGATCGCTGAGCTTTTCACTGTGTCGATCAGTAGATCCTGTAAGAGTCTCTGATTGGACTCCAGTGAGACGCCCAGCAGGAACCGCAGGAACAGATCCAGCTGTCCATTCTGACTCCAGAGGGCTTTATTTACTGCTGATGTTTGTAGGTCATACAGAGAGTCAATATCTACTGCTGATGTTTGTATTTCATACCAAGAGTCAATATCTACTGCTGATGTTTGTAGATCAGAAAGCTCATTACATCCATTTCTACAGTTAAAATCATATTCATCCAAGTCAGGGTCACTTTGAGAGTCATATTCAGACTCATATTCAGACTCATATTCACGGTAATGTTTATATTTTGTACCCAGAAGCTGAGGTGGTTCTTTGCTCTTCATTAAATAGTAGTAAAACACATAGAAAGCAGCGAGAAACTCCTGGACGCTCAGATGAATGAAGCTGTAGACTTTCCTCTGATGAATCACAGATTCCTCCTTAAAGATCTCAGTGCAAATCCCAGAATACACTGAGGCGTCAGTGACGTCTATGCTGCTCTCTCTCAGGTCCTCCTCATAGAACATCACATTGCCCTTCATCAGCTGATTGAAAGCCACTTCAGCAAGTTTCACAATCACTTCTCTGTTGGACTGCAGGAGTTTCTCTGGATCTCTCTCTTCATACTTCTGATTGCTCATGTTGATCTGAATCAGCAGGAAGTGGATGTACATTTCAGTCAGAGTTTGAGGGATTTCTGCACTCAGATCTTCTTTCAGGAGCTTCTGAAGCACAGTGGATGAGATCCAGCAGAAGACGGGTATGTGGCACATGATGTGGAGGCTTCTTGCTCTTCTGATGTGTGAGATGATTCTGCTGGCTTGATGCTCGTCACTGATTCTCTTCCTGAAATATTCCTCCTTCTGAGGCTCATTGAATCCCTGAATCTCTGTCAGACGGTTGATGTATTCGGAGGGGATCTGATTGGCTGCTGCTGGTCTGGAGGTGATCCAGATGAGAGCAGAGGGAAGCAGCTCTCCTTTCATGAGCTTTGACATCAACACACCCACTGATGAAGTCTCAGTCACATCAGAAACTTTCTCATCGTTTGAAAACATCAGTGTGATTCTGCTTTCATCCAGACCATCAAAGATGAACACAACTTTACACTCCTCATAAATCTTTGAGTCCAGATCTTGAAGTTCAGGATGAAAGTCCAGCAGAAGTCTGTGAAGACTGTACCGATGATCTCGGATCAAGTTCAGCTCTCGAAATGGAAGCACAAACATGAAATCTACATCCTGATTGGCTTTTCCCTCGGCCCAGTCCAGAATGAACTTCTGCACAGAGACGGTTTTTCCGATTCCAGCGATGCCTTTAGTAAGAACAGTCTTGATCTGGTGTTTCTCCTCACATCCTGGTTCAGGTGAGGCTTTAAAGATGTCATTGCAGTAGATTGGAGTGTCTTGTGAGTGTTGTGTTCTGGCTGTTTTCTCCATCTGTAAAACCTCATGTTCTTCATTCACTCCTTCACTCTCTCCCTCTATAATGTAGAGCTGTGTGTAGATCCTGTTCAGGAGGGTTTCATTCTCTTGGAGTTTCAGTCCCTCAAATAATCTCTCATACTTGTTCTTCATGCTGGTTTTGTGTCGGTCTTTGACTCTCTGTAGTTCATCATTCATTGGTTGAGGAGAATCCTGCTGCAGGTCTCCAGTCTGATCACCTCTATCCACTCTGCTGAAACAACAAAAATGACAAAAAAGAACAGATTAAAAAAGTATGTAGAATAAAGGATTTAAATGTATAAATAAAATTAAAATGTAAATCACATAGTAAATCAATACAGATGTCAATCTTGTATTTTCTGTATAATTAATGTCTTACATTTTAGTTTCAATTTAAAAGTTAATTGAATGATATAATCGCTTGCATATTTAAATTGGCAAGGCTTAAAAAAGACATGGCCAACATTCCCCTAAGCTGTCCAGATACGCAAGTAAAAGTGTTGTAGCACAGCGCACAGCTCGCTTATAGTTAGTGTTAATTTCGTTAACGAAAACTATGACGAAAAATGTTCGTTGACGACCTTTATTTCCATGACTAAGACGAGACGATGAGAGACGACAGCAATGTCATTTAACGATAACGTGACTAAAACAACACATGCAACATAGTTGACGAAAAAAGACGAGACTAAAATGTGGCTAAAAGACTAAAAACTTTACCCAAAATCACTCTTTTGAAATCACTTTTTGTGTTTGTCGATTAAAGGAGACAAAACATTACAGACTGTTTTTACGAGCGGTCACGCTTGCCAGATTTCCAGAATTCAAACCCCCAATCAGAGCTTTTCTGTTAAAAGAACATGTTTTACTTAATCTTTCCAATCTGGCAACTAAGCACACGCGCTCTCTCTACACTGAGGAAGAAGCGCGGATGTTCTGAAAACACAGACAAGTAAGCTGGAGTTCAGCGATCTTTATTTGAGATTTTCTACTTAAATTAAAGTGTCATTCAGTCGGTTTATATTGCGCTGCTCGTTTGCTGACTAAATCCGGGACCAAATTGTAGGCTGATATCCAGCAGTTGTTCTCAAACTGACGTACGCGAACGAACAAAGTGCTGAGTTTTGCCGTTCATTTTATTCTACTCCACCTTAAAATAACATGAAAACTGAACATGTATTTCTAGCAGTTAAAATGTCGTATATACACGACATTCAATCAAAATTACCCCATCTTTCGCGGTCAAAACTGACTGCACCCACACTAGCCAGCAAATCGCGCTACGTTAGTGCTGTTCGACAATATAACGTTATTGTAAAAGTGGGGATTTAGCACTACTAGCATGAAGAACAAATATAGACACAGACTGCATGTAGATTTAAGATTAAAACTCTCTTCGATACAAAAACATACCCTTCTGTGAGTTACTGTTTTTAATGTTGATCATATTATACCAGCAAGAATATTGCCCGAATATAATATAATAATATCCCCAATATTGATTTTATACAACAGTTCAACAAACAAAAGGGTAATATTAAGTGATGTACATTTTAAACAGTATTGTCAGTATTTTTGCTCTATTTTGCAAAGAAAGCCACAGCAGAACTGCAGCACACAAGCTGTTTCGTGAACGAATCTGCTTGAATCTGTACTTATTGAATTTTTTTAAAAACTTATTTAAAGCATTATTTATTTTACAAAGGTAAAGGTAAAAAATGCACTGGAAAAATCGATTTAAGAAGACAAATATTGTCCCTTAATGGAAAAGGTGTAACTGCAGTAAGTGGAAAAAAAAGGGTATGCAGAAGGATGTTAAATCCCTCAGAGGGTACGAAACTCTAAAAAGTTTGAGAACCACTGAAAAGGGATATGTACAACTGCACTAGTGCTACTGCTAAGAGTGCAATGTCAATACAGCCTGTTACCTTGATTCAAATTTTTCATAAGCTTAAATGAATTGGTCTAAAGAGAAAAATTATAATGACTCTTTTGTTTAAAGACTACATATAAAATAGCTATCAAAATTAATGTTGGTAACTGTAGTTTGACTAAAAGTAATGACTAAGACTTGACAAAAATGTGATGACTTTTCGTCGACTAAAACTAGACTAAAATATGAAAGACTAAAATGACTAAAATGTGACTAAGACTAAAGAGCATTTTCATCTGAAGATAAAGACTAAGACTAAATCAAAAATGGCTGCCAAAATTAACACTGGTTCAGATGTGATGTCATTTGAAGCCAGAATCCATTTGCTCATTGTGAGAGATGGAGAGAGAGGAGATGCAGCACTGCTGATTCATTCAAGTTTTCAAATGACTGATTTGACGTGATCATCTGTGTTGATCAATTTACTAATAAATGTTTGCAGTAATTTACCACATTATAAATGCGAAACCTGCTGAATGAGCAATACTCACAATCCTGTGCAGAAATTCAGATCACGTATGGTATCGATTTTATATTGATTCTACGGTATTAGATTTTGGTACCGTACTGAAGCCACAATTGTGGTATCGAGCCATCCCTAAGCAGCATTTACTACAAAACAAGGTTTTCATGATACTTTAATGTTTCATAGTATGATACCAAGCCGCTCTGAAAACACTGTATCATGAGCTCCATGTGTGCTGCACATGCATACTATATTTATTCAATTAAAAAAGGCTTTTTCAATTAAATAATCACACTAAGACATCTGACCAATTGTTTATAAATTATTACATTCCTGCATTAACAAATCTGTAATTTTATTCTCACCTGGGGTCAGAGGTCACTGCTTCATCACTGAATAAAGGAGGATGAAACATAGATCTGTCACTCTTCATGGACACACAGCTGGGTTCTGTAGATGAAGATCTCTCACTGCTCTCTCTGTTCTCCATAGTGAGAAACTGACTTCAGACCTGCATATGGAAACAGAGAATAAATCATACATAATGTTTTAGCTATTCCAGTAATTCCAATGAAAACAAATGTTAATGCTACACAGACAGTGAGATTCTGGAGAATTTGGTTCTTCAGACTTTGTAGCAGCAGTTTCTGGAGCAGGGGTTCTCAACCCTGGTCCTCGAGGGCCACTGTCCTGCAGAGTTTAGCTCCAACCTTGATCAAACTCACCTACCTGTAACTTTCTAGTAATCATGAACAGCTTAATTAGTTGGTTCAGGTGTGTTTGATTAGGACTGGAGTTAAACTCTGCAGGGCAGTGGCCCTCGAGGACCAGGGTTGAGAAAGCCTGTTCTAGAGGATCGTTTTCTTATGATGTCCTTAAAGTAATGGTTTACTGACTGTGGAAGAACCAGATCTGAACCCACTGAACCGCTCTGAGATGAACTGGATCAGTGATCCAGACCCATTACTCAACGTCACTGTCTGACCTCACTGAATATGTTTCCATCCAAAGTTGCGAATTTAACTTCTGCACAAATTTGGAATATCGCATAAAACATTTGCGAATAAAGCAGCGTTTCCATCCAGTGAGTCGAAGAGAGCAAAATCCTCACTTCCTGATAAACTGGCACTAAATATCTCTAAGAAAAATGGAAGTTGCTGCAGTAGAAGCCACTGTATAAAATAATTTCCGTATATAATACATAACTTGCGCCTCAGAGCGCGCAGACGTAACAAACGCTGTCATGTTCTCTTGCATTCAGATTCCTGGTGTTTGTGAACACAATCGTGTGAGGCGCTTCTGGAAGGGAATTATACTGAACCATTTTAATGACAGAGTTTGTGATAGAGGGGCGTGGTTTGCAGAACTTCACACACTGGATGAGAAGCGCCACATTTCAAATAATAAAACATTTCAGAATCCTCCATTATAATGCATTATAACTGCCCCACATCCTTGTTAATGTAGGCTACATAAAGACTGTAGACAGATTGTAGACTGTACATGTTAATATTAGTGATAATAGTAGCCTATAAGTTAGACAGATATAGGATTATATTTTCTTAAGCTTAATTTATGACTTTCTGGATAATTGTATTTTTTAGAGACATAGAGATCACGGTTCTCCCATGATTCTGAATACAAAACAGACAACCAAACAAAATAGGCTAATATGTTTTTTTTTTTTTAAACACGTTTTCATATAGCATTTATCCGACTCAGTTGAACGCATACATTTTTTTATGCGCATTTTTAGAATTTATGCGCATCTTGGCGTTTCCATCCAGCATTTTTTTTATGCGATACCCCAACATGCGCATAAGCATACTGTAGGTGAACAGAAACATATCTACATGCTCTTGTGTCTTACTGAACATTGTTGATGATTATTTTTCCATTATTGATTTTTAGTTGTTGAAGCACTAGTAAATAACCCCTGAAAGCTCAAACAAGTTAGTACAGTATTACATTTTTCAAATGTTTAACAGTTGCTCTCGCTCCAGTTTCAATGTATTCATTAAACAAACAAGTTCATTAAAAATTAAGTATACATCACATTGACTCAAATTTCACTTTAACCATATCATTCCAACACATTAATTTTTATTTTTATTTTTTTAATGTGGAAAACAGGTGTCAGTACTTTGGATATTATATTATATTATATTATATTATATTATATTATATTAATCAGTCTAAAATATATCAATTTCAATGAGTCCAGCAATAATTCTAGAGATATCATACTCTAAACATGGCTTCTCAGATAAAACATTTCTGGCCTGGAAATAAAGAAGACTTCAGGAGGCTTACAGACTTTAGGTTTATGTCACAACTATTATGATAAAATATAAACAAGGCCGGTGCAGAGACACACATTAATTCTGAATCAGTGGTGTTGATTTCATTTCATCGCTTGTCATGTAAAGACTGTTGGGAAATCTCCAGTGTACAAAACAGAGACTCCAAACAACTGCAGGAAGAGATTCATCATCATGTCATGATTCACCACAATATCATAGTTTTTTTTAATAACATTTATGTAAGTTTCATAAAAAAGGTAGATTGGTCTCATTTGAATCCGAAAAGTAAGACTGATTATCCCTAAGTAACTGATAGTCAAGATCAATTTTTTCAAATTAGTTTTGATCAATCTGGCCTTAAATTAGTGGTTGTTTATGAAACTGGCCTCTGAAGATGAACTTGTCACTTTACGTCAAAACTCCCTATATTGAGCTTTAAATTTATGATAGCAAACAGAAATCATTGTACAATAATGTGGCATGATATCAGAAGCCGATAAATAAACTTACCGTAATGTGATATTTACGACAGATTTCACATTCTTAAGAATCGAGTCTTTACTTTCGGTTTGGACTCAAAGGTGTTTCCTCAGAACACTGAACGCGCATGCGCAGGAGGCCTCAGGCGTCAACAACAAATAAACCCCGCCCATCTCTCTTCTTATTTTAGTTTTCTGGCGGGTTTCAGTATATCATTAAATGTGTTTAGCGCCACCTACTATCAGAATCATAAAGAGCTTTATTGCCAGGTATGTTTACACATACTAGGAATTTGTTTTAGTGACAGAAGCTCCACAGTGCAACAGAGTGACAGCGATAAGACAAGACACAGATAATAAAAAGAATAAAAGAATAATATACAAATATACAAGATAGACAAAGTGCAAAAAAAGCAAAAAACAATATATAGTATAGACAATTTGTATGTACAGTTATAATGTGTGCAAATTTGAAATATAAATAAGTATGTGTTTTAAGTAAATAATGTATAATAGTGTTGTGTGTTCCTCGTTTATTGTCAAGTGATCATGAGATGGATTGACATATACTGGAGTGTGTAATATAATGACTTCCTCAAGCTCTAATTACATTCTACTGATTAGTCCAGAAACTTCATTAAAGTCTTATAGCTGCTTCCATCTGCTTATTCCCTATTTCTGTTCACTTCTTTCCTCTTCCTTCCATTGTGTTGTAATTAGGCTACTTTCAATTCAATTCTGTCTAAATTAAAGGTTTTGCAATTAATATACACATAATACCTCACATTTATCTTTATTTGTAAATTCACACTTTAATATGTGAATTATATTATCAGAAAACTAAACACATTTAGCGCCATCAGGCCTTTGTTTGTGTTTAATGGATAAACAAAGCTGCGCACTCAGGTTTATGGCTGCTGTAAATTTTACCTACCACAAGATGGCGCTGTTTTGCGACACTCTTGATGCTTTGGAACTTTTTCCGAAACATTTAGAGCAGGAGTGTCCAATACTGCTCCTGCAGGGCCACTGTCCTGCAAAGTTTAGCTCCAACCCCAATTAAACACTCCTGAAACAGCTAATCAAGGTCTCACTAGGCATACTAGATCAGTGGCCATAAATATCATGATAAGTGAATTGTAAGGACATTTTCTGGATTAAACGGCTCATAAACGGTCTAAATGATGTTTGTCTTTTATCGAAGGTTTGTGTGAGGGTCAGTTTGGGGGTCAGAGGTCAGGTTAGCACAAGACAGAAAAGCAATGCTAGTCTATGAGAAGATCTGATGATAGAGTGTGTGTAACATCTCTGACTCGTATGTGCTGTGGTGCTCTCATGAATGTGTGTTGGAGATTAATAAAGTGTTTTTATTTTCACAAACAAAGCACTCGCATCGCTTCATAAACTGAGGTTAAACCACTGGAGTCGTATATGGATTACTTTTTACGATCTCTTTATAAACTTTTTGTAGCGTCAAAGTGCTAGTTGCGTAGGCTATTAATGGAGGGACAGAAAGCTCTCAGATTTCATTAAAAAGATCTTAATTTGTGTTTCAAAGATGAACGAAAGTTTTACGGGTTTGGAACGACAATTTATGACAGAATTTTCATTTTTGGGTGAACTAACCCTTTAAAAGCAAATATTGTGCAAATATCCTCTCTGGACATCCCTTTTGGCCACTGCTGTACCCGAACAAAAACAGACAATAACTTGCAATATATTTTGTCTAAACATAAGTTACTCAATATTAATGTATTGTTTATTGGACTGAAACTTTGCATTCGCTCATAAAACTTTTGTAATGGAAATAATATGTGGGAAGAAAACTATATTTCAGTGATTTCACTGCTTTTGCATTCTTTCACAAAACATTTGCGTTCCCAAAAGAAACTTTGCAAAACCGTTGTGATATTTTCATATGAAAACAATATGAGGTGGAAAGAAAAACTGTTTTTCAGCACTTTTTTGAACAAATGCAAAGCTTCTTGTTGGAACGCAACACTTTTTACGGAGCCCCTATAGGGACAAGGTGATGGAAAAAATATATATTTCAAAGCTTTTGTGTTCCTTAAGAAGGTTTGTCTTCTCTGTAATGTTGTCTACAAACTGACTGAGAGAATTAAAAGAAATATATTATCCAGAAGAATTTCAGTTGCCACAAGTTTATAAAATCTCCATTTTTTCTAGTCTTAAAGGTATTTTCAGTTTAGTTTCTCATGTTATTTCTTCAGGTGTAAATTATTATCGTATCAGTGCTGTCACATCATACCTGTTACTTTTCTCTGCATTGATCAAAATGGACCAATCACAGTCATTTATAATTATTGAAGAATTATTTTATAGATTAATCTAATAGAGATTGCTGGGGAGCATTTGACAGACAATCCTAAGAGGAATTAATAGATTACAAAATACATTTTAATGCTGTTGTCTGAAGCTGTGTCCCAATTCAGGGGCTGTGCACTTTGAAGTGCATGAAAGGGGTGGAGCTTTGGAGTGGAGGGTTGCCAGGTCTGCGCAACAAAACCATCTCAAAAGTAGCGAAATCACAGCACAAGTGTAAAAGTATCCCAATCCCAGACGTGGCAACAATGAGCCGAGCATCGTTACGCCAGCTCTGTGTGAATTCACATAAATGTAAGCAATGCCCCAGTTTCACCTATATGTAATATCTAAAACAAACTGTAATATCCATGATGTCCAAAACGTC
This sequence comes from Ctenopharyngodon idella, assembly GCF_019924925.1. Classification (NCBI taxonomy): domain Eukaryota; kingdom Metazoa; phylum Chordata; class Actinopteri; order Cypriniformes; family Xenocyprididae; genus Ctenopharyngodon; species Ctenopharyngodon idella. Next base: position 1,397,709 of record NC_067239.1, on the reverse strand, counting down.
AGTTTTTCATAAATACAATATTTGTCTCTGAGATGGAGTAGAGTTTAATAAAATCCTAAAGTACTGTACTTTAAATTTAGACTTAAATACAGCTTAAATACAGAGTAAATGTGTAAATATGAATGTATATATTTCCACAGTTAACGTTTCATTTAACATAAAAAACAAACAAGGTTAACTATTTGCTAACGATATAAAACTAACATTACATAGTTTAACCATACATATTTTGGTCCAGTGTCCTGTCGTTGCCGGCAGTGAAACATGTCAAAACCCAATAGAAAGTCATAAAACTTTAAAATGCACACACAAACGTCAACTGTCAGCTGTCTGTCACACAGCTGCTAGCCATGTAACGACGCTCGGCTCATTGTTGCCACGTCTGGGATTGGGATACTTTTACACTTGTGCTGTGATTACGCTACCTTTGGGATGGTTTTGTTGCACAGACCTGGCAACCCTCCACTCCAAAGCCCCACCCCTTTCATGCACTCCGAAGTGCGCAGCCTGTGAATTGGGACACAGCTTGAGTCTTCATGTGCCCCCTGGAGGAAGACATCTTTTCTCATGAAGACCTGCCCAGTGCTGTACCAACATCGTTCCCAAAGCTGGTTCCCTTATGAAGTGGAGCTTTAACACGGCGTCAGGGTGTTGATGCTATTGGAGCGCTGCCCATGAACCATGTCTGGGGCCTCATTTATAAAATGTTGCACAGAAACTGTCCTAAATTTGATCTTACAATCATTTCTCAGATGTGTGTACGTGTGATTCATACACACAGAAAACTAGTGTACGCCTCTCTTTCAGATGTGAAATCTATAAATCTGTTGTGCATGTGAAAGTCTCTGTCTGTTGCCCGTTCTCAAGCTTCACTCGTTAGCTCTGCTTCTCTCATGCCAAATCCACAAGCCCGCTCTAACACTTCTTCTGATTTGGCAGAGAGTATGTTGTTGGCCTGATGTAGTTCTGAGGAGCTTGATGTGACGGGAGCTGAGATGGATGTTTTAAGTGAGCCCGTCTCCTCCCTCACCCTCATGTACTGTATGAGGAATTGGTCGACGTTATGACCCATGCTACTGCCAGACTTAAATTGGATTGGTCAGCAGAGGAGGAGGAATCTGCCTCAGGCTGATTGGATGAGTGATTCCTCTCGGGTCATAAACGTCCCACCGTATGCTGAATGAGTCGAGTATAGATCTGTGGACGTCAGAGATCCAATTACTGGTTATGGACTAATACTCTAATGAGAGATAGTTGACATTAAGTTACTTATAGTTAGTAGTAGAATGTTTAAAGTGGACTATTGAAAGTGTTACCTTTTTATTTCTTATAATTCTGGATGCTATCTAGATTAATTAGATGGTAATCTATATATAAAATACTAAACTGTAACATTATTAACATTTTTAATCTTTGCTCAAATGCAAAGTCCCAGACCAGTTATTGGATTTGACTATTGAAATTACATTGTCACTTCTCACCATGTACTTGAACAAATCACAGCTTCAGTAGATAAAAATCCATCCAATCAGCACAAATTTCCCCTCAAGCCCGCCTCCCTTACAGTATTAATTAGTTTGGGCTTTGTTAGGAGACAGTCAAGAACCACAGTGTGTTTGATCTTTAAACTGTCAATATGATTGAGGCATTTAATGGACCTTGGACACTGGTTGACAGCCAGAACTTTGATGAATACATGAAAGCAGTGGGTACGTTAAAATACGATTTTTTTATTTTTTTTATTTTTTTTTTGCATAAAGACATCTTTAATGTGTGAGGTGCAGTAGTGCATCTGGCGTTTAAATGCATGGATTATATTTTCTGTGTGGTTTATAGGCTATAATAATAATAGTTTTGTTCTGTCTGTAATGTTTTCTGATGTTTTGTTCAACGGGTATTGTAGGCGCTTCTATCAAACCCACAATTGACATCAGTCAAGTTGTCATTAAGACGCTGACCACCGTCAACAAGAGAACGATTTCTTTCAAACTGGGAGAGGAGTTTGATGAAACCACAGCAGATGACAAACAAGTAAAGGTTTGTGTTTTTTCATTTACTGAGTCTACAGCATATCTGACATCAGTTTCATGAAGCAATATAAAGTACTTTGGCAGGTTAGGACTCTTACCCTGCATGAATTTGATCATACATGACAATTTGTGTTTATATCATGCACAATAAAACGTCTAAAAAACAGACATGTTTTCATCTCATTTCAGTCCACGGTAACCTTGGAAGGAGAAAGTCTTGTTCACGTTCAGAGGTGGGACGACAAGGAGACAAAGATTGTTAGAGAAATCAAGGATGATAAAATGATTACTGTAAGCAGCATTATTAATATATTATATTTATATGATATACATATATGAAATTTAATGTTCCTAAATTTCCTCTTCTGGTCTTTGCTGTTTCCAGACCTTGATCTTTGAGGGTGTTCAGGCTGTCTGCACATATGAAAAGGCATAATGTCATAATTACCCTGCATTGTGACATTGTGATTTATCTGAATGTTGCAGAATGTCAGTAATGTTGGTAGATGGTATAATTGAGGCCTGCCTTTCTGTCAAGTTGAATGAAATAAACACTTGATCAAAAACTGATTTGTTTTTTTTTGTTTTTTTACGGTCTTATGCAAATGCTTCATTCTCATTAGTTTGATATTGAAGTTTTCATAGTCCTAATTTTTGAACTTTTGACTGGTTCATCTCTTATGATTGTGCCAATGTAGTTTACAAACAGTAATAAATGCTTTGAATTAAATATAATATTTTTGTTTGATATTTACAGCTGTTTGGTGATTGTTTTATTCAAAATCTCTTTTTTACTTTACAGTTTGTTACCGAAAGGCTAAATATGTAGCCTAATGTCACTTCTAATTTATTACTTTAACAGTTAAATTAATCAAGAGCAAAATAATACTAAAAAAATGTGTATGTATATTACATGATAAAAATGTTGTATTTTTGACCAGTTTTAATACATTTTTGTTCCTGAAATCCACCCTTCTGATGGGATCAGATAATCCAGATTTTTTGGATCAAAGGTATCCCGATCTTACTAAAAACAACACAAATTGATGATTTTATCCAGATCAAAACCAAGATTGGATTTTGAGATCTAATATGATTTCAGAATCCTTTTTTCCTTTTGAACAACACATTTTCAAGATTTGATCCAATAGCCGAAATCCGATCAGATTACTTTTGAACAGCTGGCCCCTGGTTTTTCAAAGAAAAATTGGATTGGATCACCTTGATCCAGATACACAATTTTTCAGATCTGGATTAAGAAGTGCTCTACAGAGCCCCTAAAGGGACATGCTGATAGGAAGAATATGAGATGGGCGGGAAAAAAAAAAAAAACATTTCAATGCTTTTGCGTTCTCTCAGAAATGTTTTGCATAGTGTTCACCCAAGAAACTTTGCATTCACTCACAAAGAACTTTTGACTGGTTCATCTCTTATGATTGTGCCAATGTAATTTACAAACAGTGATAAAAAAACCCACTTTGAATCAAATATAATATTTTTGTTTGATATTTATGGCACCAAAATCTCCTTTTTACTTTATGCTAGGTTACCGAAAGGCTAAATATGTAGCCTAATGTCTACTTCTAATTTATTACTTTAACAGTTAAACTAATCAAGAGCAAAATAAAAATGTGTGCATATTACATTTTTTTTTTTTTTTAAGTTTTAAAGTTTTATTACATTTTTGTTCCTGAAATCCACCCTTCTGATGGGATCAGTATAATCCAGTATAATCAATGATCAAAGGCATCTGTGATGAGGCAGAGGCTGATGCTGATTTAGAATCCATAAGCAGAAGTTTTATTGAAGAGAGTGCAGACAAAAACCAAATCGATAGACAGATAATCATAAACGTAGAAGCAGGCAAGGGGTCCAGCACACAATAAACAGTCCAGTCCAAACAGCAAGTCAAAAGGGTACTCCAAAAATCAGAAAACGAGAAAGGCAGGCAATGGGTCATACACAATAAGTAAATCAGGTGTAGGAAACTTCTTCCTCGTCAAAGCAGAGACCAGGAGACGTTGGGATATCTTTCAAGCAGAAGTTACTCTTTATTGAGAAACGCGCTGTGCGTCGCTGTAGTCATCCAAGTCCAACTAAGGCAGGGTACATTCAAGGGGGAGGGATACATAGAGTAGAGGTGGAGACAATCTAAACAAAGCATGCAAATGCAGTGCAGGAATCAGCCCGTTACCGGCATTTTCCCAGCCCTGATCTAATCAGCATTACAGTGTCATTCAAATGCATAGGTGCTAATCCAATCAGTCTGTCAGTATCGCCCATACCTTCACATTATCATAGAGACGAAGGCAGAGCTGTGTCTTGAGCTTGTCATGCCAAATGGTCAGGAAGTGCATAAAGACACTTGGGCTGCCTGACTTGATTTTCTTAGAAAGTCATCCTTTTTACCTTAAAATGCTAAATACAATGTACTTCACCTTAGTATTTCATGTGATGTTATGTCAGGATGTAGGATCAGCAGATCTTAAACAGATTCTTAAATTTGTAATCCCACACAGGCAATAGAATGAGAACGCTCGGTAAGGCAGGTAAACTGGCAATACTTCGCAACTAGTGTTTGGCATGGCTGGGGTATATGGCTACCAAACAGGATGTTGCCATAGAGCTAGCAGAGGGAGTGGTATCAGTCAGTACTCGGGCGAGGGCTCTCTCTGCTGATGTGGTGTTACAGAACCCCCCCCTCTAGAAATGCCTCCTGGCGTTCGCCGTGGTCACACCTTGTGCCCGAGGTGCAGGTCTGTCAGGTCTGGCTTGTTGAATCTCCTCGATGAGCGTGGGATTCAAGATGTCGTGGGCAGCTACCCAAGATCTCTCCTCAGGCCTGTAGCCCTCCCAGTCCACCAAATATTGGAGCGGACCCCCTCTAGGTCTAGAGTCCAGTAGTTCTGTCACCTTATATGCTGGTGATTCATCAATGTCCAGCGGTGGTGGTGGTTCTTGGTTCTCCGCGTTGGGGTCAGCAGATGGGTGGAACGGTTTGAGAAGCGATACATGGAAGGAAGGAGAAATACAGTAATTAACAGGAAGCTCTAATTGGTACATGACCAATTAATCTGTCTCAAGATTTTGGTTGGGCCTATGTACCTGGGGCTCAGCTTCCTGCTCGGTAGCTGCAACTTCAGATCCCTTGTGGAGAGCCAGACACGTTGTGCTGGTTGTTAAGGGGGATGTGGGCGACGCCGCCTGTTGGCCTGGATTTCCTGATTCCGTATGGCTCTTTGGAGACGTACATGTGCACTGTCCCACACCCTCTCACTACGGCAGATCCAGTCATCAACTTAAGGTACAGAGGAGGGCTCACCAGACCACGGAAGTAGAGGGGGTTGATATCCTAGCACACACTGGAATGGGGTTAATCCGGTAGATAAATAAGACAGAGAATTTTGAGCATACTCAGCCAATGGTAGAAATTCCACCCATCGGTTCTGTTCACTAACTGTTGATTAACTAACAATCTGGTCAACATAAAGTTCTTTATTTGAAGCACAATTCTACAAGAAAGGTAACTTACTGAAAAAGTGTTGGTGCTTAAAGTGCTTCACTTAGCTGAAATTTAATGGATAGTATCCATGGTATTCATCATACTAAGTATTCATAATATTCATAGTATTCATCACTATTCAGCAGTGATTAACATTGGGACAGATAAACGGTCATAGTTCTGTTCAATATACAAAGTAACTTTTGTTTTAACATTGTTTGTGGTTAAAAGAGAAAAATGGAAAGAAAATGGAATGAGGAAATAGTCAATTAATTAATCGTTTTATTGTTTTATTTTTGTAATGTTTGTAGTAGATCCGTTAATCTGAGATCGATTGCTCATGTCTCGCTTTCTCAGACGGTATCGCGAGAGTTTCTCCATACAGGCGAACGTTCTCAGGTGAGATAGCGAGGGCTGCTCATACAAGTAAATGCCGTCACTGAGGAAACGTCTCATCATCTTGTGATTATTTCTACCTGTTTATTCTCAGGTATCGAATCACTAAAGTGATTATAATGCAGTTCGAAAACGAGTTTGAATGTTGAGGACATGTGTATGTAATAGCTGAAAAAGAGTAAAAGTTTCATTAAGTTTGTTAGTGCGTGCACACGAGCGGAGCACATGGTAGCCGGGCCTAAAGCATGGCTGTGTAACGTTAATATGATTTTCGCCTTGTGAAAAAACTAAAAGGCGCCCTTCACTATCTCTGATTGGTTTAGACCACGCTATGGGCCTAATGTGTGTCTGTTGTTGAACCACAGGGAGACTTTTTTTTTCTTTCCCTCGAACGGCTGGTCGTACCGGTGTGACCTCGGATTTTTTTTAGTCGTACCATTGAGAAATTAGGTCACACTTGCGACCAAATTGGTCGCACTCTAGAGCCCTGGAATCTTTTTGTCCTTTTGAACAACCCATTTTCAAGATTTGATCCAATCCGACAGCCGAAATCTGATCAGATTACTTTTGAACAACTGGCACCAGTTTACTTGCATAGTCCCTAACTGGAGATTATATTGCTCTTTTATAGTTATTGATATCACTTCCATCCAGTGCTAATAAACACATGTAATTCACGCATTGAAGGAATCAGTCTGAGATGTTAAGGTTTTTTCTTTCACTGGTAATAATTCTACACAGTAACTGCTCTGATGTCCCAAAGCATTTATCATCATCATCCATCAGTGTCAGTTTAACGTTCTTTACGCTCTGAGATCTTTTACTTGATTTTGTGCCATAAACGCACATAAAACTTTAGAAAGCAAACAATATGTATTGAATTTTTGTTCTATAACCATATGATACTGTACAGATCTGTGTTTACATGTGGTTTCATTACATATAATCCAGTCCGGTTAATATTAATATACATTAATCTTGAAGTTACTCACTTTTATTGGACTAAAACTTTGCATTCGCTCATAAAACATTTGTAATCAAAATAATATGTGGGAAGAAAAATATATATTTCAGCTTTTGCATTCGCTTGCAAAAGTACGGCATTCCCCAAGAACCGTTCTCTGTTGATATATAGTATTTAAGTTGACATGATTCAATGTATTCAGTGATTCCTCTGCATTTATATTTTGATTGATATAGTGGCAGTGTACAGTAGGTGAAAAGACGTTATAGTTAGTTACTTGATTCAGGAACTGAATTCTAAAACCTAAAGTGATTTTGTCTACAAACTGACTGAGCGAGAGAGAAAAAGGATATTATCCGGTAGAATTTCAGGTACCACAAATCAAGTTTATAAAATGTACGGGACCTCCTATTTTTCTAGTCTTACAGGTGTTTTCATTTAGTGGTAATTCGTTTCTCATATTCTTTCTTCAGGTGTCCAGATCGCAGGTGAAGCAGCAGTGTGTCGATTTGAAGGTCAGACACAGATTTTTAGTAAAATGGATTAATTTTTAAATAACAACAGTTATTTATGTTTCTGGGACAGTAAAGTCAAACAGAAGATGAATGTTGAAAAAACATTTACGTTTCCCCTATAAAACTTTGCAGTCACTTGCAAAACCATTGTGATATTTTCATATGAAAATAATATGAGGTGGGGGGAAAACTGTTTCTCAAGTGCTTTTGTGACCAAATGCAAAGTTTCTTGTGGGAACGCTACACTTTTTATGGAGCCCTGGAGCTAGCAGACTTTGCCCTCTGTGCCCTCCATTACACCAAGCAAGCGGCCCGTGCCATTGGCCACTCTATTGTGGTATTTGTGGCATAACGTTTCGGGGCTTAAGGAGGAGGAAGAAGCATTTCTCCTTGATGTCACGGTTTCGCTTTCTGGACTTTTTGGTACCGCTGTTGAGACAGTGTTTCAGAAGATTAAGTCAGTGGCATTTGAGCGATACATCCCCCACCGCGGTCAAGGTCATCCCCCTCTTCTGACCATGTAGCCGGCCCTAGCTGGAGACAGGGTCAGAAGGTCAGTGTGGCTGCCCGTGCCCCGCCTCCGAGGAGTAGGTGTTCAAAGCAGTGACCTCACAAGAAATCATGGCCACGAGAACTAGTGGAGCTGAGGATGCTGCAGCATAATCAGTTTTTGTCTTTCAAAATGTTTTTTAATCTTCCACCTTTGTTCATAAAATTACTCTAAAGATTATTTCGTTTTTTTATATGTTGTTGAATATGGTTTTATGACATTGAGAAATTAATATAGGCTTTTTGACACAAAACTGAGCATAGAGATCTTGATAAAAGCATTCATCGGAATTAGGGGCCGTTCACACACAACCAGTTTTCCATTCCACTGTGCAACTTTTCTATTGTTTTTTATGTGAACACGCTAGACGGATGCGTTTAACCGTTGCGCTTGTCTCGCGTCTTTTGCAGCGAAACAGCATTCTAGAAACATGGAGCTCAAGATAAAACAAGTTCAACTTGTAAAAAACAAGTCTTGAGACCTTGTGCTTTTTCCCCATTCCACTTTCCGTGCTCAAGGCCAAAGGAGTATAGGCTACTTTGAAAGGCTCCTGCGCTCAACTGTGCAAGTTGTTGAGCGGTAGAACATGGGTTGTTGGCACAACTTGCATCTTTCTTTCTTTTTTTTTTTGTATCTTCTTTTACCATTTCAAAGTGCATCCAATTCCACACTTTAGATTTTCTTATCCCAGACTTTGTTAAAGATTTAATCCCTGCCTCCAAAATGCCCTCTGTTGGTCACGGATCATGGAAAGTGAAACTTAAATCTCACAGGGGTGGTTGGATTTATTCACGCACATTAAAAAAATTGAGCCTATTAAAAGCTTCTTTCTTTTCACATTTTTATTTAGGCTATAGCGTTATCATATAGGCTGTTTATTAATTTATTGGGAGAGAACCGGTAGGTCTGAAATCAGATATTGAGCACCCCCATATCTCGTCTCATAACACCTCTGCGTTTGGTAGTTGAATCAGGCTTCTCCTATCGAAGCATCGAATCGTCGACTATTGAGGGTCACCCCTAGATGATAATCTAGATTAATTAGATGGTAATCTATATGTAAAATATTAAACTGTAACATTATTAACATTTTAAAATGCAAAGTCCCAGACCAGTTATTGGATTTGACTATTAAAATTACAGTGTCACTTCTCACCATGTACTTGAACAAATCACAGCTTCAGTAGATAAAAATCCATCCAATCAGCACGAACTTCCCCTCAAGCCCCGCCTCCCTGACACAGTATTAATAGGAGACAGTTAGGAGACAGTGAACTCTGTTACTGTACAAGAACCACAGTGTGTTTGATCTTTAAACTCTCAATATGGTTGATGCATTTAATGGAACTTGGACACTGGTTGACAGCCAGAACCTTGATGAATACATGAAAGCAGTGGGTAGGCTAAGTTAAAATAAGATTTATTATTTTTTGCATAAAGACATCTTTAATGTGTGAGGTGCAGTAGTGTATCTGGTGTTTAAATGCATGAATTATATTTTCTGTGTGGTTTATAGGCTATAATAATAATAGTTTTGTTCTGTCTGTAATGTTTTCTGATGTTTTGTTCAACGGGTATTGTAGGCAATGGTACCAGACCTACAATTGTCATCGGTCAAGTTGTCATTAAGACGCTGCCCAACGTCAACAAGAGAAAGATTTCTTTTGAACTGGGAGAGGAGTTTGATGAAATCACGCCAGATGGCAGACAAGTAAAGGTTTGTGTTTATTCGTTTACTGAGTCTACAGCATATCTGACATCAGTTTCATGAAGCAATATAAAGTACTTTGGCAGGTTAGGACTCTTACCCTGCATGAATTTGATCATACATGACAATTTGTGTTTATATCATGCACAATAAAACGTCTAAAAAACAGACATGTTTTCATCTCATTTCAGTCCACGGTAACCTTGGAAGAAGAAAGTCTTGTTCGCGTTCAGAGGTGGGACGACAAGGAGGCAAAGATTGTTGAAGAAATCAAGGATGGCAAAAAAATTACTGTAAGCAGCATTATTAATATATTATATTTATATAATATACATATATGAAATTTAATGTTCCTAAATTTCCTCTCCTGGTCTTTGCTGTTTCCAGACCTTTACCTTTGAAGGTGTTCAGGCTGTCTGCACATATGAAAAGGCATAATGTCATAATTACCCTGCATTGTGACATTGTGATTTATCTGAATGATGCAGAATGTCAGTAATGTTGGTAGATGGTATAATTGAGACCTGCCTTTCTGTCAAGTTGAATGAAATAAACACTTGATCAAAAACTGATTTGTTTTTTTTTTTACTGTCTTATGCAAATGCTTCATTCTCATTACTTTGATATTGAAGTTTTCATAGTCCTAATTTTTGTCATTTGATCAAGACAATACTGTATATAGCAGTATATCTATGCAATACATACATACACACACACACACACACACAGTATATATGCAGCATTTCAATGCTTTTGCGTTTCTCAGAAAGGTTCACCCAAGAAACTTTGCGTTCGCTCACAAAGAACTTTTGACTGGTTCATCTCTTATGATTGTGCCAATGTAATTTACAAACAGTGATAAAAAAACACTTTGAATCAAATATAATATTTTTGTTTGATATTTATGGCACCAAAATCTCTTTTTTACTTTACACTAGGTTACCGAAAGGCTAAATATGTAGCCTAATGTCTACTTCTAATTTATGATTTTAACAGTTAAACTAATCAAGAGCAAAATAAAAATGTGTGTATGTTGTATGATAAAATGCATATATATATATATATATATACACACACACACAGTTGTGGTCAGAATTATTGGCACTCTTGGTAAATATGATCAAAGATGACTGTAAAAATAAATCTGCATTGTTTATCCTTTTGATCTTTAATTCATATAATTAGCAAAAATCTAACCTTTCATTGAAGGGAAATAATTGAAAGTGGGGGGGGGATCACATTATGAAATAAATGTTTTTCTCCAAAACACGTTGGCCACAATTATTGGCACCCCTAGAATTTTTTTTATGAGTAAAATATCTCTGAAGTATATTCCCATTCATATTTACATTTTTTTAGCACACCAGGGTGATCATGAACATGAAATTGTCCAGCCATGATTTCCTGTTCCACAGGAGTATAAACATGAGGAAACACAAAGGCCAAATTCCCTTAATCATTCATCACAATGAGAAAAACCAAAGAATATAGTTCTGATGTGCAGCAAAAGATTGTTGAGCTTCACAAAATAGAAAGTAGCTAACGCATTGAAAATCCCCATTTCCACCATCAGGGCAATAATTAAGAAGATCCAATCAACTAAAGATGTTACAAATCTGCCTGGAAGAGGACGTGTGTCTAAATCGCCCTAATGCGCGGTGAGGAGGACAGTTTGAGTGGACAAAGACTCTCCAAGGATCACAGCTGGAGAATTGCAGAGATTAGTTGAGTCTCAGAAAGTCTAAAAACATGATCAAACAGCACCTTCATCCCCACAAGTTGTTTGGGAGAATTTCACGAAAAATCCTCCTCGCTCATCCAGAAACAATCTCCAGCATATTCAGTTGTCAGACAAGACTGGAACTTCAAATGGGACCGGCTTCTATGGTCAGATGAAATTAAAAATCTGGTGGGTTGGCAGCAAACCCACCAGATGGGTTTGGTGCACACACGGATATAAAGTACCCCATGCCCACGGTTAAATATACTGCTGGATCTTTAATGTTGTGGGCCTGTTTTTCTGCTGGAGGTCCAGGACATCTTGTTCAGATACATGGTATCATGGATTCTATCAAATACCAACAGATAAAAAATGAAAACCTGACCGCTTCTGCTAGAAATCTTATAATAGGCCGTGATTGGATCTTCACTGAGCACAAAATGAAGCTTCTGCCATGACCATCCCAGTCCCCTGACCTGAACCCTAAAGAAAATGAGTGGAGTGAACTGAAGAGAAGAAGCACCAACATGGATCTGGGAATCTGAAGGATCTGGAGAGATTCTGTATGAAGGAATGGTCTCTGATCTCTTGTCAGGTGTTCTCCAAACTCACCAGGCATTATAGGAGAAGACTCAGAGCTGTTATCTTGGCAAAAGGAGGTTGCAAAAAGTGGCCAACATGAACTAAAGAAAAACATTTATTTCATAATGTGATTTTCCCCCTACTTTCAATTATTTTCCTTCAATGAAAGGTTAGATTTTTGCTAATTTTATGAATTAAAGATCAAACGGATAAACAATGCAGATTTATTTTTACAGTCATCTTTGATCATATTTATCAAGGGTACCAATAATTCTGACCTATAACTGTGTATATATATATATATATATTATTTTTTTATTTTTTTTTACCAGTTTTAAAGTTTTATTGCATTTTTGTTCCTGAAATTCACCCTTCTGATGGGATCAGTATAATCCAGATTTTTTTGGATCAAAGGTATCCCAATTTACTTTTAGTTTGTTATTTTCAGTCACATGTGTTCCTTTGTTTAGTTTTCAAACTTCTCCTTTGTTGTCATGGTTACTAATATGATTTGCCATCACATTCAGCTGTGTCATCGTTAATCACCTTGTTTGCCTGTGTATTTAAGTTCCTGTGTTTTCAGTTCATGTTGTCTGGTCTCGTCTATGTTATGTTGTAGGTACCCTGTTGGAATTGTCTGTGTTGAATTAAAGACTTTTTGGAATATTCATCTTCATGCGTTTATGTACAACATTTGTGACGCATTGAAGGAATCAGTCTGAGATGTTAAGGTTTTTTCTTTCACTGGTAATAATTCTACACAGTAACTGCTCTGATGTCCCAAAGCATTTATCATCATCATCCATCAGTGTCAGTTTAATGTTCTTTACGCTCTGAGATCTTTTACTTGATTTTGTGCCATAAACGCACATAAAACTTTAGAAAGCAAACAATATGTATTGAATTTTTGTTCTATAACCATATGATACTGTACAGATCTGTGTTTACATGTGGTTTCATTACATATAATCCAGTCCGGTTAATATTAATATACATTAATCTTGAAGTTACTCACTTTTATTGGACTAAAACTTTGCATTCGCTCATAAAACATTTGTAATCTAAATAATATGTGGGAAGAAAAATATATATATTTCAGCTTTTGCATTCGCTTGCAAAAGTACGGCATTCCCCAAGAACCGTTCTCTGTTGATATATAGTATTTAAGTTGACATGATTCAATGTATTCAGTGATTCCTCTGCATTTATATTTTGATTGATATAGTGGCAGTGTACAGTAGGTGAAAAGACGTTATAGTTAGTTACTTGATTCAGGAACTGAATTCTAAAACCTAAAGTGATTTTGTCTACAAACTGACTGAGTGAGAGAGAAAAAGGATATTATCCGGTAGAATTTCAAGTACCACAAAACAAGTTTATAAAATGTACGGGACCTCCTATTTTTCTAGTCTTACAGGTGTTTTCATTTAGTGGTAATTCGTTTCTCATATTCTTTCTTCAGGTGTCCAGATCGCAGGTGAAGCAGCAGTGTGTTGATTTGAAGGTCAGACACAAAAACACACACACATATTCCATATTGTGAAAATCATTTGGCCATAAATATCATGACAAGTGACTCATAAGGACATTAGCAGTCTTGCTAATGTTAACACTGTTTCCCTAGCTTTGGTTTTTTTAAGTTTCTTGTTTTCGTTGTGTTTTTTCCCTTGTTCGGTTTGCCTGTGTTCTGGATATCTTTGTTTAGATTGCCCATCTGTGTTTGACCATTTGCCTGTTTTTGGACTTGATTGTGGATTACAATTTCAATTTCAGCATGACTGTGAATCACAATGTTGCCAAAGCATTAACATGTTAACATATTATATATAAATAATAAAACAAACAAACAAAACATATATGTATACATCATGTCATATGTAGCATAGTAAATAAATCCATCTAAGTAAATGAATAAATGAAGCAGGTCTCTCTAGAGAGTTATCCGTCTCTAATGTTGTGAATGGCTAACACATATTTTGCAGCTGTGCAGCGCTGCTATCATCTTCACCAAGTATGAAGGGCATTTTCTCAGCATCACTCAGTTCAATGAATGAGGGAATCGGTGTTTCAAATATGGAGAGAATATATATATATATTTTTAAGATTGTTTTGCAGTGAAGGTGTTTTATTGTAATAATTTAGGGAATACCTGTAAAATACCAGTGTTTTTCTGTAGAAAAATTGTAATCAAAATTTCTGTTAAAGTTTTTTACACTTTATTTAAATTAAAATATTTTACTTTAATTTTTAGGGGTTTTTTGGCAGCCGTAGCTGACAGTCATTGACCATTTTTTTGCGATTTATTTTTTTTTACAGTGTAACTACAAGTTAACTAACTCTCATTAGTGTATTTGCAGTCAATACAAGAATGTATGAACTCCCTTTTTATTTTATCTGCTCCAAGAAAATACACTTCCTGAATGTAGTCAAACAAAACTGAAGTCTTTATTGACTATTGAAAGTGTTACCTTTTTATTTCTTATCATTCTGGATCATTCTGGATGCTGGATGATTAATTAGATAGTAATCTATATATAAAATACTAAACTGTAACATTATTAACAGTCCCAGACCAGTTATTGGATTTGACTATTGAAATTACAGTGTCACTTCTCACCATGTACTTGAACAAATCACAGCTTCAGTAGATAAAAATCCATCCAATCAGCACAAACTTCCCCTCAAGCCCCGCCTCCCTTACAGTATTAATAAGCCGTCCACAGACAGTTAGGAGACAGTGAACTCTGTGTCTGTACAAGAACCACAGTGTGTTTGATCTTTAAACTCTCAACATGGTTGATGCATTTTGTGCAACTTGGACACTGGTTGACAGCCAGAACCTTGATGAATTCATGAAAGCACTGGGTAAGTTATTTTTTTGCAGAAAGACAGAATTGCTCTAAACATCTTTGCATTTGTGAGGTACAGTAGTGCATATAGTGTTTAAATGCATGAATTATAATTTCTGTGTGGTTTATAGGCTATAATAATAACAGTTTTGTTCTGTCTGTAATAGCTTCAGATTTTTTGCTATTGGTTCCTACAGGTGTTGATTCTGCCATTAGGCAAATGGGCAATGATGCCAAACCCACAATTGTCATCAGTCATGAGGGTGACAAAGTTGTCTTGAAGACGCTGGGCTCCGTCATAAGCACTGAGATTTCTTTCAAACTGGGAGAGGAGTTTGATGAAACCACAGCAGATGGCAGACAAGCAAAGGTTTGTGTTTTTTCATTTACTGAGTCTACAGCATATCTGACATCAGTTTCATGAAGCAATATAAAGTACTTTGGCAGGTTAGGACTCTTACCCTGCATGAATTTGATCATACATGACAATTTGTGTTTATATCATGCACAATAAAACGTCTAAAAAACAGACATGTTTTCATCTCATTTCAGTCCACTGTAACCTTGGAAGGAGAAAGTCTTGTTCACATTCAGAGGTGGGACGACAAGGAGGCAAAGATTGTTAGAGAAATCAAGGATGGTAAAATGATTAATGTAAGCAGTATTATTAATATACTATATTTATACACCAATCAGGCATAACATTATGATCACTGACGGGTGAAGTGAAAAACACTGATCAGCTCTTCATCACGGCACCTGTTAGTGGGTGGATATATTAGGCAGCAAGTGAATATTTTGTCCTCAAAGTTGATGTGTTAGAAGCAGGAAAAATAGGCAAGCGTAAGGATTTGAGCAAGTTTGACAAGGACCAAATTGTGATGACTAGACGACTGGGTCAGAGCATCTCCAGAACTGCAGCTCTTGTGGGGTGTTCCTGGTCTGCAGTGGTCAGTATCTATCAAAAGTGCTCCAAGGAAGGAACAGTGGTGAACTCATTGATGCACGTGGGGAGTGAAGGCTGACCCGTGTGGTCCGATCCAACAGACGAGCTACTGTAGCTCAAATTGCTCAAGAAGTTAATGCTGGTTCTGATAGAAAGGTGTCAGAATACACAGTGCATCAGTTTGTTGCGTATGGGGCTGCATAGCTGCTGACCAGTCAGGGTGCCCATGCTGACCCCTGTCCACCGCCGAAAGAGCCAACAGTGGACACGTGAGCATCAGAACTGGACCACGGAGCAATGGAAGAAGGTGGCCTGGTCTGATGAATCACGTTTTCTTTTACATCACGTGGATGGCCGGGTGCGTGTGCGTCTCTTACCTGGGGAACACATGGATGCACACCAGGATGCACTATGGGAAGAAGGCAAGCCGGTGGAGGCAGTGTGATGCTTTGGGCAATGTTCTGCTGGGAAACCTTGGGTCCTGCCATCCATGTGGATGTTACTTTGACACGTACCACCTACCTTAGCATTGTTGCAGACCATGTACACCCTTTCATGGAAATGGTATTCCCTGGTGCCTCTTTCAGCAGGATAATGCTCCTGCCACAAAGCAAAAATGGTTCAGGAATGGTTTGAGGAGCACAACAACGAGTTTGAGGTGTTGACTTGGCCTCCAAATTCCCCAGATCTCAATCCAATGGATCATCTGTGGGATGTGATGAACAAACAAGTCCGATCCATGGAGGCTCCACCTCACAACTTACAGGACTTAAAGGATCTGCTGCTAACATCTTGGTGCAGATACCACAGCACACCTTCAGGGGTCTAGAGGAGTCCATGCCTCGACGGGTCAGGGCTGTTTTGGCAGCAAAAGCGGAACCAACAAAATATTAGGAAGGTGGTCATAATGTTATGCCTGATCGGTGTATAATATACATTTACATGATATTTTATGTTCCTAAATTTCCTCTCCTGGCCTTTGCTGTTTCCAGACCTTGACCTTTGAGGGTGTTCAGTCTGTCCGCACATATGAAAAGGTATAATGTCAAACTGATGGATGTTTCACTGTTACTTTGGCGTTGTGACTGTGATTTATCTGAATGTTGCAGAATGTCTCTGAGGCCTGCCTTTCTGTCAAACTGAATGAAATAAACACTTGATCAAAAACTGATTCTGTCTTATGCAAACGCTTCATTATCATTAGATTGATATTGAAGTTTCCATAATCCTAATTTTTCTAATTCAATCAAGACCTTAAAGCATTATATCTATGCTACACACACGCTAATATATATATATATATATATATATATACACACACACAATTTCTGAAACATAACTGAGAAATGCAACCTTCAATATTAAACTATTTAAGAACTATTTAAAAATATCACTTGCATAGTTCTTAACTGGAGATTTTATTGCTCTTTTATAAATATCACTGCTATCCAGTGCTAATAAATAATAAAAAAGAATCAGTCTATGAGATGTTAATGTTTTTTCTTTCACTGATAATATTTCTACACAGAAACTGTTCTGATGTTTCAAATCATTTATCATCATCATCCATCAGTGTCAGTTTACACTTTCTGATTTGGTGCCATAAACTCATAAAACTTTAGAAAGCAAACAAAATATGTATTGAATTTTTTGTTCTATAATCATATGGTTCTGTACAGACCTTTGTTTACATGTGGTTTCATTACACATAATCCAGTCTCGTTAATGTTAATATACATTAATATCAAAGTCACTCAATATTAATGTAGTTTACTGGACTGAAACCTTGCATTCGCAAAACTAATGTAATGGAAATAATATATGGGAAGAAAACTATATTTCAATGATTTCAAAACATTTGCGTTCCCCCAAGAAACTTTGCAGTCACTTGCAAAACCATTGTGATATTTTCATATGAAAAATAAAACTGTTTCTCAGCTTTTCTGAGGATCGACCGTTTGACGCAGACTGATGCTACGCAAACACGGTCTCATAGAGAAAGTCTGTGAAGCGTCTGAAGTCTCGTATCAAACTCAGTCCTGTCAGTGTCTCAGACGTCACTCTCTGTTCGGGGTGTTTTGGGTGACGCGCTCTCTGCCGGCTCCTCTCCTCTCCTCTTCCTCAGGCCCTTCATCTTGCGTGTCTGTAGTTTGTCCAGGTCCTGCTTCTGCATGTGTAAGCGGCCAAACCTGGTGCCGAAGACATCATGGGAAATGTTCTTCTTCTTCTTGGGCTGCAGGTGAAATGGAGGTGAAGCACATGACTATCACAGGAGAAACATCTGGAGCTCGTACTGTACACAGATCAGCACTAATACAGACACATATCTGATCAAACCCATCTGAATGTGTTCAGAATTACTTTTGAACTCTTCTGGATTCTGTTTTAATTTTTCTGGATTCTTTTTTTCTTACTATAACAAGTAGTGCTGCACAACAGACGTTTACTGTTAACATTAAAACATGTGGGGGGGGGGGGGGGGGGGGGGGTGATTTTCCTTGAATAATAAAGTTTTAATTGTATTATTATTACTTTGAGAAGTACATTCTACTGTATAATAGTAATATCTGTGTCACACAGCCCTACTTTTGATTTATTAATCCA
Organism: Ctenopharyngodon idella; assembly: GCF_019924925.1. Lineage (NCBI taxonomy): Eukaryota > Metazoa > Chordata > Actinopteri > Cypriniformes > Xenocyprididae > Ctenopharyngodon > Ctenopharyngodon idella. The sequence continues at coordinate 1,379,343 of NC_067239.1, read as the reverse complement.
AAATGAACACAATATCGTGACATGTGACTCCTAAGGACAACTAGTAAAGACAAACTGTCTTTTCTAGTTGAAACGCTCATAAATCATCCAGATGATGTTTGTCTTCAACTGAAAGATGTGCACAGGTTTGTGTGAGGGTCAGTTTGGGGGTCAGAGGTCAGGTTGAGATACAAGACAGAAAAGCAATGCTAGTCTTTGAGATAAGCTGATGATAGTGTGTGTGTGTGTGTGTGTGTGTGTGTGTGTCTCGCACCTTCACTCCTTTGGGCTTTTTGTGAGTGGTTCTGTACAGGTCGTCTGAGGCCATGTGACTTCTCCTCATGACAAAGTCAAAGGAAGGTCCCATTTCCTCCAGCAAAACCACTGTGATATTTTCATATGAAAATAATATCAGGTGGGGGGAATACTGTTTTTCAAGTGCTTTTTTGACCAAATGCAAAGTTTCTTGTGGGAACGCTACACTTTTTATGGAGCCCTGGAGCTTGTAAACTTAGCCCTCCGTGCCCTCCATTACACCAAGCAAGCGGCCCGTGCCATCGGCCACACTATGGTGGCCATGGTTACCATGGAGTGGTATCTATGGCTTAACTTTTCAGGGTTTAAGAAGTAAAAAGCATTTCTCCTTGATGTCACGGTGTTTCCTTCCAGACTATTTTTACCGCTGTTAAGATGGTGTTTCAGAAGATTAAGTCAGCAGCATTTGAGCGATACATCCCCCACCATGGTCAAGGTCCTTCATCCCCCTCTTCTGACCCTGTAACCGGCCCTAGCTGGAGACAGGATCAGAAGGTCAGTGTGGCTGCCCATGCCCCGCCTCCGAGGAGTGGGGGTTTGAAGCAGCAACCTCATAAGAAAGTATTGCTGTGGGAACTAGGGGTGCTGAGGATGCTGACAACACAACTTGATGACACGACTTTTAAATGTTTTTCAGCACCTTTATTCATAAAATTACTCTACTACATTTTTATATGTTGTCGAAAATGGTTTTATGACTTTGAGAAATTAATATAGGCTATTTCACTGGTTGAGGACCAGCATGTCTCAGAACTCATATGACAATTATTCATGTTCACACAGACATTGATGAAAAACTAAATATAGAGGTCTTGATTAAAGCATTCATCAGCATTAGGGGCCGTTCACACAGAATGTGTTTTTCCATTACACTGTGCTACTTTTCCAATGTTTTTTCTATGTGAATGCGCTAGACAGATGTGTTTAACCATTGCGCTCCTATCTCGCGTCTTTTGTAGCATCTCGCGCATGACACGGCGTTCTAAAAATGTGGCGCTCAAGATAAAAAAAAAAAGCGTCAAGATAAAAAAACGCATCTCAAAAATCAAGTTCTGGGGCACTGCAATATGACTGAAAGGGCACTTTACAATTAACGATTAATGGGGCAGGGGCTCAAGCTTAATTCTTGCATGTCTCTGTACTCATTGTGAACTGTGATGGGATGTTGAATGGGTTTATGTTTTAATCTACATTTTTTTGTGTGCATTGATAAAAAACCCCTGTAAATGTCTGTATCTAAAATAAATGATTGCATCTGCTTACAAAAAATGTCACAGAGATGGCCAGCTCAGAAATAATTATGTATCATGTCATTCAAACATAAAAATGTTTTACAGAGCTGTTTATTAAACGTTATATTCTACTATACACATATGGACTATTGAAAGTGTTACCTTTTTATTTCTTATTCTGGATGCTATCAAGATGATAATCTAGATTAATTAGAAGGTAATCTATGTATAAAATACTAAACTGTGACATTATTAACATTTTAATATTTGCTCAAATGCAAAGTCCCAGACCAGTTATTGGATTTGACTATTGAAATTACAGTGTCACTTCTTGCCATGTACAAATCACAGATTCAGTAAATAAAAATCCATCCAATCAGCACAAACTTCCCCTCAAGCCCCGCCTCCCTGACAGTATTAATAGGAGACAGTTAGGAGACAGTGAACTCTGTTACTGTACAAGAACCACAGTGTGTTTGATCTTTAAACTCTCAATATGGTTGATGCATTTTGTGCAACTTGGACACTGGTTGACAGCCAGAACTTTGATGATTACATGAAAGCACTGGGTAAGTTAAAATAATTTTGCATAAAGACATCTTTAATGTGTGAGGTGCAGTAGTACATCTGGGGTTAAATGCATGGATTATATTTTCTGTGTGGTTTATAGGCTATAATAATAACAGTTTTGTTCTGTCTGTAATGTTTTCTGATGTTTTGTTCAACAGGTATTGGTTCTAACATTAGACAGATAGGCAATGTCACCAATCCCACAATTGTCATCAGTCATGAGAGTGACAAAGTTGTCTTGAAGATGCTGTCCCTCCTCTTAAACATTGAGATTTCTTTCAAACTGGGAGAGGAGTTTGATGAAACCACGCCAGATGGCAGACAAGCAAAGGTTTGTGTTTTTTCATTTACTGAGTCTACAGCATATCTGACATCAGTTTCATGAAGCAATATAAAGTACTTTGGCAGGTTAGGACTCTTACCCTGCATGAATTTGATCATACATGACAATTTGTGTTTATATCATGCACAATAAAATGTCTAAAAAACAGACATGTTTTCATCTCATTTCAGTCCACTGTAACCTTGGAAGGAGAAAGTCTTGTCCACGTTCAGAGGTGGGACGACAAGGAGACAAAGATTGTTAGAGAAATCAAGGATGGTAAAATGATTACTGTAAGCAGCATTATTATTATATTATATTTATATAATATACATATATGAAATTTAATGTTCCTAAATTTCCTCTTCTGGTCTTTGCTGTTTCCAGACCTTGATCTTTGAGGGTGTTCAGGCTGTCCGCACATATGAAAAGGCATAATGTCGAACTGATGGATGTTTCACTGTTACATTGGCATTGTGACATTATGATTTATCTGAATCTCTGAGGCCTGCCTTTCTGTCAAACTGAATGAAATTAACACTAAATCAAAAACTGATTCTGTTTTCTACTGTCTTATATGTAAACACTTCATTCTCATTAGATTGATATTGAAGTTTTCATAATCCTAATTTTTGTCATTTAATCAAGACTGTATAGCAGTATACATGTACTATGCAATATACACACACACGCACACAGTATACAGTATATGCACAATTTCTGAAAAAAAAAAATTCATTTCAGAAACATTTTTTGTTTTGAACTATTTAAAATACATACAATTAAACTACATTAGATTAAAACAAACTGTTTTTTCATTCACTGATAATATTTCTACACAGAAACTGTTCTGATGTTTCAAATCATTTATCATCATCATCCATCAGTGTCAGTTTACACTTTCTGATTTGGTGCCATAAACTCATAAAACTTTAGAAAGCAAACAAAATATGTATTGAATTTTTGTTCTATAATCATCATTTCATTACACATAGTCCAGTCTGGTTAATATTAACATACATGAATATCAAAGTTACTCAATATTAATGTAGTTTACTGCACTGAAAGTTTGCTTTCACAAAACTAATGTAATGGAAATAATGTATGGGAAGAAAAGTATATTTCAATGATTTTAAAACATTTGTGTTCCCCCATGAAACTTTGCAGTCACTTGCAATACCAATGTGATATTTTAATATAAAAATCATATGAAGTGGGGGGAAAACTCAGTGCTTTTTTGAGCAAATGTAAAATTTCTTGTGGGAATGCAACACTTTTTACAGAGCCCCTAAGGGGGCAAGGTGATGGAAAAAATTATATTTCAAAGCTTTTGTGTCCCTAAGAACCTTTGCGTTCTCAGTTATATAATGAGTGTATAGAGTGGCAGTGTAGGAGAAAAGACATTAGTTACTTGATTCAGGAACTGAATTCTAAAACCTATAGTAAGTAATGTCTACAAACTGACTGAGCGAGAGAAAAATAGAAATATATAATCTGGTTGAATTTCTGTTACCACAAAACAAGTTTATATGCCTATTTTTCAAGTCTTAAAGGTATTTTCAGTTTAGTGGTAATTGGTTTCTCATATTATTTATTCTGGTGTAAATTATTGTCTAGATCGCAGGTGAAGTAGCAGCGTATCAATTTGAAGGTCAGACACAAATTTTCAAGAAAATAATGTCTTAAAGCGGACCCATAACGCCCCTTTGTAATGTAATATAAGTCTCTGGTGTCTCCAGAATGTGTCTGTGAAGTTTCAGCTCAAAATACCCCACAGATCATTTATTATAGCTTGTCAAATTTGCCCCTATTTGGGTGTGAGCAAAAACACGCCGTTTTTGTGTGTGTCCCTTTAAATGCAAATGTGCTGCTGCTCCCGGCCCCCTTTCCAGAAGAGGGCGGAGCTTTAACAGCTTGTGCTTCGGTCGCTCAACAACAACAAAGCTGGATGCTCAAGGCAGTTGGACATAGTGGTGTTTTAGAGGTGAAAAATGATATAAATACTGTTCGGTTTCTCGCACAAACCGATCGTTTCGTGTCTTAGGACATCAATGTGTCGTCACGAGCCACAGGGTTTAATTTGGATTTGTCTGTGCATGTCTTTTTGACTCTTATAGACGAAGTTCCCATTGACAAGCATTATACGACTGACAGACCGCAATGGTTAGAGTTAAAAATCATCATTTGTGTTCTACTGAAGAAACAAAGTCACCTACATCTTGGATGCCCTGGGGGTAAGCAGATAAACATCAAATTTTCATTTTTGGGTGAACTATCCCTTTAAAGCAGCCCAACATGGCCTCACCTTTGTTGAGTGTTCTCAGGGGCGGGGTTTATGTAAATTTTAGTGATGTCACTAACCCGGGAAGAAGCTCGTTGTAGTCCCTACCAGCCGTTTGTTGTAGTCCTTAAAAAGCGATTTCTGTAAAAGAAAATATCTCCTTTGCATTGAACTTTGAGCATTGTAACTTTGCAGATGTTGTTTATGTTCAAACAGCAACATTACACACTAACTAAAGTTAAAAAAGTGAAATCATAATCAACCACCCCTTTAATGTTTAATTGACTACAGTTATTTGTTTCTGGGGCAGTAAAGTCAAACAGATGATGAATGAGTCATGCTTCACATCTGACCTCAGAGTTACAGTCCACACACACACACACACACACACACACACGATCTGGAGAAATCTGTTTATTGCATCACATTTCCATTATATTTCCTGTTGAAGCGGTCATGTGATTGTGTTTGTGCGGGAGGATCGACCGTTTGACGCAGACTGATGCTACGCAAACACGGTCTCGTAGAGAAAGTCTGTGAAGCGTCTGAAGTCTCGTATCAAACTCAGTCCTGTCAGTGTCTCAGACGTCACTCTCTGTTCGGGGTGTTTTGGGTGACGCGCTCTCTGCCGGCTCCTCTCCTCTCCTCTTCCTCAGGCCCTTCATCTTGCGTGTCTGTAGTTTGTCCAGGTCCTGCTTCTGCATGTGTAAGCGGCCAAACCTGGTGCCGAAGACATCATGGGAAATGTTCTTCTTCTTCTTGGGCTGCAGGTGAAATGGAGGTGAAGCACATGACTATCACAGGAGAAACATCTGGAGCTCGTACTGTACACAGATCAGCACTAATACAGACACATATCTGATCAAACCCGTCTGAATGCGTTCAGAATTACTTTTGAACTCTTCTGGATTCTTTTTTTTCTTACTATAACAATTCCTTACATTTTTAGCCAAAGTGCTGCACAACAGACGTTTACTGTTAACATTAAAACATGGGGGGGGGGTTGATTTTCCTTGAATAATAAAGTTTTAATTGTATTATTATTACTTTGAGAAGTACATTCTACTGTATAATAGTGATATATCTGTGTCACACAGCCCTACTTTTGATTTGTTAATCCAAAGTGAACATAATATCGTGACATGTGACTCCTAAGGACAACTAGTTAAGACAAACTGTCTTTTCTAGTTGAAATGCTCATAAATCATCCAGATGATGTTTGTCTTCAACTGAAAGATGTGCACAGGTTTGTGTGAGGGTCAGTTTGGGGGTCAGAGGTCAGGTTGAGACACAAGACAGAAAAGCAATGCTAGTCTTTGAGATAAGCTGATGATAGTGTGTGTGTGTGTGTGTGTGTGTGTGTGTGTCTCGCACCTTCACTCCTTTGGGCTTTTTGTGAGCGGTTCTGTACAGGTCGTCTGAGGCCATGTGACTTCTCCTCATGACAAAGTCAAAGGAAGGTCCCATTTCCTCCAGCTCGATCCGGGGCGTCCGGCAGCCGGACTTCTTCAGCAACACTCTGTAAAGACACTGATATGAAGCGTGTGTTTGGTTGGTGTGCTGCAGTGATCTGCAGGCGTCGTGTGTTTCACCTGTAGCTGCGCATGTAGATCTTTCCCTCCAGCGCCGTGAAGTGAAGCACGTGCTCCAGTCCGGCCAGACGCACCGCAGACACTCGGGGTCCACAGAAGAAATCTGACACACACAGAGGACGGTTACGACACACTTCACTCTCCTCAACAACACATGTGAAGTTCCTGTCATTAATTACTCACCATCATGTCATTCCACACCTGTAAGACCTTCGTTCATCTTCAGAACACAAATTAAGGTATTTTTGATGAAATCCGAGAGGACTCGTCCATAGACAGCAATATAATCAACACTTTCAAGGTCCAGAAAGGTACTAAAGACATTGTTAAAAGTCATGTGACTGCAGTGGTTCAACATTAATGTTATGAAGAGACGAGAATACTTTTTGTGCGCAAAAACAAATGACTTTATTCAACAATCTCTTCTCTTCTGTGTCATTCTCATACGTTGTTTACATCCAGCACTTCCAGGTTCTTCATCAGAACGGCGAATCATTATTGGCCGGCTCCTGTGTCAGCATCACACGCATGCGTCGTGCTGATCACGTGACCAGCTTCGGCCAATACTGAGCCGGCATTCAGACAAACACAGAAGCTCTGCAATGTAAATAGCTTAGAATGACACGGGGAAAGACAATTTTTTTTTAATAAAGTCATTACTTTTTGGGCGCAAAAATTTAATAAAAATATTCTCGTCTCTTCATAACATTAAGGTTGAACCACTGCAGTCACATGACTGTTTTAACAAATGTTTTTACTACTTCTCTGGAACCTGAATGTGGTAATTTCGTTGCTGTCAATGGAGGATAAAAAAAAAAAAAAAAACTTCTCGGATTTCATCAAAAATATCTTAATTTGTGTTCTGAAGATGAACGAAGGTCTTAAGGGTGTGGAACGACATGAGGGGGAGGAATTAATGACAGAAACTTCATTTTGAGTGAACTAACCCTTTAAAATTAACTTTATGATTAAAAATCCCTCTAGTGCTACTAAATCAGGTGCTGGCGCCACCATCTGTTGATCTTAGTGTCATGATGTTACTGCTCTCAAATGTTAGTCTGGAGCGCTGGATCTGTTAGAGAAACAGTGTGTTTGGAGGGTGAATCACCTGTCAGCACGTTCTTCAAGCGCTGATGCTCACGATCCATGTCAAAGAGCTCTCCAGCAAACACCAGCATGGGTTTGGTGCCCACGGGACACGTGTCCTTCTGCACACGGGACACAAAATCTCAGTTTAGAGTCAGATTAGAGTCAGACGGCTCTCACATCACCACTGCTGCTCACCTTCACGTTTTTCAGAGACACAAACTTCTCGATGCCCAGCTCAAACATGTCCAGCACGTGGAAGTCAAACATGCGTCCTGCGAAGGACACGAGAAAACATCAACACAAACGCTTCCTTTAAAGTAGAAAACTGATATCTCCGGTTTAACCGAAGTCACGCACCAAATATGAGGTTGTTGGGTCTCTTCTTGTTGTGTGAGCCGAACAGAAACATGGAACAGTCTGATTTCTTGGAGAAGAATTCCTGAAGGAAAGCAAACACAGAAACGTTACGCGCGAAAGCTTCAATAAGAGACAATGCGGTCACAGCCGTGAATCATGAGTTTACCAGAGCCGTGGAGTCCTCGAAGGGCCGCACCATGTTCTTCCTGTTGAGACAACAACCAACATCATCATCAGACTCAGACCACTTACACTTTTTCAGATATGATCTTTCATGTAGTGTTTAATGCAGCTGTTTGTGACTGTAAAAGCTCTGCAAAATTTAAAATGCAGATAAATGGAGTTTGTGTCTCATAAAAGAAAAGTTATTCTGATCTGAAACGAGTCGTCAGTAATTCCAGTCTCACTTCCAACTGAAACTACGTTAGTTCGTAACTCATTTGCATAATGTCAGTCTCTGATTTTCATTGGCTGAATAGCTTTGCCCCGCCCTCAAACACTGTAGTTGTATCTGAGACAAGATAATGGGAGTATGGTTTGTGAACAATTACAACAGACTGGTCCATCTGACCAATCAGAGCAGAGCAGCTCTCAGAAAGGCGGGGTTTAGAGAGACTGAATCCTTGATCAAACCGTTTCAGACACTGTGAGAAAAGAGCTGATGCTGCAGTGAATAAAGTGTTTTTTGACCATGTAAACCTGTTCTAGAGACTCCAAAACAACATTAGAAACCACACTGAAACTCTACTTACTTCTTGTACAGCACAGCATTGGGTTTCTTCAGCGCGTACTGAAAACAACAAACAGACCAAATGAGAAACAGACATCCATCTGATGAAGGTACAGGAGGAAGATCTGATCATAACTGACTCACCACGTCCTTCAGGGCCTGAGAGAGAGTCTCGCTGGTGTTTCCTCCTTTAATGATCATGCTGTTCTTCAGGTTCTCGATCAGTTTGGGCTCTCGACTTTGCAGGAAGCGCTTGGAGCGCTTCGTCTTGGGTTTACTGGAGGAACAATCCACAGAAACTCACTGTCACGTGTCTAGTGTTTGTATGTTCATGGGGTCTTTCCATTGACTTCTACTGTTTCTGTTTCTCTCTCTCACTCTCTCTCTCTCTCTCTCTCTCATATATATATATATATATATATATATATATAAACATTACCACATATACATAATGTATATCCATATAATCTAAAACCGTGAAAAAAACAGCTGCTGAAGCACTGCAGTCAGATGTTAGTTTCGCGTGTCTCCAGCGGAAAATCCAACTAACACTGAACTCACACTTACAGCGACTTAACTGCCTTTCTAAACAAGAGTTTAACTAAAGCGACAACAGTAAATGTGAAGTGTTGATAAAGTTTACTTACACGATCCCGTCTGAATGTGTCATGATTTAACTCTGTCTGCAGTGATGGGAACACGTGAAACTGCGAAGCCAGGAGCGAAACAATATCAACTTCCGGTGAAGCCGGAAGTTTCAAAATACAGGTCTCTATCGTGCTTTTCATCTTCACTTCATACAAAACGATAGTTATTTGTCGTTTTAGGTTGAAATAACTCCGAAGTGTTGGGCTTATCTTATAGATTCCATTAAAATTGGCGAGTCTTGAACGTTTAGTCTATATTTTAGCTTTGAGTTCATCGATATTCTAGTGCGCTAAAGTAAACACTGACTCTGAAACCAAGTGTTAGCAGATAGGCTACACATTTACAATTTACAGAACAAAATAGTAATATTTTAAAAGGAAATACGTCATTACACGAATGTAAACTTTGTAAAGCTATTTCGTGAAGTTACTCATTGCAAAATATATATTCCAGTGATTTTTAGCAATTTCTTAATTTTAACCGGCTGTCATTTGTGTCACTGCAGAATTTAATCGGATGACTGTCATGTAGATAGTTGCAATTAACAATTTAATTGTCTGTTTTACTCATTAAAGTGTAAGCCAGCATTATTTTTAAAATTTTACTTGAAAATATTTTTACAACATGTCAGATGGGCTTGTAATTATAAGTTAAATTGATTATTTTTGTTCACCTTAATCTTGGTCCATTTTAAACTTAAATTTGAGACCATCAAATCAGAATATAGGCTAATGTTTAGTTGAAGGTACACTATGTAACTTTTTTGTTCAGAGTTTGAGCAAGTACATTGTGAATCCATCTTCCAAACCATGTTTTTGTCTTATCCTGAATCACTACAGTACGCCTATAATAAATGTTTATATTTGGACTATTTTAGACTGAGTGGGATTAAAACCGCTGCAAAGAAAGAAGTAGCTCCGGCTGTAATGTTCTTCCGCAACCTCTAGAGCGCCGAAACTTACATACTGTACCTTAAATAAAAAAAAAAAAAAAAAAAAACACTTAATGCTTTCCTAAAAAGGTATATTTCAGTCATTTTCAGGCACAGATATTGTGTTGAGGACTTCAGGCACTAGTGGGCAGCACTGCAGCACTTATTCACCAAAAGACATTGAGCATCAAACCAGTCATATGTCCCAGACATTCAAGTCAGAGCCAGCTGGAGCTTTACCATCACTTGCCAGCAGTAAAGACCAACAAACATTCAGAACACAAACAAGCAGCTTGTTTAGAAGTAATATTTATTGTAAAAAGGTCCAGGCATTACCCACTTAACAGACGCTGATGCCAAACGTGTGCTGGGGATCATGTGCATTCAAGGCAAATACATTGAGCAACATATTCAGCGCATTACACGCTGAACACATGACAGGATTTGGATCAGCTCATGAACATGTAAACAAGAGCAAACCTCACAGAGATTAACAGCACACTTCAGACGAGAATCACCACGAGGCCAAAGACTGACGGAAAGCCTTCAGTACCCACAATCCATCCATATGCATCTCTCAGATGAAACAAAACAACCATGTGAAAATACAAAAGGAAAGATGTGAAGTGAAATTCATGCAAATAAAACCAATCAATCCTGCTCAGAAAAACAAACACAAACACAGGTGTCAGAGGAAAAGTTGAGAAACTGCATATGGAGGAAGTGATGCGTCACTGAAGCTCCTCACGTTCAGTCCAACCCGATGGGAACCGGATCCGTACATTTAATAGTTGCACCATCAGCCTCATGAAAAGCATCAGAACACTGAAAAGGTCATATTAATATCTCATAGATATGTTAAACACACAGACATATATAATTTACATATTAGATATGATTGATTATATTATAATTAATGTGTTGAAGAGACGGACAGTCTGATTGATACAACCAGTATAAGTGTGAAGAGCTTAAAAAGGGTCGTTTTTCCTCTTGGAAACCTGCAGATATTAAAACACGGACTCATATATTGAGTCCTAAAAGACTCAGATGAACACTTGGCACTATCAGTGGACTCTACAGCACCAAAAACAAAAAAAAACCCTGTCTAAAAAGTCTTAAAAACACATTAAGATCAGCTCAGAAGCACTTCCTGAAGACGATCTGCGGGCCGAACTCCTCGTACTCCTCCGCACTGATCCAGGCGCTGCCGAGGTCGGGCATGAGGGCCAGCGCCGCTCCACCGCTCCACACGGAGAAGTCTCGCTCCCGCGGGCTGATGACCCGCACGCACGTGCTCAGATCTGCAGGAACCATGTGTCTGATCTCCTGCTGCAGACGCTCGGGGAGGCCCGGCAGCAGCGTGTTCCCGCCTGCACAAGCACACAATCACATGTTAGGACTCCTGTGTTCTGATTGGACAGTGCAGCGATGACACATTCGACACATACCTGACAGAAGGATGTTTCCCACAAAACTGCGCCGGAGGTCGATGTCTGACCGCAGAACGGACTTGAAGACGCTCTCGTGCATCCCGTAATGATCTCGTCCAATCAGCTCCGGCCTGAAGAGGATTTCAGGTGCCCTGCGTATGTGACGATACGAGACAGTGAGAGGGTCAATCTAAACATTTAAAGTCATGTGACACACGTGCATAAAGACCCCCAATATACCGGAAGCGTTCGGAGGACAGCGAGACGACCCGTCCGTCAGGGAGCGTGTAGTGCACTTCTGAGGAGGCCGTTCCTGCGCTCTTCAGCTCGGCTTCATAATCCAGAGCCACACAACAGCAGCTCTCCTTCATCTCTCGCACGATCTCCAGCTCTGCTGACGTCCGCATACACACGCCCTGCTCCAGCAGCAGCTACAACACACAACACGATCACACTTTAGCACTAGACGCAGCAAAATTAGTTTCCTGAAACACTGAAACCTAAGCCTTGTTGTTTTTGTGCTCTATTAGAACAGGTTTTCCTGCTTGAATGTTTTTATTTTCCTCATTCCCATTGTTTCAGCTCCTCTCTTCCCAGTCTGTCAGTAACGCTCCGTTTAGTTCCTGTCTCTATGAAGCCCCTCCTTCTGAAAAGCACAGATTGATCAGCTGGAGCAGTGTGTTGTGATTGGTGTTTGGGAAATGTCCCGCCCCTTACCATAACCACCAGTTTCAACACTACTAACTAACTCAACCAGGCCCCGCCCCTTTATTCTGCATATGAATTATTTAAATGAGGAATATTGTGAAGAAAACTCAAGATGGAGGCGTTTCAGGGAGTTCAGAAACACATACATTTTTCATGCTCAAACAGCAACATTTAACAATCAAATTTTCTTAAATGTTTATATACATCTTTTAAATGTTCATTCTATTATCACAATAAGCCACCAAGCAGAGCTAATTAAACATGTTGGTCAATGATTTTGGCACAATGTCAGAGTGTGATAAAAGCACTAATATTCATGTGTCTTGTGTCATGAGCACCTTCTGCAGCTGCAGGGTGACGTCGGCCCCGGCGAGGCTGAAGCGCTGGACGGCGTGAGGCAGACAGTAACCCTCGAACACGGGAACACTGTGACTGACACCGTCTCCAGAGTCCAGCACCACACCTGAACACAAACACACCTCAATCACTGCAATATTACTGTGTGACAATCAAAAGAACTTAAAGATGCTTCATTGGGTTTCATATGACTTAACCCTGTAAAGCTACTGTATAATACATGAATTTCTAAGGCCTCTAAATGATCAACATGATCTGATAAACCTGTCGCACACAATCTCCTCCAGTCCTTCTGTCGTATAGACTGTTTTATTCAGTAATAGTCTTTTAGTATAATTGTACAAAGTCCTTCAGCTTGTGCTTCACGCGTCTTTCTGCTGTCAAATCTGCACTGATTTTATCAGGTAAATGCAAGAATAACTTTGATATTGTTAGTAATATTTTATCTGGACTGAATGAACTTTACTTGATTATCCAGACATCATTAGAATAATCACGAGTATCAAATATGATCATCAGGCTTTTGAGGAAGGTTTATCTGTTCATCTCTCAATCATTGTATTGCATTATACACTTTAAAACTACAAAGCTTTGATCATAAAACTAGGCATTTAAATATCATTAAGACATTGGCAGACATTGATATTTATAATCATCTTATGTCAGTATCTGCTGTACTCTTATAAAGATCTCAATGATTTACATAAGCATCAGAATTTCATCTTTTTGTCCATATAAATATCAGCATTTGCAGAAAATTGCATATTTTTCTCAGTTTGGGCCTGTAAATAAAACTAAGCTATTTTTTCCCCTCCATATTCTCACTCTATCATGAGCCACAAAAGCCTGATGCATCAAATATGAATGTTAAACATTGTTTAAAAATGTCTAAATTTGTCTAAAACTCAATTTTCCTGATCATTATTTCATGTCAGGCTTTACCATGTTAAGAATCATGTCTACTCGACTCATTGGAGCATTAAATCCCATCGAACTGCATGTCCTTATTAGAGATACAATGTTGCACAATTCAAATTTCAGATTTGCCAAAAGACTGGAAAGGAAACGCTGAAATTCTTTGCAGGAAATTTAAATATAAAACGTAAAAATCAACATGACACAGAGAAAGCAGCGTTCATGTGAAGTGATCCTGGATGACAACTGATGATTTTATTCTTGTGCGTTTGTGTGTGTGTGTATGTGTGGGGAAAGGAGAAATCCAAATGAGTACAACACACACACACACACACACACACACACACACACACAAAACCCCCCCCCAAAAAAAAAAAACCAACAACATTGTCATCAAAAGCAACAGTATTAAGCACCAAGACAGACAGAACTGACTGACCGGTGGTCCGTCCCGAGGCGTAGAGAGCCAGCACAGCCTGCAGAGCCACAAATGTGAGCGGGACGCCAAAGGCCTCGAACATCAGCTCCACCATCCGCTGCCGGTTCTCCACCGGGTTCATGGCGGCTTCGGTCAGCAGCACCGGGTGATCCTCGGGACACACAGACAGCTGCTGGAACGCGTGATGCCAGATCTACAACAGAGACCGAGAAACAAACACTAAAAAAACAGCAGGATCAGAGTCCAAAATGAATGTTCTCCCTCAAACGAGCACTCATGTCAAAGTTTGCTGTGAATCTATCAGTACGTCACAGTGAATCTTCTGGATGAACGGGAAAGAAAGTTGTACGGAAACTAAATAGCAGAAACAACTTCCTGTATGTTTAAACACCAGGCCAGTCTTCAGTCAATCTGACCAGCTCTAATGAACATCCAAGTCACGTTTACATGCACTAATTTTCATCAATCATAATGAGTCCAATCTGAGTTCAGATTCTGAAAGATGCGTTTATAAAAACCCTAAACACTGCAATCCGATTCACATATACAAACAAACCTTCAGCAGAGTGCGCCAGCACACCACGCTCACTGACCAGTTCAGAAGATGCAAGGTGTAAATAATCATACGCATGTTTGTGTTATGTAAAACATAAGCACATGTGCACAAGGTATTACTGATTCAAGCGTTTACATGTTTTTTTTCCTGTTGATCAGATTATTTCAGGTCTACAACCATTTCAAACTGATCAAAGTGTAACTGGGATTGGTTTAGGTGTTTACATAAAGGCTTTTCAGTCCAACTGATCCATCAATCTGATTATAAACAGATTATCCATGTGCATGTATACAGCTAATGTGAACTACAGCAGTAAATGTCTGTCCTTCAAACACACGAGAGGCTGTTAGCGAGTGAAATTCAGCCGTTTCAGCACATTTGAGTGAACATGTCATCACATCAGTGAAATTTTGTGGGGCACCGTCCATTCTCAACACTGTAGATATGTATAAATCCCAGCTGAAGTTAGGTTCAAACCAAACAGCCTTCAAATGATCAACTGAACCCGATGTGAAATTCCCAATCACATAATTTCATGTGACTTCGCAGCGCTGCTTGGTTTGAAAGTGACTTGAGCTGTGCTTCATACATCAATACACTATTGACAGATTTTGTCTGTAAAGTTGACTAAATTGTTAGTGACCACACTTTTAACCTATGTAACGAGGTTATCCAATCAGTTTTCCACCCCATTTCTGACCCGGACTAACCCTGGCTTTTCTTCATTCTGATGCATGTCTGCAAGGGACCAGTGGAACGGTTTGTTGAAACTGCACTTAAGATAAACTAAAAATCAAGCCAAGTTCCTGCTGTGCATAAAACTTCTCACCCTCATTGCCAAATGAACATGCAGGACATCAAGAACACCTACATAAGGGAAGCACAGAGCAGCTCCTTCAGTACTTACCATCTCCATCTCATCCCAGTTGCGTACAACGCCGTTCCTGATGGGATATTTCAGTGTTAGCACTCCTCTCATGTACTGCGCATCATGCCCAATGTACACCTCTCTGTCCACACTACCGTTCATTATTTCCTGTAATAAGAGCCCTTTATCATCAGTCCACACCAACAACAGGAAACGTGAACAAGCTGAATTAGTCAAAGTCAGTTTTATTTGTTTAGTGCTTTCCACAATAAACAATGTTTCAGAGCAGCTTCACAGAAAGTCATGTTAATGTTTATAATATCTTCATTCCTTACAGTCACATTTAGCAGATTAGATCCGAATGATAGTAGTTCAATTCTGCGGTGATGCAAACAATCACACCAGCTGAATCTTGCTATATAGTACAGATATTTGCTATATAGTACCAGAGTATGTAAGAGAAAGAGCCTACCTCATATTTGGGATGGCCGATGACCGTCGGGAACACCGTAGTTGGAAGATCCTGGTCTGCAAACCCTGCCTTCATCAAACCAGACCCTGTGTCCAGCACGATGGGCGTCTTATAATCACTCATCTAATTCAGAACGGGGAAGAAACCAGAACAACTGCTACAGACTCAGTACATCAAGCAGACAGAAGAGAAAACTCAATTGTGCCTGGACAAAAGAGTCAAAGTACTAACCGCTGCTCTAAACCCTACTGGACCGTCGCTGAACTGAAGCATCATGACGTTTGGTCAATTTGAGATGCATCAGATACATATACACAAGGCATCTTTAATTAAAGTCTATACTCGCTAGTCCCAATGCATTGTGGGCTTACATTACTCAAATGCTTTGTCGTCATCTAAGTAAGCAGCTCACTAGAGTCTGGAGCCTCAAAGCCTCAAATATTCATGACACTCTACTGTAAATGAGTGCAACTACACTGTCAGATAGGGGTGTGCGGTATTGACAAATTATATCTGGATATTTTCTGGGATTGTCATTAGATATTTCGCCAAGTGTTTTTGTGCTGGTATCTTGAGGCTTTAGGCCTGACATGAACAGCTGACTCCCAAAACTCTTCATATTCTGTGCAGTGTTTCAGTCACTGGAGTCACAAATTAACTTTTCCCATTAAGGGGGGGTGAGGTTTACAGGGACATTTACTTTTATTACATTTTATTAGATTCATGCATCATCCTTACGTCAAACTCTTACATTTAATCAAATTTAATTAGAATAATACGTCACTGTTGCCAATGAGCATCAACAAAATCTTTATGCACTGCAGGAGTGGCACAGAAGCTGCATCCGAAGTGGCATTTAGATGCATATACACTGCAATTACAATTGCATAAATAATGCCATGATAATATTTAAAAATAATGTTTAAATAAAGCAAGTGACTCGCTGCGTCTAAAATCGAATATAGCAGCCAAAACAGTATGCCAGAGTAGTTTGTCTAAATACATAATATTTGAAAAAAAAAAAAAAAAAATAGGTGAAAAGTACCCAGATGACCTACTACTTCTGCCGAGATTCGTGTGGATGACAGTAAAACTGCGCAACTGACGCTGTAGGTCACATGACAGTGATATGGCAGATGTAGTACGTCCAAATCTCATCCATACTACCCATATTCACACTAACTATAACATACTTTTTAACAGTCACAAAGTGGCTACGTTTACATGCACCCAAATAATCCATTTGTAATCCGGCTCAATCGGATTGAGAAGCATTCATGTAAACACCTTAATCGATCCGATTGAGCTCGATCCGAATAAAATTTCGATCAGATTGGAAGGGGTGGTTTATTCCTTTTCTAATCCGATCCAACAGCAAAAAATGACCATGTAAACGCTTGAATCTGACTACTTTCTCAATCGTATTCAGAAGTCTCTGGGGCACATGCGCAGTGCGCAAGTTCACGTTCACTCTTTAGTTGTAAAGATGTATGCCAACAGGCAGTGGCGTAGCTGTATCCCTTCGTCATAATATTGGAAATCTTTCCGTTTTAAAACAAGAAGGGGAGCCAATGGATATCACACAAGAAGCAATGTGCAAACTTTGCAAAAGAGTTATGCTGGTGAAAGAGTCTCAACTTTGGTCAGTATTCACTACAGAAATTGAAAGTAAAAAGTGACGGAGCTGTCTGACGCTGCATTAACAGAGCATATTCTCTCAGAGACGAATTTCAACATAATATGCTGGTAACGGCATATAACGGTCTTAAATTATTCCATTATTTCTCTTGTGGTCGTACATATAGGCTAGTGAAACAAACGAGAATAGTATTTTGTGTTAAACAGGTTGTTTTTATTAAAGTCGGTGCTTGAAGTAAAGCTGTGCTTAATTTTCAATGATTATGCGGTGTTAGGAAATATTATAGCTTACACTCTTAATTTTAATTATAGGCCTATAATTCATTGTATAATAGACCTTTTAAAAAAAAAAAAAAAAAAAAAAAAAAAAAAAAAAAGTTTAAAACATTTTCAAAGATAGCTAATAGCCTAATCTTTTATTACCCTCACAACAGGTATAATATTAATTTAATAATAAAAGAAGCCGATCCTAATAGTTAAATAGACTAGAAGAATGTAACAGGCCTACATTAATTCGAAATACCAAATCCTCTTAATATTGCCAAGATTTGATGCTTTTGACAATATCTCTGGCTATCGTCGATACATGATCATCGTCTGTTGACGCAACCCGGTTTTACCCCAAGTGTGATTGATATGACATCACATATGCAGAGCACGTGCGCAAAAGTTTTAATCGGAATGTATATAAAACACATATAAATGGATATTTGAATCAGATTACAATGTTTAGAGTACATGTAAACAGATCTGCAATCGGATTCAATTCATTCGGATTGACGAAAATTGGTGCATGTAAACGTAGCCAGTAAGTTTCAAACCAAATGCAGCGCCTACTATACAGAACGTGACTTCAGAAGCAGCAACTGTCTTTATGAATGGATCACTGAATCATCCATTTGTTCAAAAACACTGATTCAGAAATTAAACACCACTGTGTGGTGCTCAGAGATGCACAGCTGTATTTCGAAGAGTTGTTGGCGAAAAATATTGACAATATTGTGTCTACAGCAGTGGTTCCCAAACCTGTCCTGGAGGACTCCCAGCCCTGCTCATTTTGTATGTCTCCTTATTTCTGACACAGGTTTTGATGTCTCTACTAATGAGAACATGAGTTGAATCAGGTGTGATAGATGGAGACATACAAAATGTGCAGGGCTGGGGGTCCTCCAGGACAGGTTTGGGAACCACTGGTCTACAGGGTAACTTAAAATATTAACTTGCTGATTTTATACAACAGTTGAATAAACAAGATCAGATTTGCAATCATGCTGATGTTGGGGAAAAACACTCTTGCTCGTGTGATACGCCTTAACTATATCAAATATAAACCAGACAAAGACTCATACAGGGGATTTGTGCCCCCATAACTTGAATTTCGGCTAATACTAACTGCATTCTACTAGATTACATCAGGCAGTAAAACAGTGCACCGTCATAGAGTGTTTTCAAAGTGAGTGACTTACTCTATGATATCGTAATTTGGGGAAGCTGACATTAGACGCTACAAATTGCACACCCCTACAATCAACCAATGCAGAGTGCTTCCTTAGTCAAGACTCTGTTCTGCACCTGTCTAGTGGAGGCGTTCAGCTGCAGCTGGCTGATTGGAGATCTGCAGACTGTTCTCATGGAGCCTCCACAGTCATCGGAAACAACATCACGGCCCGCATACGGCCCAGTCGTGGAGTTGTCGTCATGGCAGGGTAGCACCTGTGTCTCTGGGGCGGTCGTGGAGGAGCCTGAGATCTCTTGGGTCTCTTCACTGCACACCACTGCGGTGTTGTTGTTATTGTTCTGCATGTGCAGGCCTTGAGATGTGCTCTGTGTGCAGGCCTCAAGCTTTGAGGTAGCGGAGGAGAGCTCTGATTCCACCTGTTCAGAGGCTGATGGTCGTCTCTGCTGGTCGTTGAGAGGAAAGGCCCTCCGCGGTGCAGGCACTGGAGCGATCATGACACCTCCTGGATCAAACGCATCTCGCACGACGCTGCTCTTCTGGGTTGGGGGCGCTTCACTAGTCTCCAGCTCAACTTTATCCGCAGCAGAATCACCACCGTCTGGACAGTCGCAGGAAGACGTTTCAGCCTTTGGATGCTCAGGATGGACGTTTGGGCCTTCAGAGGAGTCCATGGCTTCCAGTTTCTGATCAGGAGTACCAGACAAACTGCTCAACACAGAATGCTCTTCATGACAAGACTGGGCATCCTGAAGGGATTCAGAGCAGGGAACAGAGTCAGGCGCTGCAGGACCTTCGATCTCAATCTCACTCAGGCTTGTGGTAGGAACAGACCGGCTTGTTGAACTCAAAGGCTCAGGAGTCACACTCGAGTCTGTGAGACTGGCATTTTCTTCAGCTGGTTTTGGAGGCACTGCACTGCTGCACTCCTCTGTGTTTAAAATAAAACGAGAATCTGGCTTCTCCACATCTGTATGCTGAGGGTCATGATGAACAGATTCAGGACTCTGCTGCTGGAGCCTACAGTTCCTCAACAACTCGCCGTCCAGATCTTTCAGCTTCAAGTTCCTCTCCATGACTGAACATTTGACAACTCTGTGGCCTTTGCTTGACCTCTTCCTCGCCTTTCCCGCTTTCTCCATCTCTCTGCTCAGGCTTCTCTCCATCATCTCCACTTCCTGTTTCTCCTTCTCTAGCTGTGCCAGGAACATCCTCCTCTCCCTGCAGGAGCTGCGTGTTGTGACATGATCCAGCGTTCGTTCTTCTGACTGAAGCCTCTCAGTCTCAGTGCAGCGTAGTGCTTCCAGTTTCAATTGCTCCTCCTTAATTTGCTCCTCAAGAACTTGAAGATCTCTAAGCTCTCGAAGGATCCCCATGTTGTCTACCTCAGGACATCTAGTGTCCAGCTGCACAGGCCTTTCACTCGTTGATGGACTTTCATTGGCTAATCCTGGAGTGTCCGAGTCACTTTCACTAGTTTTCAGAGTCTCGCAGTCCAGAGAAGCAAGTTCACTCTGAAGGACATCATCCAATCCGATCACGCCAGATTCAGCCAGATCACTTGGGGACATCTGGAACAAAAAGTAATGTTCAAATATTCATACTTCCTAGTTCCTCACACACAAATGTCCAGTCATATTTCATATTAATTGTGGTTGACTGATATATCAACATTGGCCCATGAGGTTTTTTTTTTTTTTTCCCCATGCGTCATGATTGGGACTCTTATTTTGACAGCGCTGTCCTATAACCCTGTTCTATATTTGCCATCAGTCAGACCAAGTTTGGTCCTTCTCAGGCAATAACATTCTCTTTAGAATAAATCTTTCGAGTAAACATGCAGAAATCGAACGGTCACCTGCTCCTGGACTCCCCGAGAGACTCAAGCTGCGTCTCATTTCGGAGGCTGCGTTCTCTGGAGGTCACATTTGTAGGCTGCATACTTCATTAGGGATGTCTTATTTCAGAAAAGTAACCGTAATAAAATTGACTTATTCCTCGTGAGGTGTAAAATGACAGATTTCCTTCTTGCTTTGCAATATAACTGTTACTTGTGTTCTTAAATGAGACTGCCTAGATGACATGCGGACGACAAATGAGACCTAGGACGCAAACTTCGAAATGAGACGCAGCTTTTGACTCACCATACTGTGCTGGTGTCCTTCAGTCCATGAGGGCCAGTGTTTGTGTAGGTCCTCTGACCTCAACAGCTCATCCAGGACCACTTCCTGTGCAAGCACATTCTCTTCCTCCTGAAAACAACATATAAGCATGTCAATAGTTTCAACTGCAATATCACAGTTTTATTAGCAGAGAAGAGTGGGGCAAGTTAAAAAGCAGGCCTTTTTGCTGCTAACCGCAAGGCAAGGAGAAAATTTACATCTCAGGTTATCAGCTGAACACAGAAGTGTCTATTATTTATACATGTGTACAAAGGGGCTGTTTACAACTAAAAATGTAAAACGTATGCGTTCTGGCCATTCATTTACATGACAACAGCATTTTGGGGGCCTGAAAATGCAATCTTTTGATACCATTATTGTCTGTGTAAACTACAAAAATGCGAATGTGTGAAAATGGTGACGTCGTGTATGCGCATTGTGTTCAGTCTATAGGCGAGTAGTGTTTCTTTACAAAGTGACCACCATCTACTGGCCTGGCAGCAGAATACAGCGTTTGTCATTTTCACGGATCCTTGTGAACAGGGATCGTTTGACAACGTTGTTGTCTGTACACGAAAAATGCAAAGGAAAAATGTTTCTATTTTTAGTACATTGTTATCATGTAAACGTGCCCTTAAGACGTGAGTACTGAACTCGACAGACACTCACCTGTAATATCTCAGCTGTTCGCTCTAACGTCTCCTCCACCTCCTTCAGCTCTTGTTGCTCTCTCTGAACCCAGTCTCCGAGAGACACGTCCAACCTACCCGATTGAAGACACAAGTCCATAAAAGAAGCCACAACACAATCACACACTGTTTGAAAAACACAAACAAAAGCCTTACCGTTCAAAAGAGTCCCGTCTGAGGTTGTGCAGATCGAACGAGTCCCAGAGAAGAGAAGGATCTCCATCCACGGTGCTGCTGAGTTTCTCTTCATTATCCGTTAAGGTACTGGACAGGACATTGCCTACAGGATTCAGCTCCGACTCCTCAAAGCTCTGGTGACTCTGCTGGTGTTTGCCGTCCGTCTGCGTTGGCTGGTCTCGTGCCCAGTCTGAGCGTTCAGAGGGACTGGGGCTCCTCAGGTCCCTCCGCGGGTTGGAGGAGTTGGGGGTAATGGTAACCGTATAAGAGCTTTCCAGATCATCTATCGGGAGGCTCAGCCAGGGGTTCTTGGGTAGTGTGGCCGACCGCTTCACTTTGATCTCCAGGTTCACAGAGTCTGAGGTTATTTTGGGAACGATCTGAATACTGGCCCGGGTGGCATCCCGCTGTAAACCAAACCCTAGTTCTTCACGCTGGTCCTCAGAGTCAGACACGCTCACAATGTTCTCCTCGTGAATCTGACCGTGAAGGGGTTTTGATTTAAAAGCGGAGTCTCCATTTCCCAGAAACCTAGGGAGAATATCCCTTCTGCTCTTGCTATCCAGATGACTGTTACCTGCTCCATCAAAGCCAGAGTCGAAAGAGCTGAGAGACGGAGGTTTGGCTGTGGCTCCACTGGGCGAGGCCTGCTGATGACAGTCCCCAACTGAAGGCCACTTGGTCAAATCGCACAAGCTCTCACACGGAGAAACCACAAGTGCCGGTTGGACAGATTCTGGAGGCAGACTACAGGTATTGCACTGATCCTCAACGGAAGTGATGTCAGAGGTCTTGTGGTGACCCTTGAGGTACTCGTACTGCCACTGGAGGGCAAGATGAAGGTCATGAAGGGGAACAGCACCCGGTGAGGTCAAGAGTCTCCTCAGAGTCATGCATCTGTGGACGGTCATGAACACTCATCATGAAAACAGAAGATCCACATTCAACAAGTCTGTGGCTGTGATTTTGCCAAGTAGGATGAGTTTCTGGGTCAATATACAGGTACAGGGTTCAACCAATGGACCATTTTTGCATTTCTGGGGTTCTCTGAACTATAGTGGTGAAAAGAAACTACGGTAACATTTATGGGGAACAATTCTCACTTTTAAAGGGGACCTATCATGAAAAGCGGACTTTTTCCCATGTTTAAGTGCTATAATCGGGTCCCCGGTGCATCTACAAACCCAGAAAATGTAAAAAAGGACAACCCAATAACTTTGTTTTGGCAAGCCTTTCTCTGCAAACATGTGAAAAAATGAGCCACTCAGATTTCACTCCCCTTGTGACGTAGGAAGGGGATCTTATATTACCTCCCCTTAAACTGCCCTTAGGCACCGCCATTTTGTT
This sequence comes from Ctenopharyngodon idella, assembly GCF_019924925.1. NCBI lineage: Eukaryota > Metazoa > Chordata > Actinopteri > Cypriniformes > Xenocyprididae > Ctenopharyngodon > Ctenopharyngodon idella. The sequence goes on along the minus strand of NC_067239.1, from coordinate 1,356,080 downwards.
TTCGCAAGAGAAACAGTGTACAATGTAATTTGGCCATTTTCATGATCAGTTTAATAGCACATAAATGAGGGTAACTATCACCCCCTTAAGCACTGAGGTTTGCTACCACCACAGCAACCCAAGAGCCCACATTCAACAAGGCCACTTACCCACAATGACCTGGCAAACTATGTGTAAATGTTCTAACAATAGCACACAACCAAGTTTGTGCAAAATAAGTTGCACACTGTTTTGTCTGTACACACCTGTGAGACAGCTGTGTGCCCGTCTGCTGAAGGTTGGGGTCAGTTATAGTGTTAGAGAGACGTGCCAGCTTCACCAGCTCCTGCACCTCCGGACAGGGATTTCTCCTGAGGAAGGTCTGGACTCCTCGTCTCCAGGTGGACGAGCCGGAGCGCAGGTCAGATGAAGATCCGCCCTCGCTCAGACCCTCACAGTGTTCGGTCCACAGCAGCTCCTGCAGGAGGCTCTCGCCAAGCACTCGCTCGTACCAGCTCTTGCACTGAGAAGCAAAGCCACACATTTGATTTAGATGTTGAGAATCACTGATTTACAGCCGTTTGACTCTGGCAGCACCGCACATACTCTGTTACAGGTGTGATGGAAGTCAGACACGCTCCTCAGGATCTGGTACGGATGTTGAACAGCAGAGAAGAGGTTCTCCTTTAACCTGGCCAAATCATCCAGCCACGGCTCCGCAGGCTTCCTCTCAGTTATCGGAATGGTCTCTGCTAATGTGTGGATGACGTCCTCAGCACGACGAACTAGTGCCTGTTCACAAGAGAAGTTGACATATTTGGTCAGACAGAAATGTGGAGTCGAACACAGTCCCACTGAGACCAAAATTAATAGATCGTCCCTTTGCTGCTGTGTTGGGTAGCTTATCCAGAGAGAAATACATAAGTCACTAAACAAATATCTTCTGATTGGCTGTGACCACTGTTTCAAACTTTGTGTCAATGGAAACTTGCATCTGCCTGGTTAGGACACCGTAGTTGGTCATTTCATTGAATACATCAGATATTGGAGTGTGACTTCAGCTCGGACCACATGAATCGTTCATCTCAAAGAGGTCATGAATTGTATTTGATATTTCAGATATATCATGTTTCTAGAGATTATTTTTCTTTTTGGTGCAAAAAACTTAAAGGTTAAATATTTGTAAAAAGAGTTCTTTCCATTCCTCATCCTCCACGATTGTAGTATGTTTACATTGAAGCATAACCTCATATGTGTCAGGGACATTTTGATTGTCTATTTCTCGACCCCTTTAAGATCTTCAAAAGCCTGATGAAAACAGGAATAGATGACAGAAGCAAACTCATTCTGACAGTCTTTGTCTGTAAATCTGAACAGGTGGAATCAGCCTGACTAAGGACTAGGGATGTCAATTTACACAAATTCCCATGATCGATCGTCGTTTAAATTAACATCATTAGCCTTAATACGGCAATATGCGTCTACTGCAGTGGCTTAAAGTCAACAGCATGACAGGATGTGCAAATGTTCCTCACCAAATGAATGAGAAGGGATTTTGGTCTAAATAAAGGGCTAGTAGGATTGTAAAAAATGAGTCGATGTGATTGATCACTTATTAATTAATAACCAAATATAACGACTAATACAACGTGTCACCAACGCCGCCTCAGATGCGTGCTAGTCAGTATATTCTTGCTGGAACAACGTGCTGAAAACTGCAACAAAACCCAATGAATTCACAAAGATTTATTAAAATAGTGTTCTCATTATAATGAGATTTAATATGACAGTCCCAATCATATTTATTAGTCATGCATTGATGTTTGATTGCCGATTAATCGTTAACATCCCTACTGACAACGGTTACATACCATGGCATGAGTGTAAACTGACGCCTCAAACTGCAGCCGGAGCTCTTCAGCCCTGTGGGCGTCTTTAGCCACTTCAGTCCTGTACGGCTGCACCTTCTGCCTGTGCAGCGCCACCATCTGCTCCTGGATCTGAGAGAAGAGCGCGAGCTGATATAAGAAACCTCACAAGAACAGACATTACAAAAACACAGCAATTAAACAAATCTGTACTCAGATTAACAAAAATAAGTGCCCTAGTGAAGGTGATGATATGCTGCTGGTTGTGTTCCTGACCTGTTGAGCTTCTCGCTGTAGACGGAGCACCTGCAGCTGGACATGGGCTTTGGAGAAGGCCTGTTGCCACAGCAACTCCACCTTCTCCACCGCTGCCGTTATCCTGAGAGAAAGACGACACATCAGCACATGGAGGCAGTGTTTCTGGAGATCTTGGAGCACTAGAAGCTACATGAACATGTACCGGTTGTAGTTGCGGAGCATCTCTAGTGCGGTGTGTGTGTAGAGGACCGTTCCAGCCATGGCATGAAAGCAGGGCTCATTCTCCGGGAAACGCAGCTTCTCCAACAAACACTCACAATGCTTCAACAAGTCATCTAAACCAAGATCCCTAAACACAAACGCACACATTAGCAGTAGACAGTCTGCTGTAGCATCTACTGGAGATGGATTATGGTGTAAAGAAAGGCCGTAAACGGGTCTGTGGTTTTGGATGCAGTATAGCAGTAGTTCCAAAAACTTCTTCTGCCGGGCCTCCCATTAAAAGAGAGAAATGTGATCAAAGCTGAATTTTTAACATCATTACTCCAGCCTTCAGTGTCACATGACTCTTCAGAATTCATTCTAATATTAAAAATAAACATGGATTGACACTAAAAATGTAGTAATTTCACCATAAATGCATATAATTAAACTGTTTTACAGTCAACATATGGCTTTTTTGCCCAGGATAAAGCAAGGAAAACAACTTGCATCACATTTAGATAAACAACATTTACAAAAACAGTTATGACCTTGTACAAACAAAGATTTAAAAACAAAAGTAAAAGGCAAGAGAGTCCACCGTTTTAATTTAAAATGTTTGATTTTAACGTTTAAGTGTTTTTCAACTTATATATAGATCTATATAGAAGTAATGCATTGAATACACTGTTTAAATTTATTGCATTTGAACACAAATGTGTCTATGAAAGATTGTAACTGTAAAAACATTTTCAGTAACAACTCACAAATTCGTTCTGAAAATGATTGTTTCTCTGAGTCGTTATCGTTTTAGCTGTGGTGTGAACTCTGTTTCTGCTACACTGAACGATTTTTAGAACTATATCTTTATCATTATAGTTATCGTTCTTGGTGTGAACGGACCTTAAAACAGGTGAGATTTCCTTAAAGATCAGATTTGAAAAATAATCTTAAAGGGATTTAAAAGAACTACTGACCACTAATCCGATTTAGCGAACGGTATGTACAGGAGATTTATAACTTCAGCCACTGAAACACCCTAAAAACACAGCAGTACCTCCTCAGCTGCTGGAAACGGCCCTCGTTCACAGAGCAAAACTCTCGGAGCCGCTCAAAGTCTGCAGGAACGGGAAGTTTTGAGAGCGACTGTAGAGTCGAGATGCAGGACGGCAGTCTGTTCACCACCAACAGGAACTCCTGCACAAACGTGTCAATCTCCTGCACAAACAAGAGGACAAGACTCAAATGATCAAGCTGCTAAACCAGATTAATCTAATACAGAGATTCATCTCACAGTACAGTTAGTAATACTCAATTAACCTTAAACGGAGGAGCGCATGTCGGCTCTCAGGTCAAGTTAAGGCTCAAATAAGCCTGGATCAGATCTATAAGGCGTTATCAAACCCTGAACGAGCGCATGAGAGAGAGCGGCTGTGGGACGAGCACGTGAGACACTGTGCGGCTCTTTCACTTGCTAATGACTTCAGATGATTGTCCTCTGAAGCTTCTCCAGGGCGACACACAATAGAGATGATCATGAATACACTGACTAATGAAACACATCTGAGTCACCACACAACACACACACTAAACATGCACATACTAAACACTGCTGAAGCTGTGAGGATCTGGGGAAAGTGAAGAGTACGTCATCTGTTATCTAAGGCCATCGTGGCCGATCATGAGACCTTGCTGTGGCGTGACTGATCTATCCTGCTGTAGACGGAGCCAGAGAATCAAACATGACGAACAAACACAACTCAATTATGCAACGTCTGGGTGTTTCAGATTTGAAAAGGCTAGGAGGACAAAAACAGGTCATCACATGAATTCAGATATCAGGCCTCACAGTCCTATAGCCACACACACACACACACACACACACGATGGTGGGGTCTTTTCATTAGACTCATTTTTATTGTTAAGCTAATGATCTTCTGATTCTAATCATAAAAACAACCCTGCACACAAATCTTTCTGCATTTCATATGCAAATTTCTGCATATACAGTGTTGGTTTGACTCACACACACTCACACTCACCTTCACGAAGGCAGCCCAGCTCTTATGGCAGTAGATGAGGTATCCACCCAAACTGGACGGTAACTGGCTTCTGTCGATGTAGTTGGAAAGTTCAAAAACCTCTTTGAGGAAAATGCGCTGTTTACATGCAAGAAAACAGACATTAGGGTTAAAACCAACCGCTGTAACAAACAAATACACTTCTGACATTAGGGCTATGAAATGATGCAGATTTCATAATGATTCAGATTCACAAGCTCTCGATTCAATATAGATTCATCTGGTAATAGTTCAGTACATACAACATATTCATATATTAGACTCAAATCTAAAATGCTTGAGCACAGTTAAAGGATTATTTCACTTCAGAGTTAAAATTTCATAATAATTTACTCACCCCCGTGTCATCCAAGATGTTTGCGTCTTTCTTTCTTCAGTCAAAAAGAAATGAAGGTTTTTGAGGAAAATATTTCAGGATTTTTCTCCATATAGTGGACTTCACTGGGGTTCAACAGGTTGAAGGTCCAAATGTCAGTTTCAGTGCAGCTTCAAAGAGCTCTACATGATCCCAGACGAGGAATAAGAGTCTTATCTAGAGAAACCATCGGCCATTTTCTAAAAAAGAAAAATATATATACTTTTTAACCACAAATGCTCGTCTTGCACTGCTCTGCGATGCGCCACGCATTACATAATCATGTTGGAAAGGTCACGCGTGACGTAGGTGGAAGTACCGTGGTAGGGTGAAAAACTCATTTTCTCCTCAAACTTCAAAATCGTCTGACATCGTTGTTTTACCTTTTTTTTGTAAAGGCCGTTTGACTTAGTCTTTGCACGTTCGCTTTGTAAACACTGGATCGGTACTTCCACCTACGTCACGCGTGACCTTTCCAATATGATTATGTAATGCGTGGCGCATCGCAGAGCAGTGCAAGATGAGCATTTGTGGTTAAAAAGTATATCTTTTTTTTAAATGACCAATCATTTCACTAGATAAGACTCTTATTCCTCGTCTGGGATCATGTAGAGCTCTTTGAAGCTGCACTGAAACTGACATTTGGACCTTCAACCCGTTGAACCCCAGTGAAGTCCACTATATGGAGAAAAATCCTGGAATGTTTTCCTCAAAAACATAAACTTTCGACTAAAAGAAAGACATGAACATCTTGGATGACATGGGGGTGAGTAAATTATCAGGAAATTTTAATTCTGAAGTGAACTAATCTTTTAAGAATTTTCTTCCTCAATAACTTTTATTGAAGAACATACAGTTCTTATGACTTCAGAAATCATTAGTTAACACAATGCTTCCAGTTTCTGTTAATATAAAAAAAAAAAAAAAAAAAAAAAAAAAAAAAAAAAAATGTATGAAAGTATGAAAACAAGCAGCATTGTCAGAATCACAGAAGATACATTTTTAAGTCTATATTGTGTTGGACAGCAGGAGCCCTCGAGATCAAACTATTACATGATATTGATTTTCATAAACATTCATAAAAAAAAAAAAAAAAAAAAAAAAGTATACAAACATTTAAACCGCACATAAGGCAACCACATGTATAAACTGAACTATGACTCACATTAATGAACTCTAATAGAAAACATGACCTGCTCCATTTTGCGTTGCTTTGACCCAGAAACGGTTAATGAAATCAAGTAAATAAGATCAAAATATGATTGTTTAAATGGCAGCTGCCATTACTTGCATTGATGACAGATTTATTCAAATATGATCTCCTCCAGAGTCATTTTCCACCTAACTAGTAAGTTATGGTCATACAGCGCTGCAGGGATGATGAAACCCAGAAACAAGCTGCTTTTGGTTCAATCATCCTGAAGTCAATGTTTTTAATGTGTTTTTGGTGAAATGCCTGAAATAAGGTCATTGCTTAAAGAAAATTCATGTTTTATTCCATGACATAAAATACAAGCTTTTATTCATCTTGAATTCATCTTGTGTGTCTAAAAGAATGTAGAGGTTATAAACGCCATTAAACGTCACGCGGAACAGGAAAACTCATCTACTCACTAGCCTCACTGTGTTCATAAACCCTTACAACTCAAGCTTTCAGGGAAAAAAGGTTTTTAAATAAAGACTGAAAGAGTTTAATGATAGTCATGTGACCGTGGTGTAGTTTGTTTATAGCCTATTTTTAGATTGTCATGAACAAAACGTGCAGAATAAGAAATTCACAGATTGTTTCCTGCAATAATCCAAATGAAAAAAATCCTATTGGGTGTTTGAGGGAACCAGGATGATGTGAGCCTACAGAAATACATCACTGCAGCACTGCTGTACGTGTGAACGTGATTTCAGTGAACTGACCCTTGATTAAAGGGTCACTAGCTCAGAAGTGTTTCACAGAACTCACTTTGAAGAGGACGGGTCTGTGCTGCTTGGACCCGCTCTGCGTCAGGAGTTTCCCCAGCTGCTTCTGCACATCTTTCTTCTTTGGCTGAACAATATACACAGAATGGATGATCCTCCTGTCAAACTACAACACAAGACATTACAGATGTCAGTCGGCTGTCAGGAGCACTGCAATCACTGTTTCTCTGGCCCCTTTCACCAGTGTTGTGTCTCAAAGCAGTGTTGTGAGTATCCCGTGTCCATGTTAAGGCTCCATTATGAGATAAGAGCAGACATGTGACCGACAGTAGGCATGTGATCTTCAGCTCTCAGTCTCAGCCTGCTCTCAAGACTTCAGCCTCAACGTCTGGGCAAAACTAGAGGTTCACTCAGAGGAAGAGTTCACCCAAAAATCCAGCATTTAATCAAATAAGAGGATCTGTATAAATCATCCGTATCTAATCTCCTAAACTAACAAAAGTCAATCTGAAATTAAGTTCACTGAACTTCTCTGTAGCTCCAATAATGCTCGCATGTTAAATCTTGGCACAAGATGATGCGTCACACCAGGTTTGACGTCAATGATGGAAACACTATTCACAGATGATCTTTCCGTCTCCCGGAGCTAACAAGACTCATTTACAGTCATGTTTCAAAACAAATCAAGGACTCCACAGTCCCATGACACACGAAAACCAATGGAGAAACTAGTTCAGCCCTGCTGGCAGATGCGGTAACTACATCTGGTTACAATAAGCTTCTTTCTTCACTGATAGCCATTCAACAAGATCTGTGAATCACCTTTTTTTGCAAACACTTAAATATTTCAGTATAGTAGATGTAGTGAAGTAGCAGAAGTGTTTGATTCTTTTTGGAAGCTCTTAAAAGTGTTTCTGCAAACCTAAACAAACATCTGAAAAGTCTTCAGGACGACTTGAACATCACGTCGCTAAAAACAAAGTCACATCACTGATTTAAGAGCTTCGGTCAGTTATTTAACAACAGTAGAGCAGACAGCAGCAAGAGAGACTGATACTGTGGACTGAACCGCACTGAATCGTGACATTATCAACAAAGACTCAAATTTCATTCTCTTGAAGAGCTCAGTTCTGGCACCAAGGAATGTTAAAGACAATATCTGAGGCTTAATGCTATGAACGAATGACGTGTCCCTTGTTTTTACACTTACATTGGACACACACACTGTGAGAGAAACAGTAACACACGCTTTCAGAAGTATTTCAGCATATAAGAGCTGCAAACTCACTCACAGGTTCATTTGTTAATGCTATTTCTGCATCTGTGGCTATTTTAATGGTGAGTAAAACTCATATCAGCTTTTTAAAATCTATTTTTGCTAAAAACTTTTAATTTTATAACCTGCTCACAAGAACAACATTAAAGCAGAACCAGAAGAGAGTCTCATGCCTGTGAGGAGGAGACAGCAAACGATGACTTTGGTCCGATTCCCAAACAAAGCATCATGTGAATAAATGTGTAGGTGTACTGATTTATGTTTACAGTGCTTTGTGATGCAAAGAGGAAACAAGCGCTTCGGATATTCATCAAAACTCCACAGACAAAAGTGGAATAAGTTGGTGAACGACAGCTCATCCTTGGTTGAATTATTCCTTTAAATAAACATCTAGTGACTGTAAAACACACCAGAGTGATTGATGTACATTAAAGATTGAAGTACATTAATGCAAGAAGCTGGTTTAACTGGTTGAAGACAGCAAAAATCAAATGTCATTTCCTTCTACACATGAATGAAACTATATTCATAGAAAAGTCAGAATGCGTAATAGTGCAATGAATACCTCCAACAACAGAAGCGTTTCAGCGATAAACCGTGCGATGGTGACGCTGGCTTGTCTCAAATCAACCACCACAGACAGCAGACTGTCCTCGCCTCTGATACTGTCAGCAGAAACACACAACATATACGCATTTATGTACAAACAAAACACTGTGTGAGGAGATCTCAAGAGACACAAACACAAAAGGTCAAGCAGAAAGTCAGAGCTTCTTCATTTCACACGACAAAAGCATGACGTGATCAAAACATTGAAAAAAGCATCACAATTTTAGTATAACTCATGTGCCATCCTGTTTGGATATTGGTGCAAACTTATATTTAAAATCGCACAGCTCTTACCTGCTAAATGCAATAATAAGGCATGAATATCTCAAAATATTATAAACACTATAATCAAGATTTTCTATAAAGCTGCTTTGAAAATGTCTATTGTGGAAAGCATTTTGACTCGACTATATGCCATCTTGCCAAGTCTTATGAAGTCTTGTTCCTGACCTAAAAATATGATATCTAAAGGGATTATTCTGAAAATAAATAAATATTGTCAGTTTCAAAAATGTATTCTGTGGAACTTTTAAAACAAACATTTAAAACAGAAGAAAGTCATACAGTTAGGAAGGACATGAGGATACTCGCACATTTTTAAAATGGGACAAACGAACTGAATTTGACATTTATGGTGCATTTATGGAGCTTGGCAGAATGAATCACCATACATTTGTTTTATGGAAAAGAGCAGCTCGGACATTCTTAAAAACTTCTTTTCTGTTCCACACTAGGAGAGTCACATGTCAGGATTAAGTAAACGGAGCTGTACTCCGTTCGGGAGTTTCGTACTTGTGCAGGCGCAGACAGTAGTGTATGAAGTGCGACACCTCCTCTCTGCTCAGCTCCTCTGAGAGTTTACACTGCGCCTCCGCAGGGAACAGGACCAGAGGACAGCCGTGCTGGTCAAACACACCTGTGGACACACACACACATCCTTCATGAGACGACACACGGCAGATCCACAGGGACAGACGGATCGCAGCGGCTCTTACCGGGGAATATGACCGCTCCGGAGTTCAGCACGTGCTCTGCGGGCCGGGACGGGGATGAAGGAGAGCCCGGGACCCCTGAAACAACAGCCTGACTTCAGACACACAAATGATACCCAATGATCCGGCTTTCCACCACACAGGAAAAAAAATTATGACAAAAAGGTAAAAAAGTTATGACATACTAAGTCATATTTATGAGAAAATAAAATTTAGAAAAATAAAATTAACAAAAGGCAAACACATAAAAAGCCATAATTTCGACTTTTTAATGACTTGCTATGTCATAATGCCAACTTTGTCTCATAATTTCGACTTTTTATGTGAAAATTTCTCATTTTTAATTTCAATTATGACTTAGTATGTCATAAATATGACTTCTATCATAATTATTATTTACCAAAGCATGATTGTTTATATTTGGTCTTCCACATAGCTCTCTATTCTGATGGTCTGAGGCTCATCTTCACACTGTGTTTACACAAATGCTTATTACGCGGTCTAATTACGGCAATCCAACGAGAAAACAGTAAAGTCACACTTCATCAGCTCGACAGACCCCAAACAGAAGCCGCTGCACTTGTTGCTTACCTGCGCGTGCGCCGTTCATCTTCACCGGAGTTTCACGGTCTCTCATCTGACGCCAGTGTTTCCAGAAAAACTCCTCCAGGAAACTTTATAACAAACAGATTCTGCAGCGGGATGGAGAGACAGCAAGAGCCGGAGTAGGTGCGAGAGTTTCCGCCATGTTGAGCCCATTCAGCGCGTATCACACGGCTGAGTGATCCGGAGCCGTGCAGCCGGCGCGAGCGGACCTCATTTATAATGTACAGCTGGTGGGCGGGGCGACGGGAACACACGCCCACAAACACACGCGCGCGCGATGGGACTCATTTTCGTATGAAACCTTATTAGGCTATTATTATATAAAAAAAAATCTAAACAAGTTTAGCCTATTTAATTAATTTACAAATGAAATTAATTGACTAGAAGTGATCCAACATTTCCTTGTTTTAAACTTCCAAAACAGATCTGTGCATAACAACATTCATTTTTTTCTGATCTTACAAATTGGGCAATAAATTAGGAAGTAAAAGATATACAAACCAACCCTTCTGTGATAACTTTATTGACACAGGCTGACATTTCTGTGCTGGAGTGCTGAAAAACACTCACTGTTGAAGAAACCAAAACCTACAGGCAAGTCTTGAACATTTAATTATCATCAGACCTAAAACAATGGATTAGTGGAGAAGAAAAGCTCCTGTCTCTCCTCTTGGTAAAACTAATTCATGTTTACATTTGACCCAACAATGTTCAAAAAGATGGCTTCATAACCACATCATGTCACAGGCATCCAGACAGAACAGGAAAATCAGCTCTTCAGAAACACACATCCTGTTACAGGGAACAAACACGCGGCAAAAGACACGGTTTCATGCAGAATGTGGACGGTTTTACCTATCTAATGCTGGTGGATGGAGTCCTGATACACACACACACACACACACACACACACACACACACACAAAACAAAAACTAAACAGCAGTGCTTGAATGTGAAGCTGGAAGAAATCTATTGTTTATTTCAGCAAACAGGCCTTCACCAGAGCTAAAAGATTGCAAATGGAGAAAAGTAATTTAAATACAAATAAAAAGTCACGAGATTAAAGAGCTTTATTGTCATGTGCACTTTAGTACAATGAAATTCTTAATTTGTCCATTTTCTCTCAAGAAGGACAGAAGAGAAGGACATAAAAAACAATAAATTACAAGACAATAAATAAAAAAGCGAGACAAAACCAATAATAATAAACCATGCACAATGACAATCATAAGAGACAATACAAAATGAAATCAAAAATCAACAAGCAATAAGAACAATGAAAACAATTTCACATTATATATAATAAGGATGTAGTGCAGGTAATGATGTGACAACAGTATAACATGTCAAGTGATAAACGTGTCAGTATAAAGTGTTAAGAGTATATCAGGTGTATGACGAGATTCAGTCAGAACATTAAAAGCATCAAAACATTTAAAAGTTTATTTCCTACCGGGATGAATGAAGAATTCGCTCTTAAAGGATTTAAGCATTTTCAATTATTGTTTCAGTATTATTGTAAACAATGTGTATATGTTTAGATGATGTATGTGTATATGAATGTATATGAAAAAAATATAAAGGTATTTTTATCTTACTATTGTTTTTGTTTTTTTTACATATTTGAATGATTTGTTTAACTTTGTGTAAAACGGGATACAAATTGATCATAAAACATCACTTGTTGTTTCACAACTGGTTTCTAACATCAGGATTCTTCAGAAGGATCTTCAGATGATCATGTGTTGATCTGACATCAACTCCGTTTCCACAAGTTCTTAGAGTTTCCCGCCCTGAGACCCTGAGCTCAAATAAGACGACGACTTCCATTATTAAATTCAGACATTATTCATATGGAGAAACACACTGACTGCTGTTGAGATGAACAGGCAAGACTGGACAAACCTCACAGAACGAAGATACTTCGGTAAATGCTTTATTAAATGTGTCGTGTGGTCTCGACTCTGTTTGAAACATTATTTTATGCCCCCAAAAGACATTGCTTTAACTGCTAACAGGTTTGATAAGCTTCAAGAAAATGCATTTGAATTGAGTGGATTCACTCTAGACCTCCATCACTTGCAGTCTGATATCGAGAGATCTTCAGATCTTTGCTGGAGAGACTAACTGCGGTGGTTAATATTGGATTTTACTTTTATTTTGTTTTAATTATTTTATTCATCCTTATTTGTATTTTTTCTTTCCTCCTCACTTGAGCTCGAGGGTCTTCTGGTATGTGTTTCTGTTTGTTAATAAGTGAAAATCAATAAAAAACAAAACATTATTTTAAATCCATTCCACAAAACCAGAAATGCTCTCAAAGTGCTGATATTCCTTTCATGCAGTGAGTAACTGAGCTGTTTGTGAATGTAAAAGCTCTGCAGTCTCACTTCCTGCTGAACCAACATAGGTTTGTAACTAATTTGCATAATGCCAGCCTCTGGTCTTCATTGGCTGCTGGTGAACAGTGTCTGCTTTGCCCCGCCCTCAAAAACTGTAATTATATATGAGGCAAAAATGCAGCACTTAGAAACGTCCTGCTCAAGTTGTGCTTGTGATGGTGGATCTGTTTGTTTTAAGTTGCAATTCATGTTTCTTTTAGTTTAATAAACCTTTATTGAATGCATCATCGATCCGCCTCTGGATATATTTATGCATTTAAGCACACGTCAGGACAAACATATTGCATCAACTTCTCCCATGGTGGACAAAAAACTAGAGAGAAAATCAGAGACACCTAACCTTGTTTTTTACCACCACAACAACTTTCATTGCTTATAATAATAACAATAAATTATAATTAATCATAAAGTCATCATCACAAACTGGTGGTGAAGGCTGTGCTCATGATGTTGACCAGGTGCTGGATGAGACCAAACATAAATAAATATGGTCAGCATCAGCATCACTGATCAATATAAATTATATATATTCATTTATATAGATCAGTGGTCAGCATACAGCCTAACACCTCTAGACAAGACTGAAAAGAGAGCATTATTTTGAACCGTTCATTTTTTTATCATCTGAATTTGTATACCTGACAAGTTCAACAGCTCATCTCTGATAGGTCAAACTGAAAGTGAGTGAGGATCAGCACTGCCTCCTTCTGGAGAGACATTGGCTACACAACACAAAGACAGTACAGATAACTCGAGTCAGTCACCTCCTTCTAAAGAAGACTTGTACATCTTCATTTCACGAAGAAATGTGCTAAACTCAAAAGAGTCCTTCTGTGATCTTCTGATCTGAGGGGTTTCAGCTGATTTCTGAAAAATGGTGCATCTAGGTTCTACCAAATCCACCTGTATGTGTACCCAACTGGAATCTGATCTTAAATGGGGAATAAAAAATAAAAAGTTAATTGCGACTTTATATCTCACTCGCAACTGCAAGTTTATATCACACAATTCTGAGAAATAAAGTCAGAATTGTAAGTTATAAACTCATCATTTTGAGATATAAACTTGGAGTTGCGAGATAAAATGTCGCATTTAATTTTTTAAAATTATTATTCTGTGGCAGAAACAACTTCCATATGAAACAAATAGGTAAAAATAAGATTTATATGATGATATTGTAATTGGATATGCACAAAAACTGTATTTGGACGGACAGTCTGAACAAGGCTTTAGTGAAGTAACAACTCTCTCCTCAACAACACATGATCTGAGGAATCACAAACTGATCTTTAACTCTTAGTGCTGGAGGTTTGATCACGTCAATATGAGCGTCAGAACTAGTGATGACTGACTTAACTAACAGCACTGATAATCATCATCCACTACATGACAGTGTTTGCAGAGATGAGGAGGAACATCTGACAGAGTCATGAAGGAAAACAGGCTGTACAGTAACAGATCACTCACTCACACCAGACTAAATTGTCTCACAAAATATTTTATTGAACAATCTTCAGTGTTCAACACAATCAGCAGCTGATAACAATGGATCTTAAAATAATTATTTGTCAAATTTAACTTTGTCATACATAAATATTATTTTACTCCCTGCTTTAACATATGTGCATATTTGAAAATCATGTTTTAAGATGGTTTCACTAAGGAAAGATTACAACTAATATGACTAATTTATTAGCTGAATGTAATTTTCCCAAAATAACCCATATTGTGGCATATTAACTCAGCTATATGCTTCAGCCCTGCCCAAACAAGAATCTAAATGCAGTAACTGTGTGTTGGTCTGGTAATTATGGATAGATTACTATACTGTGCAATATAAAGCGGAATATGAGTCTAATTAAATGATATCGCATATGTTTAAAACCATTACACACACACACACACACACACACACACACACACAGAGCAAGACTTCCACTACACTGACATGTTCAGTTCATGTCTATGAATTATTCCTGGGTGATTTATGTGAGGTGCAGTGATGATGATGATGATGATCTCAGTCCCATCTGGAGGTCCTCTTCCTCATGTACCTCTCTCCGTCACTGTCCACGGCCTCGTACAGCTGCTGGTCGCTCTCTCTGATGGCGTGCAGATATCCCAGGTACCCCACACACAGCGTGAGGCTCAGCAGACCCATGGCCATGACCGCTTTATTCTGCAGGAGAGAGAACAGCGTCTGTGAGCTGAGATCACTGTTACACGACATTATCAGGACAATGATGCAGTGTTGTCCTTTGAGATTATATCCCAGGGGATACTGGATCTCTCACATTAAAATGTCCTGGAAACTTGTTTCATGCTCTTGTTTTTTTGCTAAAGTCTTTTCTGTATAGATATAATTATAATTTCTGTATAGAAGTTATAATTTCGATTTACTATCATCATTTCAACATCCTAATCTCGACTGTCATGATTTCGACGTTTCATCTCTAAAAATAACATCATAATGTCGACTTTTGATGTCATTGTTATGACTGTAAACCATTTCAGTATTTATTGTGTGAAATGATAAAAAGTCGACGTTATGACATACTAAGTCATAATTATGGTAAAGTCAAACTTATTACTGTCATACTTTTTTGTCATACATATAATATCATAATTTGGTCTTTTAAGCTATAATTTTGATTTACTGTCATCATTTTGACTTCTTAATTTCATAATTATTTCGATCCCATAAAAATAACGTCATAATTTCCACATTTGATGTCAATTATGATTTTCAAAAGCGTGTTTTTTCTCTCTCATATGGCGGAAACATGTTATAAATCCTCGACTGTATGCAGAAGGAGAAGAGTGTGAGCAGAAGAAGAAGAAGAGTGTGAGCAGAAGAAGAAGAGTGTGAGCAGAAGAGTGTGAGTAGAAGAAGAAGAGTGTGAGCAGAAGAAGAAGAGTGTGAGCAGAAGAAGAAGAGTGTGAGCAGAAGAAGAAGAGTGTGAGCAGAAGAGTGTGAGCAGAAGAAGAAGAGTGTGAGCAGAAGAAGAAGAGTGTGAGCAGAAGAAGAAGAGTGTGAGCAGAAGAAGAAGAGTGTGAGCAGAAGAAGAAGAGTGTGAGCAGAAGGAGAAGAGTGTGAGCAGAAGAAGAAGAGTGTGAGCAGAAGGAGAAGAGTGTGAGCAGAAGGAGAAGAGTGTGAGCAGAAGGAGAAGAGTGTGAGCAGAAGAAGAAGAGTGTGAGCAGAAGGAGAAGAGTGTGAGCAGAAGAAGAAGAGTGTGAGCGGAAGAAGAAGAGTGTGAGCAGAAGGAGAAGAAGAGTGTGAGCAGAAGGAGAAGAGTGTGAGCAGAAGAAGAAGAGTGTGAGCAGAAGAAGAAGAGTGTGAGCGGAAGAAGAAGAGTGTGAGCGGAAGAAGAAGAGTGTGAGCGGAAGAAGAAGAGTGTGCGCAGAAGGAGAAGAGTGTGCACAGAAGGAGAAGAGTGTGAGCAGAAGAAGAAGAGTGTGAGCGGAAGAAGAAGAGTGTGAGCAGAAGGAGAAGAAGAGTGTGAGCAGAAGGAGAAGAGTGTGAGCAGAAGGAGAAGAGTGTGAGCAGAAGAAGAAGAGTGTGAGCAGAAGGAGAAGAGTGTGAGCGGAAGAAGAAGAGTGTGAGCGGAAGAAGAAGAGTGTGAGCAGAAGGAGAAGAAGAGTGTGAGCAGAAGAAGAAGAGTGTGAGCGGAAGAAGAAGAGTGTGAGCGGAAGAAGAAGAGTGTGAGCGGAAGAAGAGTGTGAGCGGAAGAAGAAGAGTGTGAGCGGAAGAAGAAGAGTGTGAGCGGAAGAAGAAGAGTGTGAGCAGAAGGAGAAGAAGAGTGTGAGCAGAAGAAGAAGAGTGTGAGCAGAAGGAGAAGAGTGTGAGCGGAAGAAGAAGAGTGTGAGCGGAAGAAGAAGAGTGTGAGCGGAAGAAGAAGAGTGTGAGCGGAAGAAGAAGAGTGTGAGCGGAAGAAGAAGAGTGTGAGCAGAAGGAGAAGAAGAGTGTGAGCAGAAGAAGAAGAGTGTGAGCGGAAGAAGAAGAGTGTGAGCAGAAGGAGAAGAAGAGTGTGAGCAGAAGAAGAAGAGTGTGAGCAGCACTCGCCGGTTTGATGAAGAGCTCCGGGTTGACCGCGCGGAACAGTGAGGTGGTTGTGACGCCCCGGAGCCCGGGACTCCTGTAGCCCGAGTCCGCGGAGCTGCTGGCCGGCTGCTGCGCGCCTCCTTTACCGCTGCTGCTGCTGCTGTCCTGCGCGGGACTCATGATCCTCCTCACAGCTGCCGCACAGAGGGCATAAACGCGCGCTGCTACTCACAAAAATCAGACCATCTACAGCCAAACACACGCTGAACATAAACACTTCTTCTTCTTCTTTGAGGTTTTACGGCAGCTGCCATCCAAATTGTTGCATTACTGCCACCTTCTGTTCTGTATTAAAGTCACTTTATTTCAGAGTCGCCTTTCCTCCTTTGCACACTATCTGCACATTCTAATATGGCTTTCATGTTGCTCTCGACTCTTTTTATTTCCTGTACTTGAGTCACCAATTCATTTATGTCTTTCAAGTATGAATTTTTCACATGACCCTGAGGTTCAAGATCGCAGGGTCAGTCGTGGGTTATGTTGACCTACAGGAGGACGGACGAAATCACAGCGCCCTCTAGTGTCGAAGAGTGTGAAGTGATTATTGAGAGCTCACAGCGCCCTCTGGTGTTCAGCACGCGCACATTCTCAGAGAACAGCGAACAGTAAGGATCAGTGGAAAAATTTACAGAAAAACATGTAAATAATAATAATAATAATAATAATAATAATAAACAAATATGATTAAATAAATAAGAAAAAAATTGTAATCAAAGTAATATAAATTTGATGTAAATACATAATACATCTAACCGTACAGTACTATAGTGAATAGCAAAAAAATAATAATAATGTAACGTAATGTATTTTACACATATTTATAATGTTATTTTTTCACAGTATACATTTTTAACAGTATAAATTTATATATTTATATAAATATAAATACTTACATGAAAATATATTGCTGCCTTTTAAATTTTAGAACGGGGTCCCTCACACGAGGATGATCATGTTTGGGGATCTGTAGCATCTACAAGATTGAAAACCCCTGCATTGATCAATATATGGCTATATATTGCGTATATATCTAAATGGAGTTCAAGTGTGAAAATGCCCTTAAGAAAAATATTTATATTGTCATTTTATGTGACATTTCATCAATAGTCTGACATAGAAGCAATGCACTATTGCACATCTCTATATTTAAAGTTGTGCATATATATACACATACATATATATATATATATGCATGTGTATATATATGCACAACTTTAAATATATCTCAACTGCTTTTTTTTTGTTTTTTGGTCGTAAAATATAATTATCTCCCAGGATATGTATGTTCAGCTTTATCTGCATACATACAGTATTCTCATGTAGGCCGATATATAACATATAGCAAATCTCAACTGCTTGATTGTTTATATCATCACAAAATGTAAACTATATTTTCATCCAGCTCTAATCTGCTATATAAATAGTTGACTTAAAATGGCCGTCTCTGCTTTTAAGACATACTGATTGGTTTCAGTTTATATTTTAATTCATTCGTTATATTTATCCTCCTTATTTTCAACAATATTTGCACTTCAAATGATAAAATCTGCTCAGCTCTACATTTATTTGTCCCTCATTACAAGTTATCAAGTGACAAAAGAGCTTTTTATGTTTAAAGCCCCAGTAGACTTGATTATTTTCCCTGTTGACATTAGATCCATTTCATCACGTGTATGTTTAAGCTGCTTCAGTGAAGCGTCACTGTTTATACTTCAGGTTTATATTGTATTGAGCAATCATTATTAATGTTTATTTATTACTAGACACTACTGCAGTGTTTTCATTCATGTCTGTGCGTTTCTTCCTCTTTGTTCTTATTGTTTGTTTGTGTACATTGATGAATTGATAACTGTTATTCCTAGTGATTGTGATATAAATCCTCTCAAGAGGTTTATCCTAATAATTCAATCTGAATATAAACGAATGATGTACATGAAAGTGTCTCTATACACCAGCCGGTTAAAGGACAGACTGATGACGTCTGCAGCATGAAGGATTATGAAGACAAACATTATTAATGTGTGCTGATGAATCATTCACAATAAGAGCAGGAACATGAATTAGGAGTGTAAACAGAGCCGTCCTTGTTCTGACACCTGTAACAATCACACATGAAACAGGTTAGTTCGTCTCTCCGCCGGTAACACTATCAGTGCTGTGGAGCTCATCAGTAATTCATGCCTGCAGTTTGTCATTAAAACTGCATCTGTTACCTATTGTGTTACTCAAATGTCTGCAGTCTGCATCAGTGCAAGCTGTTAAAGATAAACCTACAGCAAGACACACACACACACACACCTTCACTCGAGCTGTGACAGGACCATCATAAGACCAATGACCAATGATCCGTTCTGTTAAAAGCTGTACTTTTACTTAGTTACACTGACATTACAACATTGTGTAGACTTAAAAGTACAAAGTAGTCATATGACTCAAGTACTTGAGAAATGACTTCGAAAGACGAAGGTAATTGATGTAACAGGTATTGGTTTCAGGTCACACTTTAGATTAGGGTCCAATTCTCACTATTAACTTACTATTAACTATGACTTTTTCTTCAATAAACTACTAATTACTGTTTATTAATAGTAAGGTAGTCGTTAAGTTTAGGTATTGGGTAGGATTAAAGAATGTAGAATATGGTCATGCATTAATATCTGCTTTATAAGTAAGTACTAATAAACAGTCAATATCCTAGTAATATACATGCTAACAAGCAACTGGTTAATAGTGAGAACTGGACCCTAATCTAAAGTGTTACCTGGTTTCTTTTCAACATCTGCTGTGTCCTACAGATTTACATAGTCAGAACAATGAGAAAACAGTGATTTTGACCTCTCTTCTTTAAGTTTGGTAACACTTTATTTTCATGGTCCACTTTAGACATTTTACTAACTATAAGTAACTTATGACATGTCAACTAGCAGTCATTAGAGTATTAGACTGTCTGCTTAATATCTGCTAACACTTTATTTTCATGCTCCTCAATAAGTAACTTTGCAACTCCATGTCAACTAAGTCTAGGTTAGGTTTAGGTTTAGTAGAATAAGTTGACATGTAGTTTCAAAGTTACTTATAGTCAGAATGTCTAAATTGGACCATTGAAATAAAGTGTTACCCAAAGTTTTTGCATCAAAAAATACTAAAATGAGAAAAACTCAACTCTCTATGTCAGTTGAAAGTGTTTAAGTACAATTAAATATGAATACTTTTAAGTATTTTTCCGGTAGGTACTTAGAATTTTAATTTAGTAACATTTTTTGACACAGTATCTGTACTTTAACTTAAAATTCTCTACTCTTTTTACACCCCTGCACTGTAAGAGCCTAAAACATCTACTATGATTTAAACATTTTTTGATGCATGCGTCGCTGGAATATCACAATCCACTGCAACCTTTGATCGGTTGCAGAAAGTTCAATAAGTTTTTCCCTCAAAAGTTTAGTTTATTTTCTTATAAAGCACATTTCTACTGCCTCAAGCGCAGCCCGAAGTGCTGTTCAAAGCAATCAAGAAAACCAAACAAAGACAATACAAACACACCAACATAAGACTAATATTTAGTTCTCTCCTGAGTCAGACTCAAAAGACTAGACATAAAAGTGCTTAGGATGGCGAGTGGTAGGTTATTCCATAACCTAGGACCGGCTATCGAAAAGGCACGATAGGTTTTATCTTATCTATTAACCTTAGAAGCTAGTTTTCACCACAGTATTAACTTGTTTTGCGAAATTCAACTCGGAGTCAAAAAATACACCCAGATTTTTTGTGTATGGATGAGCATTTCTAGAGAGGGCCCAAGTAGCTAGAGATAAGTTGTGAAGAGCTAAGAGGGCCACAAAAACAACAACATCCATTTTGCTCTCATTTAAATGGAGAAAATTCTTAGCCATCCAGCATTTTACATCCTCGAGACACATAACATGCTTATCAACTGCGTGTAATGGGACATACAGTTGAGTGTCGTCAGTGTAGCAGTGGTGTGCGGTCTAATATTTCCTGAAAATAGACCCCAAAGGTAACATATAGAATTGGGCTCAATATAGACCCTCGTGGGACTTCACTGGGGTTCAACGGGTTGAAGGTCCAAATGTCAGTTTCAGTGCAGCTTCAAAGAGCTCTACACGATCCCAGATGAGGAATAAGAGTCTTATCTAGAGAAACCATCGGCTATTTTCTAAAAAAAATAAAAATTTATACACTTTTTAACCACAAATGCACTTGCACTGCTCTGCGATGTGCTATGCATTACATAATCATGTTGGAAATGTCACGTGTGATGTAGGTGGAAGTACCGATCCAGTGTTTACAAAGTGAACGTGCAAAGACTAAGTCAAACGCTCTTTACAAAAAAGATAAAACAACGATGTTGGACGATTTCAAAGTTGGAGGAGAAAATGAGATGGAGTTTTTCGTTCTACTGCGGTACTTCCGCCTACGTCACGCATGACCTTTCCAACATCATTACGTAATGCGTGGCGCATCGCAGAGCAGTGCAAGACGAGCATTTGTGGTTAAAAAGTATATAAACTTTTTTTAAGCCCCTTATATATAAGGGTAAGACCCTTATTCCTTGTCTGGGATTGTGTAGAGCTCTTTGAAGCTGCACTGAAACTGACATTTGGACCACAGTGAAGTCCACTATATGGAGAAAAATCCTGGAATTTTTTCCTTAAAAAATTTTTTTTTGTTTTCGACTGAAGAAAGAAAGACATGAACTTGTTCTTGGATGACATGGGGGTGAATAAATTATCAGGAATTTTTCATTCTGAACTAATCATTTAAAGTAGATTCTCCTGACATGAAGTTTATGATTAAAGCTGAAAATCTGGAATGGCAGGGGGTTAGTCTGTGAAGAGCGTATGACTCCATACGCTCTTCACAGACTAACCCCCTGCCATTCCAGATTTTCAGCTTTAATTTGCTGTTCATTGGAGCGCGGAGAGGCCGCGGTGCCCATGGAGACTGTGAGCGCCATTCAAGGACACGAGTGGGTGAGTCTGAGCAGTTTCCACTGAACTCAACCTGCAGAGGCTGTTTACACTGGTAACACTGCAGCTTACGAGGCTCACAACAACTAACAGCAGCAAAGCCTTCTGATTGGACGGTTATCAGCTGGTTCAGGCAGAGCGTTTCCACTGACTTCAGAGTCCTGCCATAGTAACCAAACAGGTGGGGCACCTGCGGCAGGTGTATTTGACTATCAAATAGCACAGAGAAGCTGCTCTCGCATTCACAGAGACGACGGGTAGCTCAAGGGAATCAGACTACATGAAAGGCAAGCACTTCCTTATTATATTAAAAATGTAATATGCCTTTGTTAAGATAAGTATTTTACCTATTTGTGCACATTTGGTGAAAGAAGCTCATTCTGATTCTGAAATTGATTGTTTTGCTAACATTTCAATTAATTTATGAAAACGTTATTTCTGCATGTTCTCTGAATGTTCAAAACCTCTATTTTTTTTTTCTTGGTTATGAGAACGCTACAGGAACATTCTATTTTATCATTCTTGAAACAGGAAAGTTACTTTTGAATGTACTCTGAAACAAGTAACATTTTAATATATATATATATATATATATATATAAACATTACTGGGATAACATTTGTTCATAACTTTGAGAGAACCTTGCCAGAACGTTAGCCAAAGTTCTGGGAAAGTTCCCTGTCAGCTAAGTTGACAATTCTCTGAAAAAGTGTGCACAACAAGTATAACTTGATATCTGTCGAAGAGTTGCTCTCATAAGCAAATGTGACATTAAACATCCTGCAAGTTAATGATTCACTATTAAAAATAAATGTTTCAAGAGGAGGTTTTTGCAGCAATGCCATAGAAGAGAACTATTTTTGGCTCCCCAAAGAACCTTTCAGTTATCAGTTCTTAAAATAACATTTTAATAATCTATAAAGAACCTTTTGTGCAATGGAAAGTTTCCATGGATGGGTTGTTCATGGAACCATCAATGCCACTAAAGATCCTTTATTTTTGAAAATGTAGTTAGAATGAGTTTTTTTTTCTGATTTGCCATTAGAGGCTTTTGCACCGGCTAGTTAACTCAGTTAAAGGAACTAGCCACTAGGATAGTTCCCAGAGAATTAATTTCTCCCCCGGGCCATGTTCCTGGTTACATTCGCACCAGAATAGGAATTCTGAAGCGGCCAACAGTGGCGTCTTTAAGCGCGGCATTTACATACACTAAATACCGACTTTTTAAAATGCCGGGTGTCAGTGTTTGACATGCGCTTGACCAATCAACTTACACTCACGTCACTGATAGTTCCTAAAGTGCTGGGTTAGACCCTACTCTGAAGTAGGAGCTAATTTAGTTCCCCCAAATGGAGTTCCTAGAACTAAAATTATTCCTAGTTCCTGCGGTGCGAACACGGCAAAATCAGGGTACTTCAGCCAAAAGTTCTAGGAACTATGAAAAGGTTCCTCTGGTGCACAAGCCCCTATTAAAGAACCATTTTTTGGGTTCCCCCAAAACCTTTCAATTATCAGTTTTTAAAATAACATTTTAATCATCTTTTTCCACTATAAAGAACCTTTTGTGCAATAGATGTTCTTCATGGAACCATCAATGGCAATAAAGAACCGTTATTCATAGAGTGTATATGGTGAGTGGAAGACATTTAACTCCTGGTTTCCTTCTGATTCCGCAGCAGCCCGATGAAACATGAACTGGGGATTCCTGGAGAATGTGTTAAGTGGGGTAAACAAGTACTCGACTGTCGTTGGACGGGTTTGGCTCTCCATCCTCTTCGTGTTCCGCATCCTGGTGTTTGTGGCCGCTGCCGAGCAGGTGTGGAAGGACGAGTTCAAAGACTTCATCTGCAACACTCAGCAGCCGGGCTGCGAGCAGGTTTGCTTCGACCACTTCTTCCCCATCTCTCAAGTGCGCTTATGGGCCATTCAGCTCATCATGGTGTCCACTCCCTCACTCCTCGTGGCTCTGCATGTGGCTTACAGGGAGCACAGAGAGAGCAAGCACAAGAGAAGGCTGTACCAGGACAAAGGCAGCATCGACGGAGGGCTGCTCTTCACCTACATCATGAGCCTGGTCCTCAAAACAACCTTCGAGGTGGTCACTCTGCTGGCTTTCTACTTCCTGTACAGCGGCTTCCACGTTCCCCGGTTGCTCCAGTGTGAAGAGAGCCCCTGCCCCAACACCGTGGACTGCTACAACGCAAAAGCCACGGAGAAGAAAATCTTCCTTTACATTATGGGCTGCACGTCTATACTGTGTATTGTGCTGAACGTGGTGGAGATGCTGTATATCATATCTAAACAGTGCTGGAAGTGCTTCAGTAAGAGGTACGCTCCTGTGCACGACAGACGTAGCCGGCCTCCCTCCACGTTCACTCTCGGCTCACCACAGCCGCTGTCCGTGTCGAAGGAGGAAGGGCTTCATTCTGCTCCGGCTGGGAAGGAAAGCCTCACGCTTGTTGCTGCATGAACTCTTGGGACTGTTCGACTTGTTCATGCATACCAGACCTGTAATTTTCCACTGACGGCTCAAATGCAAATAACTTACCATATAGTCATGTGTAGCTATGATATAATGAACTTTTAAAGAGGAAGAGAAAACACTTCCCATACTTTTGTTGTACTATATATACATTTCTTGCCATTTGAGTAGAATCTAGGCAAATTAGACAGACGTCATCATGCCCTCATTCTCGCAAACCGTCAACAAAACTACACAAGGTCAAAGAACCTATAACCCAGAAGCCATTAAATACAGGTTTGTTTGAAGGAAGGGTATGTTTCTTAACAACAGTGTTTTGTGCTGAGAATCAAATCATTTATTTATTATTTTCATTTAGCATATTCTTGGAGCTCATGGTAATGTTAATATATTTTTGTATGATAAACAATTGTTTTAATGTCTAAAGCAATACCAGATGAGAAGCACTGGGTTAGACTTTACTTACGTACTGTTTCATTTAATATGTCTAAAATAAACATCCTTGTCAGATAACCATGGTGGATAAGTGTGTCACTAGGAAAGTGAGTGGCTTGAGAACAGAGAAAAAAAGTAAATGGGTCCACAGCTATAAAAACAACCACTAGACATGGACTGATGGATACAGAAGAGTCTCATTCACGCTTGTGTCAGATTCTAAAATCTATTCATCTATCAATGTATTATAAACAATTTCTGTTTTCATATACGAAATCATTGCTTTTATACTGAGCGAATCATATTTTCTATCCCCTCATGGCATTTTTAGAATTTCAATAAAACACTGTTTAGTATGTTTAAACTGTTCAACTTAAAGCTATTATGCAAAATTCACTTTTAGATGGTGTTTGAATATAAATGTGTCAGAAGTGTGTGTACAAAACCACCCTATGATAACAATCCACCCACTCCTTTCTTTTAATCCACATAAAACCTCAACAGTCTCATAAAACAAGCCGCTTTCATTTCTGTACGTGGTCACGTTGTGCAGGTCCCACCCACGAATGCTGACGTAGCATAGTTTCCGCACTGAGAGAGTTGCACAGTGTAGCTGTAGCGACAAGAAAAGTTTTGTAAGCGATTGAGGTGTTTTGTTGTTGGATGTAAGAGTGAACGTAACAGTCTTCATTTATGTCATATGAGCCGCTGCAGACGCACTGGATTAGTTCTGAAGGGAATGTGCCACAGATTTAATATACACATGTGATTTCTGTCCCTACTGTTTACATTCACAGACATAACCGACTGTTTATGTAAACTTTGTGTTTTGACATAACTTAGTGTGTATTTGACAGTTTAAGCACAATAAAATAAGAAAGAGAAGTTAGTTTAATACTCATGAGATGTGTCGACTGACAGCCAGCTTTCTGTTCAAATGTGTGCACTCAGAAAATGATAAATTAGAAGTTTGAACTGATACAGCTTTTAAAAGCATGGAAATAATAAACTTTCATGATGAAGAACTGCACTGTCCATGAGCATGACCGCAATATAAATAATCAAAACCAAGCAGATGTCTTGTTAGAATTTGGCACAGTATCCGATGCAGACTGGAGCTGTGATTGTGGAAAGAGGGCGGGGAGCAGCAGCTCATTTGCATTTAAAAGCACATCCATGAAATGTTTTGCTTGCACTCATAAATGGGTATTTACAACATGATATAAATAGTGATGTGTGAGGTATTTTGAGCTGAAACTTCACAGACACATTCTGGGAACACCTGAGACTTAAATTAAATCTTGTATAATGAGGCATAATTTATGTCCCCTTTAAGGGAACAAACTCTAAAAACCATGTTTACAACATAATGTCCCTGTAATTCTATGCACAACCATGTATACAAGAACACAGCATTATATTGTCAGCCACCCTAATCTTTACATAAGTATATCACAGTTCAAAATCACATGACTGTGCCTTTAAGGATGAGACCAACACTGAGTACCAAAACGCAAGCTGTATTAAATTGGTTGCTATTGATTAACATACAGACTGCTGGTGGCAGTAGTTGATCAAAGAGCCACACACAACATTATTGACAAATTTCAGATTTACAAGGTAAACAGGACCAAAACAGTTACGAATTATACACAGCACTACATAACATCAGAATTGATAATGATTCACTTTCAGCTGGATAGAAAAGAGTCCAATGGAATATTAAAAAGTACGAGTCTATACAATACTCAAAAAGAAAAAAAAATTCAACTCCAAAGGCAACAGAAATGTGCTGAACAGCTTCATAAGGACATACATGCTTTTAGAGGTATTTCATCATCTACTGCAACTATAAAGTGAGCTTAACATACACAGTTCTGTTAAGTAATAAACATCGCACTAGGGACCTTTAAGATAGTGGCTGTAGTGTTTTCAGATCATAGAACATCCCCACAGCTCCTTAACAAGCAACAATTCAATTCATTCAGCATTCATGTCTGAATAGAGATAAACTTCCAGTTAAAACTAATGATTGGGCACTGGTTTGCAGCAAGTTCACCATCAACCTTATCCTGAGTTCAGACAACATGACACAAGGGTCTGTGCACTAGTTCTTTTTTTCAAGGATCACTGTGGGTCGCAATTCATGAAGCTGCTTAAGAAGAATTTCAAGGACACCAGAAAAAACTTTTTGCACCTCAAATGTGACATTGCCGAGTGAGGTCAACTTTTGGGGATTTTTGAATTCAACAAGTTTCAGGACATCTCTCGAGTGCAATTGTGCATCAGCTCTTTTGCACACGACTGTCGCGGTTTTTAGGTGGAAAGCAGTCTGCAATCTTTTGTGTGCATTTCCGTTCAGAGGTACCGTTGCCTTTCTCTTCTGGGAAGTATTTGATTGCTGGAGAAACTGAAGAAAGGACACCTCAAACCCCATGGGCTTGAACGAACTCAGTGGTGTATTTTGACCAGACACATCTTCCTGTGTCATGGTAGTGGTGGAGGACATGGAATCGGTGTTCAGGTCCACATAATTTACTTCAGAACTCCTTGCAGTCCTTAGTCTCGTCATCCTTTTAGGTCCGAAGCACTTCTTTACACCCTGGCCCTTGCGCGGACGCCCCCTCCGTCGTTTAACCACCACCGATATCTCCGAGCATGTGTCTGTAGAAGGCTTGGCATCAGACAGATCGACGTCCTCTGTGCTTTCTTTCTCAGACGTGGGCTTCGAGAACTCTGATTCACTCTGGCTGGGCTCAGCGACTTCATCATTCTCAGTCGTCTCAATGGAGCTCTCCTCTGACTTATCAGTGTCATCACTTCTGGAAGCGATGCGCTTATATCTAGACCGGGGTATCTTTTTACAGTATATAAAGTTGCTCCTCTGTTCTTCCAGGTACTGTTTTGGGAGCCCGTGCTGAAGGTAATGCTTCATTATATTTCGCTCAGAACTGGTCACTGTTTCGCAACCCTTTATCATACAAGCATACTGCAGCTGTAAGCGTTTGGTGCACATGGCAGAGGCTTCTTCTTGTGTTTTCAAAATGGGTTTCCCATATTTGGTCCAATTGTTTTTTTTAGCTTTTCTCTTTTTAAGAGCTACCTTCTTAAGAGCTTCCTTCTTAAGACATACCTTCTTAAGAGCTACCTTCTTAATGGGTTTCTTGTTAGTCTCTCGGTTTTCCTTCTCGATAACATCAATTTCATACTTCCTGGGACGGCCAAGTTTAACCCCACTCCCACCTTCTCGTGGGTTTATGAGCAGCCGTTTGTACCTGTCTTGGTGTTTCTTCATGGTGTGCCGCAGTAGATTTGACCGTGTGCTATAAGCGCATTCGCATCCTTCCACCGGACATCTGAACATCCCTTCCACGGGGACAACTTTTGAGAGATTGGTTTCTTTATGCTCTTTGTCGACATGGCTGATATATTTCCAGAAAGCAGTGAAGGTCTCCGAGCAGTCTGGCTGATCACATTGAAACCTGCCCAGGTTGATACTGCACATCATGGCTCCTGCTTTCTCAAGGGTTAATTTGTGGAGCTGAAGGTAGTGCTGGAGCAAGTCTGGAACTGACTGAAAAATGCAAGAACAGTCTTTGACTTGACACCTGAACTCATCCACTTCCGTTATGTCTGCATCTAATTTGTCTTCACCCTCTTCATTTCTATCCTTGTCCTCGACCTCCTCTTCATTTTGTTCATCTTGACTGTTGACCTCAAATTTAGGCAAAGCAGACTGATGCACAGCTTTATAATGTAGGATCAAATTGTGTTGGATTGTAAAAGCTGCCACACAGCCCTGGTGAACACAACGATAAGGTCTATAAGGACTAAAAGCATCATCCACCTCTGCTTTTTTCTCTTTTGTTTTTTTGGGAGATTCTTTTGGCTTTGCCACTCGAGGCTTGCTAGGTTTGGGCTTTTTGTCCAATGACTGATTTAATGTCTGTACTGCTGCTGTAGGATTCTGGGTAAAAGGGGCTATGGGCAGAATCTCTTTTAGTGGTGACACATGGGTTTGACCAAAAACAGAGGACTTTGGGGAAAATCCATTTGCGTTCTGATCCATTCTTGGAGTCACTGAAGAACGACCAGACACAATCACTGATGGCTGAACAGGCATCTGAGTTACTGTCTGTGTTCCCAGTGCAGGACTTTTGCCTTGAGATACAAATGCAGATTGCTTGACAACCGATGGAGTGATGCAATGTAATATTTTGACATTACCTTCTGTCTTGGTGACTGACGTACATTTAATAACTTTCTGCTGTTTACGTGCATCCACACATGGAGTGATTTTAACTGGATTGGGGAATTCTGACACTGGACAAGGGCTTCCTCCATCACTATCCAGGAGCCTATGATTGGGCTTAGGTCTGATTTTCATCCTCTTTATTTCTTCCTGTGAAAAGTTATGAACTGACATATAATGGGCTTTGAGATTGGAGTTGCGTGTGAAGGCCTTGGAACATTTTTGACACCTGAAAGGGGCGACATTAAACTGGTCTTTCATTTGACTAAGCATTTTATCTGTGTAATTGTGGAGCTTGACAAGGTGTTTAAAAAGAGCATCTTTCGTCATGGCACTATAATTACAACCATTTGTCTCACATGCAAATGGTTTCACATAAATTGGTATCTCCTTGGGTAAATCATTGGACTCTGGCTTATTAGGCTGTGCAACACTCACTGCAGGATCAGCAACAGTTTTGGTAACCTCATTGATGCAAGCCACAGTTTTGATAACCTCACTGATTTCTCTGTCAAGGTCAAGATTCTCAAGAGCTTTTTGGATTTCCAACACTTCATCCATCTCGGTTATGGGCATACTGTTGGACTGATCATTGACGGCACTTCCCGAAGACACAGATGAAACAGTGTGAATTAAGCCATCATTTGGCTTCACGTCACTCAATTGTGAAACTGCCTCAATAGGGACTTTGTCTGTGTTTCCCACAGATTGTTGCTCACTTTGAGGTGCATTCTCAATCAAGTTTGAGGTATGCTGTGAATCCCCATTGTCAGGACTTGCAACAGACATTTGTGAGTAGGAACTGTCAACACTTGATCCACGAGGCAAACTGCTTTTTTTGTAAAGGTCTCCAGCCAATATCTGCTCACGTAGTCTTTCTTTGACACTCTTTTCAGACACCAGGTTTTGAGTAAGACTTGCCATGGCTGCCAGAAGTCCATCATTTGATAAGTCACTTGCACTGTCGGTTGTTTTTTCCTTGATCTCTTTCATTTTGTTTAAAGTTTCAGCTTGAAGAATTTGATTGACATGATCTGACGAACCGCTATTCAGGCTGGATGTGGACTGGTCATCAGCCAACAATTGAGAAAGAAGAGGATCACTGACATCGTCATTAAACAGTGTGTTCGACATCTCAGAATAACTTGCTTGTAGCTGATGTTTGACACTACCAGTATGCTGTATGACACTAGTTTCTGACATACGACTGCTCGGAGCATATGGAGCACAGGGGTTTGGAACCGTCTGCTGTTCTTGTCCAGAGCTCATACACAGATTTGACGAGCTTTGCTTGAACACTCCCCCCGTCTGTGTGTCTTTGCTATTGTAGGTGCCATTGGCTTGGGGATAAGTGACATTTGGGAATAGTTTTGGATCAAGAGGGCCCTTATTCTGTGGCAGGTTGAAATATGAGGATGATGTTGGATGAGGAGAGTTAAGAAGATCAAGAAATGAGCTGGGGAGGTCCCCTGTCAGGTCAGTTTCATCAAATGGTTTGCAATGAGCCCGTTTTGACAAATGTCCTCCCAGAGATTTAGGACTCGGGAATTCTCTATAACATCTGCAGCAAATGAACTTGCCATCTTTAATAATTGCAGGCCATTTTGTTCTGCTGCTTCGTTTAACTCTTTTTTTGCCTTTATCACTGGACACATTTCCATTGTTATTCTGACAACTTGGAGAACTGCTGTTTGATGGGGGAGTTTCATTGTTAGGGAGTGGTAAACCTAAAGCTGTATCTCTCTCCAACTTCACCGCACACTGAGTGTTGGTTACTGCAGAGAATTTATCGTTTGTTTGCTGCGTGTAATCTGCTGAAGAATCTTTGGAAACTGAATTGTTCAAATTGTCAGTGTAAGAGGGCAACATGGACATTTGAGCAGATCCCAAATTTGTCTCTACTACAGAATTAACGGCTACCACTACATTAGGACCCATGATTTGATGGGGTGGATTGAGACTGCCAACTGAATGTAGACTTTCATCTGAGGTGCCATTGAGTTTTTGAACGCTGTCCGCTTGAGCTGGTGCTGGGTAAACTGTATTATTCTGCGGTTGTAGAGTAGTATAGCTCATACCTCTCTGCTGTCCATCCTCACTAGAAGCTGCATTCATGCGAGTAAAATGGTTGCTAGGAACTGTGTTCATGTTTTGGGTCATCGATTGAGAATTACATATCTGCTGTTGGAGTACCGAATTGTTCCTGGGGGCCCACACGTGGTCTGCTGCCATTTGAGGCTGATTTGTACCATTTCCAAGCTGAGAGAGAACAATGGGATCTAATATATTGTCCATTTCATTGGTACGGATATGCCTTGGGGAAGCAGTGACTTGAGAGGAGACAGAAGGATAGTTGGGGTTTGCACAGTTGGTTGGGTAGGAAGAAGGCTGGCTAAGGGGATTCGGTGTCTGAACACCAGGGCCAGTGACTCTTTGGCCCAGCTGGTCTTGTGGATTCACAACTGAATTGAGGGTTCCGTTTACAGAAACAGATCTGAGTGTGGATTGGACTGAAACATTGTTCTTCTTTGCTAGTTTCCACTGTGTGTAAAATTCAGGATGAACAGCCCTCATGTGCTTAGTAACACTTCTGTAAGAGCTATAGTCTCGAGTACATGTTTCAAAGTGACATTTGTGTCTCTCTTTGTTTTTCACATTCATATCTACTGGTTTCACAGATTTGTTCTCCAATACTTGTCCATTATTTGGTACAGAAGTCATTTGTAGAGGAAGTGTCTGAGAAACAGGAGGAAGCATCTGACCCAATGAGACAAGTGGTGTTGTATTGTGGGAAGTCTGTGCTGGAGAGGTTATGTTGCTACTACACAGGCTCTGAAATGATGTTTGAACCGGAGCTAAAGGATTAGGACTGTACTGCCGAAATACTCCATTGTTATTGTTGTATAATGGAGTAGTACCCGGATCAGCTGTCTGCAGCTGCCCATCAGTTGGTGGGACAGGCAGAAAGTCCTCCAATACACTCTGGTATGAAGATGTAGACGGCATAGGATCTGAATCACTCATCAAGGCCTCCAAAAGAGATTCCTCCGGTCTATGCTGAATTAAGTGAGGCGTGTGAGTGCCCACAGCTGACTGGCCCAGGTGGTCATTGATCTGAGGGATATGCTGATGGATGGGATGTTGTTCAGGTTTACTTGTCCCAGATTGGGCACACTCTTGAGCAGAAAGTGTAAAAGCGCTATTTAGCATCTTTTCAACAGAATGCTTTATGGTCGCCATGCCAGATGGACGATCCACTTGAGACCCTGTGCCGCTGTCATTCAAAGGGGTGACTGAGAGAGAGCCAGGCTGAGCAGAGCCTTGATCTATTTGATCGGAGTGGTCTGGATGAGGTTCTGCTGGTTGAATACTTTGACTGTCAGTGCCTTGGCCTTCCTCTTTTGCAACATGGACCTCTGCATGGAGGTCTAACTCAGACTGCGAATGAAACACTTTACCACAGTCTGGTGCTTTGCAAGTAAATGTTTTATAATGCTGTGCCTCATGGTCATACAGTTTGTAGGCTTCATGAAAAATCTTGCCGCAACCCGGAAACATACACTTAGCCTTAAAGACTGGGTGTTCTTTCTTATGTACGATAAGTTCGGCATTGGAGTCAAAGCTGGCTTTGCAATTAAGCTGTATGCAAATGTAGGGTTTGGTGCCACAGTGCACCTGGAGGTGATCATTTAGGTGATCAACACTGACAAACTGACGACGGCAATACTGGCACACCACTTTTGAGTTCTGCATTTCAAGGAAGCACTTCGCTTCCTCATTGTCGCCATGATCTTTCACATGGGCAACAAGATTTCGGAAATATTTAAATCCCCTCCTGCAGCTCTGGACTGGACAAATATTCCCTTCACAACCATTTTTGAAGTCTAAGCCATCAGAGTCATTGGCAGCTCCATTACTAAGTTTGTTGGATTGCCCACCACTGTTATTTTTTGTCTTGGTCTTACGCACCTGATTTTCACTGCTTTTAGCTTTCAGGGCAGCTATGACAGGAGCAGCTGTTTTGGGGTTGGCTAACTGCTTACTAGTCTTCATTGCAGCGAGGCGCTCTTTGCAAGAAAGTTTAACGTGTGATGCGACATGTGGTTCAAGAGTCTCTTTTGTTTCAAATGTCTCTAAACATATCGGGCAGCTGTAGTGTCCATCTTTGAAGTGAGTCTGTGCATGACGCACGATTCGGTGACCAAGAAACTCCTTATCGCATAAAACACAGTATTGCATGTAAGCTTGCCAGTTTCTAAACCTAGCTGAGACAAACCCTTTTTCTCTCAACTTTTTCATCTCTCTGTTTTTCTGCTTCTGATCTTCTATTTCATTTAGTTCATTAGTTGTATCCAAAAAACGCTGTGAGACATCCTTGAACTCCTCACTAAATATGCTGGTGTCTTCCCCTAAGCCCTCAAGGTCACCATCGTTCAGTTCATCAATGGAGGACACAATAGAGGCCTCCTCCCCCATTAGACCTAAACAGTGGCGTTTTAATGCCTTCCAGTTCCAGAACTCAGGATCAAAAGGCCACTGGGTTTTGAGGACTAAAAGGAGCTCACAGCGCAGCGAGTTCGGTACCGGTAGGTCTTCCTCGTCTAGCTTCTGGTCTGGCTCATTGTAAAGAGTTTCCACTGCATAGTAAGAGTCCACGGTTGGCTCCAGGAGAAACTCTGTCAGTTGGCAGGCCCTTTTGACCTCCAGGTCAGAGGGTAAGAGGCAGGAAATGGTTTTGCAGACAGTGGCCTTGGTGTTTCCTTCGCACGATTCCAATCGCAGAGCTCGTATGCAGATCTCAACACAAGTCGAAAGTCCAACTTTGTCCATCTATGGATTTGGAAAATGAGTATTTAGTATTTCAGACATTTGATCATGTTTAAAATTAACAGCATAAAGTGAGATACAGAAAAGGCTCACCTCTGACTGGATGACTTTGATGAAAAAGAGAAGGTGGAACACAGTTTTAGACAGAAATGACATCTGACGGCATCTGTCCAAAAAGCCTTGATCTGAAGGCTCTAATCGTTTGAGCAGTTTTCCCCAGAACAGAGTCAACTCCCTGCCAGAAAACACACAACATTTCTCAAATTATTTAGAAACAGAACACTTTCAATTAAAAGCCTTTTTTTTTTTAAAGCTATTTATCATGGTTAAAGCAAATTCGTATTTGTCATTTCCCAATTCTACATTGATTTTACTAGCATTGGTCACATTTGTGACTTACCAAGCACAGTAGGTATCCTCCTGTAGAATTTGACGTGTTAAAAACCCAGAACACAACGTAAATGCAGCTTTCTCATCACCATCAGCCTCAAGGTTACAAATCATCTCTAAAGCATCACGACAATCCACTTTTGACAGCTGAAAAGGAAAGGAAAGAAATTACAGATGTAAACTTTATATTTGTCTTTGGAATTATGAAAATTTACTTCCAAAGGCCTTATGACAACAATAATCAAGTTCAAGTTCGAATTTTTATGAATTTGACCTTTTATTTAACCTTTGGCTTATGATCCTTGAATACTTTCATAACAGTTAAATCTGAACAGGAATGGTAAGATGCAGAAACAGAAGTATAATCTCAGTAAACAGTCCACTATCTTACCTCTTCCATTACAAGTTCCTGCGGCGCAACGGTGCACAAACAAACCAGGTACATCTGCTTAAAGTGTCCCTTCTCCTGAAATTCAGAGAACTCAGCACAGGCCTTGGCCAACGACGCAGCCTGATCTACACAGCTCTCTTTGATCAGGTGCTTCACTCGCATCCTCAGAAGTGTTGGTCCTTCCAGGGTGAGGAACTCATGGACTAGAGAGAAAATAAAAACTTTTCAATGCTTGTGTAACACAGGTCGACAGGTTAACTCTGTTGGTTCTGTTGTCAAGTCATATTTGACAAAGAGAGAAACATTAATTTATGGGTTAAAGAGGAGCACCTTTCTCTTGCGGTGGCATGTCATTTATGAGAATGCCCGTCAATGTAGGATTGGTCCAGACCCCTTGCTCTCGTGCGATGGTGGATAGAATGAGGAGATGACTGATTCCCTTCTCTTGCACAAGAGGATGGGCGATCTACACAGACATGACAGCCCACAAAATAAACATAGTTTAGAAAAACAGTGGAAAACCTACATTGCAAACAGCTAGTGTCTTATTTGTTGTTGACTATCAAGTTGGATACTTTACTGCAGAAGACAACAAAGCTGATTAATGCAAACACTAGTAACTAAGAACTTTAGCCTGTTAAATATACCTGGACAGATGACCTAAACCTGTCCCACAATGCATCTGGGATATTCTGGGGCATAGAAATCAGCAGCTCTGCACAACTCCTAGAGAAGAAAGGCAACAAATACTCATAATAAACTTGAGTAAAAATGAACAGAAAAAGAGAGAGGAGAAAAAGTCACTTAAGTGCATACTCACAGTGAGAGCCTTTCAAGCACAACCGGCACCTTTTCACACTGGGCAGAGAGGTACGGGGACGCCTGTGCAAAGCTCAGCAGTGCTTTGATATAAACCTCCAGTACTGGTAACGGCTCCTCCTCAATCCTCCACAGACTGGCATACTCCACCAATGTCTGAAAAGAGCACAAATGTGAGTTACACATTCTGACTAGCATGGTCAAGTTCACTGAGGGCTGATGCAAAATGCAATATTACATTGATGTTACATGTATCGGATTGATCTCATATGCTTGGGTAACGCATACTCACGCACTTCTGTTTATTGGTGTTCAGCTTCAGCTCACGCTGCGCATACGGCAAACACTGACTCTTAGAGACTCTGACTGGATTATTTGAAACAATCAGATTCATTTTATACGTTTCTTTTTCAAAAACATTGAAAAGTTTTATTATCGTAATGATTATTCAATTTCTGTAGTATTTCTTACTACATGTTAAATAAAACTATTGTACCAGAAAAATTTAATTTGCATCCTCGTTCAATTGTATTAGTCTTATTGTTTGAAATTTGCTTTTGTTCACCAGTCATCTGTAGGCAGCTTCTGTTCATTTGTAAGAGTGTATAAAACAACATTATCCAGGTCAATCCTGTGAAAGAGATTTTTAATCTCAGTGAGTTTTTTTCCTGGTTAAATAAAGGTTAAATAAGAAAAATAAATAAATATTAACAAATGTTTAAATTATGAAAACTTTGAAAATGAGAAAATACTATTATTTATTCATTATCATTGTTTATTTATTATTTCTCAAGGTACGATACCAAGTACTATCACAATGACTCTTATTGTTTGGAAGTGTAATTCAGGGTTCATACACATTTTTACCAATAAATTTCCATGAATTTTGAGGCAAATATTCATGACCTAGTGTTCCATGAAAGTCTATAGATACATGTAAAATAATATGTAATTTTTTAGACTTTTTTTTTAAAATTACAATTATCTCACCTACATCCTTAATGTTTGCTCAATCTATGTATGCGTCTTTACAATGTGTAATTTTATTTTTTTCTCTCGCAACAGCTTAAACGCAGCACAAGGAAGTTTGTAAATTCGATTCAAAGTTTGAAATCAAACAGCCAGTAAACAATCAAATCACAATCAGTAAAATAAATACAGTAGAATAAAGATATAAATGAAAGTTTTTAAATAGGTTTAACAGTAGTATTCAAGCACATAAATTTAATAGTCTTCACTGTAAATTAACTCTTTCCCCATCATTGTTGGATTTTTCTGGCTTTCCGTGAAACAAATTTCCATGACTTTTCCAAAACTTTGCGTTTATGGTAGGGCTGTCAAAATTAAAGCTTAAAATCACGTTAATGCAATTAATTATTTTCAGTTTAGCGCGTTAAAAATATTTAATATTTACAGTTTCTCTCAATCGCTTGGGGTCAATTTTTTTCTCTCTCAAAACAATAAGATCTCTGAACAGTTAGTTTCTTGTTCACATCAGATTTGAAATTCTTACCAATTTAAGCAATTGCATGTATTTTGACAATTTGCACAATTTCTAAATGCACATGGCTTGATCAAAACTGATGAGTTGATTCTCAGTGAAACTGTAAAACACTTCGTGTGAGCCTCCACATGCAAAATGATCCATTCAGTTATAAAAATCTGTCAGACATGCATGTATACTTCTTTCATACCATGGAAAGTTTGTAATGTCTGCTAAATTGGCAAATGGTCTGCCATTGTAATGAAATACGAATCACACCATCTTACCAATCAATCAAAAGTTTGGAAGCATAAAGTTGGTTATAAGGAGTTTGTCCAGCAAAATCACTATCATCTTTGAACATGCAGGAATGTCTAAATCCCTAAACAGCAACAGCAGTTTATTTTTTTGTAGAAATGTGATATATATAAATTAAAAATACACAGATGCTTGTTGTGGAAGAGCAAGATATGTAAGAATGTGTGGTGTTAGGGGAAGACATAATTAAATATGAAAAAATGAACAAGCAACTGTGAATTTTCAGTTTACATGTAACACATTTCTACAAATATGTGCTATGTTTGGTTCCACTTTATATTAGGTGTCTTTATCTACTATGTACTAATATTTAACTGAATAATTTAATACAATTCACTTACTGTGCACATACGTTTTACATTGTACTTATATAAAAAAAAAAAAAAAAAACTGCATGTAATCACTACTAATTAAATCTAGAATTACACTGTTGATCTTCCCTTACACCTTAACCCACCCTTAAACCTACCGATACCACCAAACCGGTCCCTAACCTTACCCATATCCACCTCAATAACAGCACAACTATCTTCCAATACAATGACTACAATAAGTACAATGTACTCATTTTTTTTATGTAAGTACATAGTAGTTGTGGACACCTAATATAAAGTGTGACCAAATGTCCAGTTTCTTTTTGAGTACTACAGTATTGACTTTTCCTAGTAATTTTTTACTTGCTGCTGAAATCTGTATCTAAAAATCTCAGTGTGAGACACAAGAGCATTCGGCCAGACAAAACTGACATTCTTGTATAGTGTAGAAAACAGACAGTGTCAACTAAAAAGTAGAAAACACATGCAATTTGTATAGAACAAATATTTTCCATGGGGGGAAAAAACTGTTTGACCAGTGTGGCTCACACAATGACAAAAACACTTTATTTTGGTGGCATTGGCCAATTTACTGACACAAAAACTAGGTTTTGAAGCATGAATTAAATGTGTTGGTGAGCAACTACATTTTGCTGATATGTGATAGAGTTCTGATCTTCCAGCGAACAGTTGAGCTTACAGTTTAGAGAATGTTAAGACTGTTTCGGAAAAATGTGCCAAAGCGATATTGTTATTGGCGAGTATCCTCACAAGCAGTCTTAAATGAGTTAAAAAGTTAAATGAATGTAGAGTTGTGAGAAATTAGGATGTGTTTCAGATCTGCATCATGCACATCAGCTCTTGAAGCCTAATAAACCTGCTGCTGTCTGTCATTAACGTTAATTAAATTCACACCCAACTTATAACGTGCATTAGGGTAATTTGCGTCGTTCTTTCTGCACTCTCTTTTTAGTTGTTTGTCTATGTAAACATTCATCAGAAATGTTTTTAGCCATTGTGTCTAGTGCTACCAAGTTCATAGTGAAATTGTAAAAATGTTACATACTTATGTACTTATTAGCTGTCTTGAAGAAGCTTAGAAAATGTCACCAGAATTGGAAGACACGATCATTAAAGTGACACAATCTGCAGGTGGACAAACAGAAGAATAGTGAAAAGTACTTTATTACATTTCTGTACCTGAAAACTACTGTTAGACCTGCCTGAAAAGCACTGTTTATTTCATCTACATCTTTATTGTATTATACTTATTTGTGCAATCATTTGATTATTTGTTCTTATTTTATTACTGATTGTTTACTTGTCTTTAAAAATGTAGGCTACTAAAATTATATTAGTTAAGCTGGTAGTTTTAGCTGTGGTATCGAAATTGGAGAACAGGATTTTGAATTTTCACTAGTATCTAAAATGTTTTATGGCTGGTAAAAAATAGTTTTGGCCGACAAATTTTCTTAAAGGATGAAAATTAGCCCAAGCTTTACTCACCCTCAAGCCATCCGAGGTGTATATTACTTTCTTCTTTCTGACGAAGACAATCGGAGAAATATTAATATCCTGACGCATCCAAGCTTTATAATGGCAGTATGCGTTATCAAATGAGTATGAGCTGAAGAAAGTGCTTCCATCCACATCCATCCATCATAAACGTACTCCACATGGCTCCGGAGGGTTAATAAAGGCCTTCTGAAGTGAAGTGATGCATTTGTGTAAAAAACATATTTAACAAGTTATGAAGTAAAACAAGCTTACGCTGTACGTCCTACGCCTTCCCTATTCAACTTACGCCAGTACCGTTTTTTCCATAATTTGAATACGGAAGGCGGTCTGGTGGAAGCTACATATTTTACTTGGTTGTGGATGGAGACACTTTCTTCAGCTCATACTCGTTTGGTAACACATACTGCCATTATAAAGCTCGGATGCGTCAGGATATTTATTAATATTTCTCCGATTGTCTTTGTCTGAAAGAAGAAAGTCATACACACCTATATGGCTTGAGGGCGAGTAAAACTTGGGCTAATTTTCATTTGAAAGTGAATCCTTTAAGTCACTGGCCATTGGCAGGTGTGGCAAAAAGTTAGTTTTAGGCTCTGGTTCTGGGGCACCGGTTCTGTTGGTCATATTAACCATATAAACTCTTGATATTTTCAACCAATGTGAGAGCATGAAACCACTGCTGCTACACTTTAATACTACACAAACATGCATAAACACCAGTGTCTTTCTCTAGTACATACACACACGCGTCTCATCAAGAGTGTGATCAGACTCTAAAGGTCAAAGGTCATCATCAGGGGTTGGAGATCTTAGTAAGACACAAGCAGACACCGCTGCATTTATTTCTAAAACACAATGAAAACTGCCTGTTTTGAAATGAGAGATGTACTGGCCTCGAGGTGTTCGAGTTGAGGCACTACAGCTAAAAACACTGTTGTTTTATGCACTGGTCAATATTGAGATTTTGGGCTATTTAGCTTTTCATAATGTGTTGTTTCAGACTTGTGGAAAAAACATCCAAAATACACTTAAGTGTTTGTTTGCATTTTATTCCTAAAAACATGGTGAAAATTTATTTTTTTCTGTCTGTTGACAGTATTTTCTGATTTATGGAGTGTATGCAGTGCTTAAAAGATTAGTCCACTTTGATATAAAAGTTTACACACCCCCAAGATGTCCATGTCCTCCTTTCTTCAGTCGAAAAGAAATTAAGGTTTTTGATGAAAACATTCCAGGATTATTCTCCTTATAATGGACTTCAATGGTCTCCAAACGGTTGAAGGTCAAAATTACAGTTTCAGTGCAGCTTTAAAGAGCTTTAAACGATACCAGACGAGGAATAAGGGTCTTATCTAGCGAAACGATCGGTCATTTTCTAAAAAATTCAAATGTATATGCTTTATAAACACAAATGATCACCTTGCAAGTGCTTCCGTCTTCTTCAAAAAGCTTACGCTGTATGTCCTACTCCTTCCCTATTCAACTTACGGAACGAACGTGGCACCAGTTCCGTTTTTTCCGTAAGTAGAAAAGGAAAGGCGTAGGACATACAGCGTAAGCTTTTCGAAGAATACGGAAGATGGAAGCACTTGCAAGGCGATCATTTGTGTTTATAAAGCATATACATTTGAATTTTTTCGAAAATGACCGATCATTTCGCTAGATAAGACCCTTATTCCTCGTCTGGTATTGTTTAAAGCCTTTTGAAGCTGCACTGAAACTGTTATTTTGACCTTCAACAGTGGAGTCCATTGAAATCCACTATAAGGAAAATAACCCTGGAATGTTTTCATCAAAAACCTTAATTTCTTTTTGACTGAAGAAAGAAAGACATGAACATCTTGGATGACATGGGGGTGAGTAAATTATCAGGAACTTTTAATTTGAAAGTGGACTAATCCTTTAATGTAATCAATCAACTAGGGAATATGGTATTAACTTTTTTTAAACCCTATTCACCTGGAATATCAAGCTTTAAAAACACCAACCCTGGACCAACAGCAAACGCTTTGCACATGAATCCACAATGGACCAAAACTAAAGTTGACAACAAAGAGAACAATTGTAATAACTATAATTTATATATAATACATACAGTATTTTAAGCATTCGAATATTAATATTTTCAAAGCCTTAAAAGACATCATACAGACCCATTTCACTGTGATTACAAGTTAAACATGAATAAAAGATGCTTGAGTTTACACCGTAAGTGAAATGACTACTGAATAATAAAGACAATTACGCCATAAATCACAATTAGAGTATGACTGATCGTTTAACTTATCAAAATGTGATCATAATGCAGTAGTGTTTGTTTAACACCTAACGAGTGATCATCAGTTTCACACAGGGAGATATAGATATTATACACTGATCAAGACAAAAAGCAGTACTGATATGGGATCATGAACAGAGGTTATGTTAAACTAAACTGCGAGACAAACTTGTGTTAGTCTAGAAAGCATCTGCTGTAACAGCTCCGCTTCTTCTTACCCAGAGTTAAGAGAACATGAGCAACATTACTGTCTTACAACACACTGACATCTATATATCATCAGGAAACAGAAATATAGGTCAGTAGACCTTCAGAGCAAAAACAGGAGCAACGACTCACTGCACCAGAGGCCGGGACACACTGAACGCAGAGGAGCACTAGAATATACCTTACAACTTAGGCACACAAAGAAAAAGAACTTTCAAGCAAACAGTGAGTGAACTGAATGTCTTTTCTTAAAGGATTAGTTCAATTCAGAACTAAAATTTCCTGATAATTTACTCACCCCCATGTCATCCAAGATGTTCATGTCTTTCTTTCTTCAGTTGAAAAGAAATTATGGTTTTTGAGGAAAACATTCGAGGATTTTTCTTCACTGGGGTTCAACAGGTTGAAGGTCCAAATGTCAGTTTCAGTGCAGCTTCAAAGAGCTCTACATGATCCCAGACGAGGAATAAGAGTCTTATCTAGAGAAACCATCGCTCATTTTCTTAAAAAAAAATAAAATAAATAAATTATATACTTTTTAACCACAAATGCTCATCTTGCACTGCTCTGCGATGCGCCACGCGTTACGTAATCACGTTGGAAAGGTCACGCGTGACGTAGGCGGAAGTACCGCGGTAGGCCAAATTTTCTCCTCCAACTTCAAAATCATCCGACATCGTTGTTTTACCTTTTTTATAAAGGCCGTTTGACTTAGTCTTTGCACATTTGCTTTGTAAACACTGAATCGGTACTTCCACCTACATCACGCGTGACCTTTCCAACATGATTATGTAATGCGTGGAGCATCACAGAGCAGTGCAAGACGAGCATTTGTGGTTACAAAGTATATCATTTTTATTTGTTTTAGTAAATGAGTGAAGGTTTCTCTAGATAAGACTCTTATTCCTCGTCTGGGATCATGTAGAGCTCTTTGAAGCTGCACTGAAACTGACATTTGGACCTTCAACCCGTTGAACCCCAGTGAAGTCCACTATATGGAGAAAAATCCTGGAATGTTTTCGTCAAAAACCTTCATTTTCTTTTTAACTGAAGAAAGAAAGACATAAACATCTTGGATGACATGGGGGTGAGTAAATTATCAGGAAATTTTAATTCTGAAGTGAACTAATCCTTTAAGTTATGGTGACAAGGTAGATGATGATGATGATGATGTGCAGCCGGTAATT
Organism: Ctenopharyngodon idella; assembly: GCF_019924925.1. Taxonomy (NCBI): domain Eukaryota; kingdom Metazoa; phylum Chordata; class Actinopteri; order Cypriniformes; family Xenocyprididae; genus Ctenopharyngodon; species Ctenopharyngodon idella. The sequence continues at coordinate 1,313,544 of NC_067239.1, read as the reverse complement.
AATTGATTATGTTGGTCACATTATGATGCTGCTGCACAACATAATCTGCACAGAATTATATATTGACAGATTATGGTGATCTGCAGTGAGTGTCAGATTACAATGTTGCTGCACATTATAATCATCAATGCACATCATTATAGATCATGATGACAATGAAATGCAGCAAGTTTATAGAGGCTCTGTCATTGTAATCTGACACTCGCTGCACATCACCATAATCTTACTGCAATTCATTTAATGGTGCAGTGATTGGCATTAAGTGACTGATTTTGGTGATATGTGCTGTTAGTAATACATTATGATGATGATGATGTCCTGGGTGTGACATGATGTTGTGCAGGAATAGTGTAGGATTATGAGAATGATGTGCAGTTGATTATAATACTGTTCTGAGTTATGGATAATGATGTGCAGTGGTTTATAATGCTGTTCGGGGTTATTGATGATGATGTGCAGTGGCTACAGATGATGGCGATGATGATCAGGGTCTGGTTCTGCAGTTGTGCGCGCGCTGCGTGCTTGTTTACAGTCCTGCGCCTGATGCACACAGGCACTGATTGATCCACAAAAACGACGCCGAATAACTAACGGACCCTCTATGAACGCGTTAGGATAGCAAGGCTGTGTCTAAATACGTCGAACATAGTCAAGCAGCACTTCTCAGCCGCGGGATTACTGCACTACTGTCGGTGTGTGTGTGAGTGTTTATGAGTGCAGCTAAACATTGTTGTGCCACACGCAGAATTACGGGACAATCTGCGCTCACCTGACAGAACTCATAGCAGTACTGTGACGCACGCTCGTCGGGAGACTCCTGGCTGTTTTTCAGAGCCGCTGCTATGTCCTCCAGTCGCGTTGTGAGCGCGTTTAAAGCGCTGGAAGGGTCGCTCCGCTCGCTGCGGTCCTGCTCGGCCTCCTCGTCCGCCATCTTCACTTCCAATTCCGCCGCGTACGCACAGCGCGTCACGTGACGCCAAATCACTGTGCGTGCTGACGTACTGGGCAAGTCACATGACCCTGCGCTCGAGTCGGGTCAAACATTTCTCTTACAAGTTAACTAATGTACCACATTTCAGGAAAATAATCGATTTCAATAAGTAGGATATTATTGTCCAGACTTAGTTTCGGCCATTATTGTGTTGAATGCATATCTGCATGTTATAGGAAAACACCTGAATGGATTATGTGTAGAATATATGAAACTATAGCTTATGTATTAGTTGAATGTTAATGCTAGGAAAACGAGAGAAAATTAGCCACTCTTTAAGGAGAAAATATCTGAAACATCAAAATACGTTCTGGATTTTTTTAAAGACGGGACTGTGCCAGGAAGTTAGGATTTTAGATTTTTTTTCCCCACCATAATATGTGATTTAAAAATTCATATCATAAGTGTAAGAAGAAAGCAGTTCTTCATAGCTGTAAGTCAGGTAAGGAAGGTGTGAAAACTTCCTTTATAACTGGTAAAAGTCCCTATTTCCATTTCAACCACATCATTTGAGCTCTTCTATAACGTTCAAATAGGACATTAATCACTCAATGACAACTGAAAACACTTTTCAGTATCTTTATTAGTGTATTCCGGTCATGGGGTTATGGCATTTTGATAAGATCAAACTGATTTGATTTTTTTTAATCAAATAAGATGAAGCATTTGATACAAAACCAACTGAAACCACGAAGCACAAAATTCATAAAATACACTGAGAATACTTACTGATGTTTGTGTGACTGTTTTCCATGAAAATGATGTGACTTCTTGGAAGATGATGGCATTATGGACCTGTTTTAAAGTGATTTTAACAAAGACTAACAGGATGGATTATTATCAGTGAAAACAATATTTTTTTTGAAACATTTAGGAGAAATAAAATGAAGAAACACCTAAATGATCAGTTTCATTGGGTTAGTCATGTCAGTACAGCAGCTGACAAACATAGAGAAATGATTTCAAATTCACCTCTATGTCCATTTTTTATAAAGGAAAACTTAACTAATGTGATTTCTATCTTTATTCAATATATTAAGACATATATCATGAACATATTCTGCATAGTCAGAATGACCAGCCTTATCTTTAACTTTTGCTTATGAAATGCTGTGTTGTATCGAAATTACTAAATATGCATTAATACTTAATATTTCAGCTAAAGTGTTTAGATATGCAGAACGCAGTAAATAGAGATCTTTAAAGAAATCATAAAGATCAAAATGACAGCGTTGTGGCTTTGTCTCTGTGTTCGCTTTGAACATGTCGATTCTTTAATGTTTTTGAAATAACTCTCTTCTGCTCACCAAGGCTGCATTTATTTGATCAAAAATACAGTAAAAACAGTGAAATATTATTACAATGTAAAAAAAAGCTGAATAAATTGTACAATTTAATTTATTCCAGTGACATTACTTCAGTCTTCAGTGTCACATGATCCTTCAGAAATCATTCTAATATGATGATTTGATGCTAAAGAAACATTTATGATTATTATCAGTGTTGAAAACAGTTGTTCTGCTTCAGATTTTTGAGGAGGTTACCATTCAAAGGTTTGAGGAAAGATTAAATAAATAAGAATGAAATTAATACTTTTATTCAGCAAGGATGCATTCAATCAAAAGTGACAGTAAAGACATTTATAATATTACAAAAAATTCCATTTCATGTAAATGCAGCTCTATTCATAAAAAAATCCTGAAAAAATGCATTCCACAAAAATATTACGCAGTAAAAACTGTTTTCAACATTGATAATAAGAACATTTTAAAATATAGTACAACAGAAAATGGATATTTTAAATTGTAATAATATCTCACATTTTTACTGTAGTATTTTTTTTTTTTACATTATAAATCTTTATTATTCCAAACTTTTGACTGGCATTGTGCATGTTTTTAAATATCCACGCTTCAGCTCTGCTTTCAAAGAAACCGGATGACCCCGCTGATCAGCTCTGGGCCTCAGGGGGGCGACACTGACAGCGTCTCTTCAGCAGGACGAGATGCTTTTCAGGGTGTTTGTGTTGTAAATTTGTACTGTGGAAGTGACTACTTGCTCTGTATACTGTAAACACTGAAATCAATTAATCTTGATGAGCATTAGATATTTCTGTTGTTTTGGAGTTTAATGAGTGTGTCTCTTTAAATTTCCATGAACTCAGCTTTCTCTGTGATGATGATCACAGGATCACAGAGCCAGTTTAATTTAACAAACTCAACATTTAAGTTAGCAGATCTTTAGATTTAGATGTTGTACTACTCAAGCATGTTAACTGCACTTGAAATACTGAATAAGCGAACTCATACAATTTGATTGCACTTAACATGGTCTTGGGAGCAGGGCTTGGTTCCCATCATGCACCTACGGCTCAAACGGATAATGAGAATGATTGACTGTTATATTGCTTCTGTTATTGAAATGGTGTTGTTGTCTCTGTGAGTTATGGGATGCAAATTTAGAAAGCATGTTGTAACTATGTGGCCTGCTGTCACTGTCACTGTAGTTTATGTGTTGGAGGTCAAGAACACTGCTCTCCACAAACTGGAGTCTTCTGATATGTTTGTGGGCTGTTGTGTGTTCAGGTCCTGACACCTCAGTGTTGGGAGGGGCTGTGATCTTCACAGACTAGTAATCACCATTTATTGTTGAGTTGATTAAATCTGTCTACCAATAGACAGGTACAGGAATGTTGTTTTGAGTGTAACACCTCCCTACAAAAAAGAGATGATGACATAAAATTGCATTTTTTCCCCCCCTGTAGTGTAGTGTTCATGACCTTCAAAACTCAAACCACAATGACTTTGTTTCTATCCATGTGTTTTTTATGTGAATTTTTGCATATTGCAATAAAAAAAAATGCTGTATGGAAAAGCCAGAATGTACATAAATCCCAAAAATGTGCATATAAAAAACAAATGCACTGAGTTGAGGTGGATAATTGTTTTACATGTGCTTAAACTACTGACTTTGCCTCAGCAGATCAACCAGCAGACCAATTTCACTGCACAGCACCTCAAATGTTGGTTTAGTCATTCTGAAATGCCTGAGCCAAAGCTAACAACACCATTGCAATAATATAAAAAAATAAATCAATAATTATTATTCATTTTAGCTGTGGTGCATGATGGGAACTAAACACCCCCCTTCAGTTGAAGACATTACTCGATCTGTCTTGAGATGTATCTGAGGCAATGCGTTTCGAGATATATGATTTTGAGTGTAATAATGTTGGTGTTTGAGGTATGTGTAATTAAATATCATTACAAAATAGACCGTTGCCGGGGTTGATTGTTTTACTGTGGATTAAAGTTTTGACGTATTGCATAAATTATATTTTATGGTTACTACTATATAGTGATTTTCAAGTTTAAATTGTGTATATAAGTGACTGAGGTATGGGAGTGGCATATGTTGAGATTTGATAATTAAGGTCATTGTGCCAGTTTTGGGCAATTTTTTATTGGTCATTGGGCTAGTTTTGGGCTAGTTTTAAGTTCATCAACTTAAAAAAATAAAAGTTTTGTTATCATACTGGGGTTTACAGAGCCCATACATAATATGCTGACAATATATATATATATATATATATATATATATATATATATATCAAGGCCACAAATTAAGATTTCATTCTCTCATTTCAGTAAATCGTGGCCACAATTTACTAATTTGTTCCGTCGTTTTGATTTAACTAAAACAACGGACAGAATTATTACAATATGGCCATGATTTACTAAAACAAGGGAACAAATTACTACATCATGCGCATGATTTTCTTAAAACGAGGGGACGAATTAGTAAAACAAGTTGACGTATTAGTAAGTTGTGGAAACTAATTGCTAATTTGCGGCCACAATACACATATTTTTGTCTGCATGTCTTGTGCGAGGCTTCATAGGGGTTTAAAGTGTACTTGTTACATCCACCAGCTGGACTGCCCTTGATTTCCACCAGAGGGCACTCCTGGACTATTTTTCCCACAACCCATTGCCCGGACTCATTATGCCTGATTACATCCATCTGTGTCTCATCATCTTGTTAACCCTGCCTATTTAAACCCTTTGTGTACGTTCACTCATTGTGAAGTCTTGTATGGGTCACTACTGCATTTCTGAGCGTTATCCTGTTTCTCTGTTTCTTGCCTGTGTCTAGGACCTTGTTTTATGTTTGGACTGTTTGCTCGTGATTTTGAGCTTATGCCTGTTTTATTGATTGCGATTATGGATTACCCTCAATAAAGCTTGGATCTTCAACCTAAAGTCTCGGAGCAGTATATGACAGTACTAGTATTTGTCTCTCTCTTCCTGGAAAACAGATTATAATGTTGATGTCTCATGTTACACTACACAGATTTGACCAATCAAAAGCTCCCGAGACTGAGAATGAAAATGAAATGACCATGAAAAAATGACCTAGAGATCATTGGTTACATAAAAAAACACACACAAAATGAGCCCTTTGGATGTGTCCCATCCTTACTCTCTGTTTCAGTAGGAAGTACGGTGTACAGGAAAGACCAACTGTGCTTGTCAAGCCATTCCATGCCGTTGCTCAGTAATCAAATGATGATGTGCTAGAAAAGCAGAGAGTGGTTTTTCATTGGATTTTATTAAAACAATGTAATCAGCTCTTCCCACGGACACTGCGTCATGTGTGCTTTCTCTACTCCTGCTAGAATTTTAGACGTACGAATCCAGAATGTTCCGATCACACTGAAGCAGACGCCTGTCTATGTGTGCTCCTTACGCCTGATCAGTCTCTTGAAAGCTTGTTTAAAGTCCTCGTTGAAGCTGGTGTACAGTAGCGGGTTAATGAGCGAGTTGACGTAGCCCAGCCAGGTGAGCGCATCCGACACTTGAGGCGAGGGGTTCAGCAACATCAAGCCCACCAGCAGCTCTTTCATGAAGAACGGCAGCCAGCACATGATGAAGGCTCCCAGGATGAGGCCCAAAATCCGCGCCGCCTTCCTCTCCCGAGACGTACAGATCTGATTTCTCTCGTCCTGCTCCGCCGCGTCCATATCGAACGGCGGTACGCGAACGGCGACGTTATTCCGGTCGAATTCCACGGTGGGGTCAGAGGTGGACACGTCCGAGACGCAGAAGGCGTGCGTGACCCGGCAGTGGTTCACAGAGTTCTGGCTGTCGGTGCTGCGGCTGCTGAGGTGCCGCGAAGAGCCGCGCTTCTGGTACAGCGTCTTGGCAGCGCTGTAGATGCGCGAATACAGGATGAGTATCAGAGTCATGGGGATGTAGAAAGCACCGAACGTGGAGTAGATGGTGTAGCCCACGTGGTCGTGCTCGATGATGCACTGCTGTGGGCCGCTGCCATCCCCGCGCTGCCTCCAGAACAGAGGCGGTATGGAGATGAAGATGGAAATCACCCACACGATGACCACCATGACGGCGGCACGCCGGGCCGTCCTCTTGCGGGCGTACTCGATGGCTTTAGTGATGGCCCAGTAGCGGTCCAGCGCGATCACGCACAGGTGCAGGATGGAGCAGGTGCAGCAGGTCATGTCGACGCTCAGCCACGCCTCGCACACGAACGGCCCCAGCAACCACGTCTCGGTGGTGATGTACAGGATGCTGATGGGCATGACCAGCACGGCCACCAGGAAGTCGGTGACGGCCAGTGAGCAGATGAGGTAGTTTGCTGGCAGGTGGAGCTTCTTGGTGGTGCAGATGGCTGCGATGACCGCACCGTTCACCACGGCCGTCAGCAGCGTCAGCAGCGCCAGCAGAGCCACCACGGCTAGTCGCTCCGACAACACCTCGATGCGAAACGCCGCTCTTGGTGTGGCAGTGGTGTTGGTGCTGTTGGCCAGAGCACCGGCGCTTTCTCCCAGGTAGCGCTCCATTTCCATCCTGCAGCTGGAGTCGCTCCGTCAGACCGGAGAATCCCACTGGCCCCGCTCCAGGACTAAAGCCCCGAAGACTTCTGCGCTGGATCAGTGGCGTCCTGTCAAACACACAGTCAGATGATGAGTTAACATGTTTTTTTTAGTTGCTTGACATTTTTTGAATAAATAATGGCTTAAAATTTCCAGAGCATGCAGACACAGTGGCCTCTGAAATTATTCACTTATTGGGAGACCACTGGCAAGATGGGCTTTTACTAAAAATTGGCTGTTTATGCAGTCGAAATGTGAATTTTTAGCATAAGAAAACAGAGTAAAAGGGCTGTGGTACTGCCTTTTGCCAGAAACTTCAATATCCATTACGGTGCATTCACACGGGGCGACAGCGTCAAAGGCCTTTGCACACTGAGTCCGAAAATTTCGTATGCGTTTTTTCGTATTCGTGATCCTAAAAATTCGCCATACACAGAGATCATGCACATTGAGTCCGATGCGTATTAATGAATCCGTTGCGAAAAAATGTGCAAAAAAATACAAAATGGAGTCTTCAAGCAGTGAGAATGATTAGTTGTCCTCTCTTCTTAAAAAGAGGAAATATTGGGTCCATACAATCCCGAGATTGCGTAGAGAGAGAGAGGAAGGAGAGTTCCACCTCATCAAGGAGCTGAGTGATTATCCCGAGCGTTTACTTCAGGATGTCAGTGGCTCAGTTTGATGCTTTGCTAGTTATATTCTGTCTCTTTGTATTCCGCACTTTGATTGTCATACAGTGCTACTGCTTTGTGCTGCAGATGACGTGGATCAACTTGTCAGATGGCATTCTGGATTTTGGCGTTCATTTGTACGGTGGACGAAAGTTTCGGACTCAGTGTGCAAAGACCTTAACGCTTCTCATTTACTCTGGATGGGTGACGTCATGCGTTGCCGAACGGAATTGTGGGCTCTGTTGTTTCGCTGGCGTTGCTCATGGCAGAAGTTGAAAATTGTTCAACTTTTCAAGCGCCAACGCACGCGTCAGCCAATCGGATACCCTTATGCAAATACCATAGCGCTGATGCTAGCCAATTGCGTTCATGCAACACCGGAAAGTAATGTGATTGGCTGTTGTCACTATGACAGTCAGACATGCCCTCCGTCGACGCAGACGCCCCGTGTGAATGCAGCGTAATGCACTTTTGAATTTGGCTCCGCCCCTTAAAAGCTCTGGAGCTGTCAAAAGTCCACTGGATGATGCAAAATGATGCGTTTTACTTTAGTTTTGCTGAAAAATAAATGGGGATGTCTGGTTGCAGGTAACATGGAAAAAGAGTACATATTGTTCGTCTACATACCCATACTGCTAATTTTCTAACAATACAAAGCTGGTTGAAAATCGGCGAACTTAACTTACGTCACACTTGTCTGAACTTCATTACATTAGACCAGTGGTCTCAAACTCAGTTCCTGGAGGGCCACAGTCCTGCAGAGTTTAGCTCCTACCAGCTCCAACTCACACCTGCTTGGAAGTTTCTAGTAATCCTGAAGACCTTGATTAGCTGGATCAGGTGTGTTTGATTAGGGTTGGAGCAAAAATGTGCAGAGCTGTGGCCCTCCAGGAATTGAGTTTGAGAACACTGCATTAGACAATAAAATATCATCAACAGGTTGTTACTAACACAATTCAATGGAACTCGCTATCATAGTTGGCCAACGATGCTTTTGGGAAACACATTAACAAACACAAACCATTCCAGCAGTGATCTGAATAATGTCTGTGATGAAGTGATTTTGTGAAAGAGATATTGATGATGGCATTTGTCCATGTCCTCTAGTGTTCAGTATTGATGGCAAGTGAATTTATGCCTCTGCTTGGTCTTTCTTTTCTCTAGTAACATCCGCTCTGACCTGCAGCCCCACGGGTACAAACAGAACAGAATGAAGTGAATTTAATGGAATTTAAGGTTTTGTGTCTCAAGGGCAAAGTCAGCCACGGAGAACGCTTTTATTTTAATGTGGTTATTTAGAGGAAAAAGACATTTTTTTACAGAAAGAACAGAGCACAGATACACACAAACAAACACATGCATCAACATAACACATCTATGTAAACTGGATCATATTCAAACCAAAGAGGGAACCAATTAATCTACTTCTGTTAAAACACAGCACATGCTCATATGCTAAATATAACCATTTTAACATGTGAATTTAATGAACAGGTAGGCCACTATTGGTCACTGGTATTGGCAGAGCTATTACTCACTGAGAGAAGCGACATACACTATAGTTTCTACTCTTTCGCACAATGATGACCGCAAAAACTTACATACATAACAGAGACTCTTTTAAGTGTTTGAATACTAAACATAAGCAGATTTCCCCGTTCAAATTTTTTTTGAGTGAATAATGATGGTGTAAATTTGGGAGTGTTATAGAAAACATTCTAGGTTTTGTTATTGTTGTATTTTATTTGTCTCAGCCACAACTGTCTGTCTCAAATATTTATTATACAATTCTATACTTAACAGGGAGCCAGGGAAATTAAGAGGAAATTCTTTCAGGGAAAATTGTAACATAATAGTTATTCTTTCTCTTAAAGTCCCACTTTTATCCCTTAAAATTAATCTTTGATGATCAAAATGACATATTTAAAAAAAAATTTCCCTTCATGCCTTAAAATAGCTTGACTCTAACTCTACACCCTTGCTTGATTTGGTATGCGCCGATACATGAACATGCAAATTAGTCTCCGTCTCCACTCAATCGCAGCAGCTCGGATTACCTGATTCACACGTAGTAAATGCTACAAAATGGCAAGTGGAAATATTGGTTTGATTCTCTAGAAGAAGAAGAAGAAGAGCGAATTATACAGGTATGTCGGACACATAACGGTAATTAATATGATTAGCCTTTTGCTTGACTACATTATCAAACAGCTAATAATGTGTTGCTAATGTTACACAAACCATGTTTTTCAATATCTCGGCCGACCTTATAAAAATTTTTATTCGTTTTGAGGAATACTGAATCTGTTTTTGTGAGATGAGTAAATGCCTGCTCACATTCATTCTAAAACTACAATAACCATCATGTTCACACAGCGCACAACACCAACAAGTAATCCGATTATGTAACTCATGTTACCCGTAATTCATTACCCCAACATAGTTTGTACCAACTGTAAGTGAGAGACACTGTAATAAAGTGAATTACAGTAATCTAGTAGTTGTATGAAAGTGCTTTATAAATAAAGAAAGAAGAAGAAGTAGTAATCTAGGCCAAATGTTACGAATATATGAATCACAGTTTCAAATTTCAGAATGCGCTTTTCAGCAATATATTGCTTATTATGGTGATTTCATGCTTTCCATCAGCAAATGACAGCAGCTTCGGGGAGAGCAGGAAGGAAGGATTTAAACGGAGAGATATAGAGCGCGCCAGGTTAGAGAGTTTTAGATTGCATAAAATAATAATAATAATAATAAAAAAACATAGCGAATGTGTGTGTGCATGTGTATATGTGTATGAAAAAAAGGCTCCTGAGTGACACCCTGCACTTGAAGATAGCATATTGTGTTCGAATTTTACAGTAAAAAAAAACTAAATATGTGAAAACGACCCATTTTAGCTTCAGGTTCTGAAGGGTTAAGGGAAGTTTGGATGGCATCAGAATCTAAGTGTTAAGACACTCCGTATTTATCAAAGATAGATTCCAGAGGGAAAACAACACCGGACCAAGTACCGATCCCTGCTTCATGACTGAATCTTCATCAATCATCTCTCAAACAGACACACAATCACAGAACATGCTAATTGTGCTCCACTGACCTTAATAAAACTACTGTTAACTCATTGTAACCACACCAACAAAATAAAAAAAAAATTTTTTGTCACTTGTCAAAGTGTGCTACAAGTAAAATTGTTAATTAGCAAATCATCCTCTGCTATTGTACATGACTTTTTTTCCTGTCTGGAGAATCAGCAGCACTAAAGACTTAAAAACTACGAGAGTGTTAAACGTGGTGTTAATAAACTCACCCAGTCCTGCCATTCCCTTCCTCTCCCCCGGGACCGTGTATTTCTTTACATGTTCACTCTCACACACAAACACACAAGTGTTTTTAGAAGACTGAGTCTTTCTAGAGGTTTCGTGTCTCCTCCAGGTTCCAGTGCAATCACACTAATGATAAATACATGAATGAGCAATCACACAACAGTAGCCTGTAATTGCACAGGTTTGATTGACAGGTTGGCCAGTCCCTAGAGGTCAGAGGCAGCTCTGAAATCATTCAGAAGAGGTTCAAGCCTCACAATAACACAATCACCTCTGACGCTCTTCATGAGCAGCGTTCATCCACCTTTTACGTGCGAGCCGTGTTTGCGTAGGCCGACTCATTACATGCAGTTGTTGGGATATTTCTAAAGAGGCTGTCGTCACACGCGGGCCTGAGCGCCCATCTGTCCGCACGTCCCTAAGTGACGCCCAGGGATGCAAACTCATGAGGGGTGAACAAGGTGAGACAATTACAGATTCCAGGAAATGCTGCAGTGGGAATTACTGGTGAAAGAATAAGCTTTATTACAGGTTTAATGATTTAAATGTGCACTCAGTAAGTTTCACTGACTATGATTCGATTTCACACATGAAAATCGAAGTCAGTGTCAGTGATTATCCCTAGTTTGTCAAGCCCTACGGTAGTATATACATTAGGAAGATTTCTTGTCTTGCTTCAATGTAACCACTCGACTATGCTATAAAATCCAGCTCAATTTTGCTATAGTATTATGTATTCTGTATCTCCAACAACAAACTAATATATTTATTGTGGATTAAAAGACCTGTATAGACTGAACTAGAATCCCTCTGCAAGTGCTAGCTGCTGTCATGGGCTGGCTGTGTATATAATCCAAAGCACGAAGCATGACAGAGAATGATAGATTACAAGCGACTTTTAGTGAAGTTCCTAAACGTAATTTCAGGAGGATTGAACCCATCTAATCTTTCAACTACCTGCCAGAGCATATAAGCAGCCGCTCACCTTGCTCTGTCATCAGCTGTTTTGGCATCCATCCACCTCCCCAACTCCACCAACATAATTTACGCATCTTGCTACCAGACTCAACTTCCAAGCTTTAGTAGTCCCACTGGGGGTTAAATCTAAGCTTGAGTTGAAGCTGCTACCCCAAGCCCCTCTACTGCAGACAGCAAACCAAATACATTTAATCTTAATAGCTTAAAGTTTATATGGGCAAACACACTTGTGAAATAAACAGAGAACTCAAACGGCACTACACATGTAAACATAACTTCAAAGAGAGACAATGAACAGAGGAGAACTGAGGGCTTAAATACACGAGGAAGGTAATCAACAGAACAGGGAACAGGTGTGGACTAGTCTGATGGCAGAAGTTCTGGACTCTATCACAGCTTTCATTTGGCCAAGGACCGCTCAAGAGAACGTTTGACTGACATGTAACGCAACCAATCACAGTTTGTTTTGTTCCGCGTCATGTTTAGGGTCATGAAATGTAAAGTCAATGTCCCTACAGACCTGCGTGCATCTAATAAATTATTCATTTAAGAACGTTGTGCAAGTTTACTGCAACAATGGAGCTACAAACGTCACATACTCAACGTCAAAATTCAGCATTTAGTTGATCTTCATTGTCACAGCTGTAAACATGACGGCATTCTTCTTCCACAAGGGGGTTTGGCATCAAGGAATTTGTTTCCAGGAGGACCGTTAAATAACATGACACACATGTCTCATGGACATCCTGTAGAATCCAATCAACCAGACGATAACTTCCAAAATCCTGAAGTGTTTCCAGTTAAGTGTACCATATGCATCAAACTTTCAGCCAACGGTCCATGGACGTGACGTCTGAGGCTGAGACTAGGTGTGGACTAATTAGAGACTATGACAACGAATGAAAGACTAGAACTCAGGCAAAACAGAGACAATGAAAACCATGACTAAAACTAAGACAGAAACTAGACATTACTGTGACATAACTCCCCCCTCCCAAGAAAGCACATCCTCGTGCTGCAAAACATTACAAACGGAAGAGCGAGGGAGAGCGGGGACTCTGGAGGAGGATGATGAGTAGGCAGAGGAAGACACCAAGGAGACGACAACCAGGGATGAAGGTGGGAGGAGCTGGGGCAGAGACAGGAGGGACCAGAGCAGAGACGGGAGGATCAGGACATGAAGGTCCACAGTGGAGCTGATGGAAGGAGGAGCCATGGTGGGGAGGCCAGGCGGAACCAGCAAGACGACTGACTGAGGTGGAGACAGTGGAGGGGTAGATTAAGGCGGAGCCGAAATGCTGAAGGCCTGGAGGTTCACAATGGAGCTGCAGGCGGGCATGACTGAGGTGGAGGCGTGGGCTTGGCAGACCGGTGCAAAGGTGGTGGGAGTGGACAAGGACAAGAATCAACTCCATCGGTTCTTGTGGTGATTTCAGAAGGTCAACAGGAAGCGGATGATTTCCTGTATCTTTTGTTCCATCTACCCATTGCTTGGTGGATGGTAACCCGACAAGAGGCTGACAGTCACACCCAGGAGTTTAAGGAAGGCTTTCCAGACATGGGAGATGAACTGGGGACCCCTATCTGAGACATGTCCTCAGGGATTCTGTAATTGCAGAATACATGATTGATCAATAGTTCAGCAGTCTCCATAGTGGTCCTTTGAGAAGGATTAGTTTGCAGGCTTTGAAAAATCAATCAACAATGACTAACACACAGGTGAGTCCTTCTGAGGGTGGAAGATCTGTGATAAAGTCAACACCCAGGTGTGACCATGCCGGTGCAGGATGGGTAGAGGAAGGAGCTTCCTGGATGGTAAGGGTTGTGGGGTCTTGGACATGGCACACTACTGGCATCCTTGGACGAAGCTTGTGAAATCATTGTCCATTTGTGGCCACCAGAACCGATCCTGCAGAAGCAAGAGGGTCTGATTGGTTTCTGGGTGGCTAGTGCCTACTGAGGGGGTGAACAGATTCAAAAGTGTACAAGTCGTTGCAAAGTAGGACATAAGTCTTATAGGCGTGACGGCCTGGTTGAGCAGTTTTGGTGGCAGGGGTCTTCATTATACGTTCATCCAGGAACCATTGTATGAGACTAAAGATGATTTTAGGTGGCAGAATAGGCTCATCTTGGGTTTCGGAAGGAATGGAGATGAGACAAACATCAGCCTTGATGTTCTTGGCCCCTGTAGACAAGATGATGAAATTGAAGCGGGTGAAGAAGAGTCGCCAACACGCTTGGCGAGGATTAAGTTGAAGGGCTTCATGAAGGTACTCAAGATTCTGATGGTCTTTCAATGCCAAGAAAGAATGATGGGTCCCCTCCAGGCAATGCCACCACTCTTTCAAAATGAGCTTTTTGGCCAATAGATTTCTGCTGCTGTTGGGGAAAGTTTTCAGGAGAAAAAGGCACATGGATGGGTTTTCCCTGCTGCAGAGATAAGACACCATTAGTCGAAGCGTCTACTTCCACAACAATAGGCTTGTTGGGGTCAGATTGGATGAGAAGTGGGGCAGATGTAAATGCTTCGCTGAGTCGTCGGAAAGCATGTGAGGCCTTGGGGGTCCAGGACAGAGACTTGGGCTTGGCTCTTAAGAGCAATCATACATTCAGAAACTGCAGTTTCATGTAAGCTGACTGGTATTTGGGTCTGTATTTGTCTATTTAAATATATTTGTAATCTTTGAATACATTTATTAAAACATACTAAAATGCTATTCATACAGACAATTACTTGAATACTGATATGTTTACTGTTTTGATACAGTATATGTGGGGCTTGAAGCCAAAATGTCTAAAGAATTTATGAATCATAATATTTATTTAAAAAACTTTTCACTTTGAAAAATATGTTTGAAATAATGACTGAGACCAAGATCAAGGTGCAGGGAAAATATTTTATTACTTGATGGCTATACACCACTTGACTGAGTCATTAAATCAACTTTCTTTTCTTTTCTTTTTTTCCAAAAAATACTAAATAAAAGAATCCAGCATGAATACAAAGAGTACATTTCTAAGACCTTGGCTTATGCTTTTGAAACTTTTTTTTTCAGACACATTAAACTAGACCCCCCTTTTCATCATCTATAACATCTTAATTTGTCATGCACTCGTCTATCAAACGCCTCTGTGTTTGTTGTGTCTGGCTTCACAGTGGCGCGATGACAGTGGGAATGAGCTTTGGAAACTCTGTTGTGTCACTGACGTGCTGGGGTCGTGACCTCGTAACATCATGATAATCAACTTCTTTCACATCTTTCCGATTGTCAAGGTCCCTGAAGCTCCAGAAAAGATGAAGAAGATCCATAACTGGAGGTTCTTCATTCATCCACTTGGTGGGGACAGAGACAGAAACACAATCATGTCTATACATTCATGAGCACCACTCATTTTATGTTAATAAAGTAAGCCGTTTGTAAGGGTTTTGTTCAAAAGAAATTAATGCCAGTTGAAAACACGTCTGAGTGATATTTCACAACAAAATCAAAAGAAAATTGATGATTCTCATTAAATTGGAATTACTATAATATATTGAATGTCAGGTTACTGGTCATTTTCTTTTATTTAAATTAATTGAACAATTAAAATTCAGTACAAATCATGATGATTCATTTTCTGTTAGCAAAATGTAATTTATCATATCTTTCAGTATTTGTGAAGTTCACCCTATAACTTATGTAAATCTCAGATGATTCGGGAAAGCTTTGAACACACGAGTGTTGTTTTAAATGACAGACTCACTTAAAGAAAGTGATTTTAGATGGTTTTAGGCCTGCCATTATAACATTGTGAATCTCCTCCAGGGATCATCATGAAACTACACTGAATGTAAATGACAACCTAAAAATGATAACATTAAAATGAACTGGTTGTATTCGAGTCAAAAATATTATTTAGTACTGATGAATCAACCTAAATACATTCATTTATACAAACCAATTTAACTTAATTAAATTAAGTAAAAAATCTCTTTAATGTAACAATTGCAGGTTACCACTATTAGTTTATCTCTCACGAATCAGACGAAGCTCTGAAGTAAAAGTGTTTGTGACTGATATCAGATTCTCCTTCTGTTCATTTCTGCTGTTGTGTTCAGTTCAGAGGTTTTAAGATATACATACTTTGTATGTTTAAATCAATGTATTTTTTTATTATTTGGTCTGATTAACTTTACTGTGTTCATCAGTTTTGATATGTTTTTCCCCTTCTTTCAGAAGTATATCTGTAAATTAGGATTGGTGGTTGTTCTTGACCTTGTCAAAGCTGTTTTGATTGGAACAAGTGTGTGGTTCGTTAAGTTCACCTACAAATTAAAATACTGTCATCATTTACTTGTATGGCTTTCGGTTTTCAGTGAAACACTAAAGGAGAATCTTGTTTTCATTAGTGACACAACTCATGCTCCAAAAAGCACCATAAAAGTATCCCAACAGTAGTCCAAATGACTCATTATATTCATTTAGATAGTTGTGTGTGAGGAAGAGTCATACTTGTTTTCACCTCGAGCCCCGTTCAGCCTCATTGATGTTTCTAAAGAAGAGACACCAATCAGACCTTAATATTAATTAATTGTATTACCCCCAAATTAATGAAAGCAAACTAGGTTCTTACAATTTCGGTACAATGTCGTGGTCATGAACTGCACCATGACAACCATCAAAACTTTGAGCTTTTTGTTCTTAAATGGTATTTACGGTTCTGAGTGGCCATGAAGCAAAGATTCACAGCAGCAACCATCTGCCTTGAGATGAATGGGAATGCTGACGGATCGCTCTCTCTAATGCAGAAGTCTCCAGCCCTGCTCCTGGAGGCTCACCGTCCTGCAGAGCTCCAACCCTAATCAAACACACCTGAAACAGCTGATCAAGCTCTTCAGGGTTGCTTGAAAATTACAAGCGGAAGCAGGATGGATATAAACTTTGCAGGGCAGCAGGCCTCCAGAAATAGGTTTGAACATGTACGGTCTAACATATAACAACTTCCTGTCCTTCGCATGCAAAAAAATAAATTAATTAATTAATTAAAAAATATAAATCTTGAGTTGAAATATACAGAGGTAGGAATGCAACAAGGCACGTCCGAGTCTTTGTTACCAGGGCTGCCTCTATAGTCGACCAAATATTAGTCAATGAAAAGAGGCTTAGTCAACTAAATTTTAATTAGTCGGAGTTTAAAACTCCACAGAAAGTGACAAAGTCACTCCTGGTCCACAGCTGGTCCATATGGTAATTATGTTGGGCAGGAAAAAACCAATGTTTGCCTATCATTCATCAACCTCAAACATGGCTTATGATTTGAAACATGTAAGTAGCCTAACATTAGCCACTTTACATACTTGCTCTAACATTAACCTAGATGAATGTGCGCTATTATTAGGCAAAAGTGTTAATGCAGACTTTCAAAGCTAAATTAATGCCATGCTTGCTGAATGACACTTAAAGGGTTAGTTCACCCAAAAATGAAAATTCTGTCATTTATTACTCACCCTCGTGCCATTTTACACCCGTAAGACCTTCGTTGATCTTCAGAACACAAATTAAGATATTTTTGTTTAAATCCGATGGCTCTGTGAGGCCTCCATAGGGAGCAATGACATTTCCTCTCTTAAGATACATAAAGGTACTAAAATCATATTTAAATCAGTTCATGTGAGTACAGTGGTTCAATATTAACATTATAAAGTGACGAGAATATTTTTGGTGCGCCAAAAAAAACAAAATAACTACTTATATAGTGATGGCCGATTTCAAAACACTGCTTCAGGAAGATTCGGAGCGTTATGAATCAGCGTGTTGAATCATGATTCAGATCATGTGTCAAACCACCAAACTGCTGAAATCACGTGACTTTGGCGCTCCAAACCGCTGATTCGACACGCTGATTCATAACGCTCCGAAGCTTCCTGAAGCAGTGTTTTGAAATCGGCCATCACTAAATAAGTCGTTATTTTGTGTTTTGTTGCTGCACCAAAAATATTCTTGTCGCTTTATAATATTAATATTGAACCACTGTACTCACATGAACTGATTTAAATATGTTTTTAGTACCTTTATGTATCTTAAGAGAGGAAATGTCATTGCTCCCTATGTAGGCCTCACGGAGCCATCGGATTTAAACAAAAATATATCAATTTGCGTTCCGAAGATTAACGAAGGTCTTACGGGTCTGGAACGGCATGAACGTGAGTAATAAATGACAGAATTTTCATTTTTGGGTGAACTAACCATTTAATGTGCATTTCTCTCTATTGGCTCATACACTATACTGTGGAGATGACAGTCGGAAAACACTAGAACTCAGAAAACACTAGAATATTAAAGGTACACTATGTAACTTTTGGCCCTTTAACGTTAAAGAAACAAAACTGCCTGCATTTTGCGGAAGAACATTGTTTTGGTTGTGATTCGGCTGTGACTTAAGAGATATAACCAGTTTAGATGGAAAGGAATTCAAGATGACTAGCTGAAAATGTTACTGTAGCTTTACCCATTAATAGACACGGTATGTACTTGAAAATAAATTGCAGCACAGCTACAACAACCATAATGAAATAGATATCTATCTCACAATAGATAATGCTTTACAGTGAACTCTGTTAGAGAGCTACATATGGCAATTTATCTGTTCAATAAAATACCTAACTGTAAAAACACCATCATCTCCACATCGCTTTTACAGCATTTCAGATCCCTCAGTTCTTGCCAAGCTGATGTTGATTCTTGTTTTATTACAAGCTCTGTTGCGTTTTCTTTTCTCCAGCAGACTCTCCTCTGTTCTGCGTTTATTTAAGACGGGTGATTCTCCGGAGGTTGGAGATTTAGATTCATATCAACCTTTCTCACTCGCTTTGACAACTAACCTCTGCCACTCCCACACCAGACACGCTTCAAAGCAACTGGGAGTGACGTATGTATGCAATTTCCCCAAGAAAACCATCCCAACAGGTCTAAAATATAAACACTTACAACAGGCTTATCATACTGAATCAAGGTAAGACAAAAACATGTTTTGTAAGAAGGATAGACAATATATTGACTTTATATATGCGCTTGAGTGTGTAATTTATATTTTAAAAGCTCATTATTATAGTATTTCTCTCTAATGTAGAACAATGTTAGCAATGATATTCATATGATAACTCAAGTCAGCTGCCTAAGCTTTCAGACACAGTCTAGGATGTAATGGAGATCTCATAAATGCAATGGTTCAGTGATGATGTGTATATTGGCAGCAGCAGAGCGGAGCTCTAATGATGGACATCAGCGGCTCAAAGGCACAGATACATGTTTCCTTCAAAGACTCGTTTCAGCAGCATGACTAAACCAGCCTGCTATTGACACATCTGCTGTGGGCGCATTGATTATTCAAGGCTCTATTTAAGGGAAGATTACATTTGTTAATGATCAAAGTGTTAAGTATGATCAGCACACGGACAGTTGATCATGAATTAGGGCCAGGTGGTCAGAGCCCCGGAGACACATGAATTATGCAGCAGTGGCTATATTGGATTACACATGGCAGACGATATGCTGGCCGCAGCACTTTATAATGCCAAGCTCCTCGGCAAACCCCGGTCATCTTCACGGATGGCACAGCACTAAATCTTCTCCTGTCACAGAGGAACTCAGCTTGATGGATTTAGTCTCTTCGAGGGCCGGTTCAGGACCGGTGTCATGTGAAAGGGTTGAGATTGATGTGAAGGACTCTCTTCACGTACCATGAGAATCCCGAAGGTCTGAGAGTGCTAGAAAAACCCTCAGAAAAACCTAGTGTCATGAAGTTTCTTTACTGACCACTACTTCCACTGCATTATATGTGTAATAAAATTATGTGTACGTGATTCAAGTGAAAGCATCAAAAATGGATGTCATCAAAGCAGTAAATCATTAGAACATGAAAGATGGAGAGCTGTTTAGTACTCAAAATAGAAAAGAGTTCACTGTTTGAAGATAAGAAAATAAGCTATCACTGATTCTTGAGACAAAACATTTCCCACAATTCTACTGGCAACATTTCTACTTTAAAACAAATCAGAGATCATCTTAATACAACTGTAACATTTCATTTAAACATTTAAATTGATTAAACAATGTAAAAATATACTTGTTTAAAAATATTTCCTCAATTTAATATTTCCTCTGTAATAGGCACTGCAGGGCTCTACGCTTACATTTCTTTTTAGGAGCACTTGTGCTCCTAATTTAAAAAATTTAGGAGCACAGTAAAAAAAATTAGGAGCACCTTCTGATCAATGACAGAAATTAACCTTCCCATTATAACCCATTAGAATGACTTCCTGGGGATATATATATATATACATTTTTTCTAACCTTATTAAACGTCTTTTATATCAAATTCATAAATTTATATTTATAAATTGAGTTAAAATAATAAGACACAATCATGAAGAATAAGTTACCAATCAAATGATGTATCAACAAAATTCATCTTTGCACTGCAGAGGTGGCCAGAAGAACAAAAAGGTGGCATTTAGGTAAATTTACAGACTGTTTAATGAGGCTCAGAAGTGGCATAAATGCATTAAATTCATGATAACAATGTTAGGAGATTAATGATTTAAATAGAAAGTTTTGAATAAATATTTTGAAGAAATATTAAATTATTTAAATAACTGAAATGATACTTTAAAAATGAAACTACACCCGTCAGTAGGGGGCGGCAAGTCACTGTCTTTGTCACTGAATCATTCAATCAATTCGTTCAAACGGCCGGTTCATTTAGGAATAAAGCAAGCGTCTTGCTGTTTATATGACTGGGTCATTGAATCATTGACTCACTAGATTCTTTTGAAAACACAGTGGTTCAGCTGTGATTTTGCTTGGAACTATTTTTGTTGACGAAATAGAGCAAAATCTGAGAATACTGTTCCTTAAATGTAAGTCACTTAATATTAACTGCATGTTCATTGAATTTTTGTATAAAAGCAATATTACATTAGCAAACTCCCTTTATAATCATTAAAAAAGCTGTCACTTGTCTCAGTTCATTGCGATCTCACAAACTTCCGTTATAATTAATGAAATTGTCTAAATTGCACAATGAATCTTTTATTTACGACGTGTCTGAACTTTGTTTGTTATGAGAGGATTCGCGAGCTTGCATAACTCAGCACTAAACAAACTCCAGCGTTTTGCACGGTGCAACTTAATTACCTCAGGTTGGTCATTGTGTTCAAGAAATCATCGGATATGTCTGTGATTGGCTACATTGCTCAACACTGCAACAACATGTTCTCTCTTTATGTTCTCCAGAGTGGAAACACAAAGGGCACTAGCATACACCCAGCGCGACACAAGTGTTTTTTGCTAGTTTCAGCCCGACACAGTTATTATTTTAATGTCCTGCGCCACGTTGTTTAAATAGCAAATGCACTCGCGCCCATCTGTTTACCCAACGAGGTGTGTTCAGGTGCATTGTTGGCGTGTTGCTATTTTGAGGCAACTGAAAACGACTGCACCATTGACCAACTGAAACCTGGTCTAAAGTCAATGGAGCAGTATTTTTTTGTTATTTAAAGGTTGTGTTAGTAATATGCGTCTCTATGCGGGTACCCAACGCTCGTACACTCTGATTATTACACACACAGGGACGCGCAGCAGCACACAAACATGCCAAATATTAAAACTAAAAGGATTACAATGTAAAAGATTATTATTGTGTGCATAAAGATAAAAATGCTTTGGTGGAATCCGGCTTGTCCTGTAGATGGTCTGCTGGCGCGGTTTAACCTCGCGCATGAGCAGATCCGTTTCCTTGCTAGAGAAGCGTTTAGTTTTTCCGCTTGCAAATTCCACCATGTAAATAGTGAATCCACCATGGCGTGAGCGAACCTGGCTTTTAAAGGGAATGGGAGATGAGACTCCGGTTGGTTTATTGCACGTTACGGCCAAAACACAGTCATGACTCATTAAGAGAATAGGGACAACCGTTTTAGACCATCCGCCGGGTGCACGGACAATTTTTCCTGTCCTTAAACTAGCAAAAGTTGATTTGGAAACGCCCTAAGCGCACCATGCACTTAGATTGTTAAAATGGGGCCCTAAGTCTCAAATGAGACTGAAATGGTCGCACTGTAGAGCCCTGTACTGAAAAAATATATAAAAATATAATTTATTATAAAGACAATACCATACTTAATATATTTTTTTAGATACAAGTCAAAATGTTATTTAATGTAGGTAAAACTTAATTTCACCACAAACAAAAGCTAAATTAGCCGTAATATGAAAGAAGAATTTTCACTGAAGATAAAACTAAAGACATTTTGTTAGTCAATGTTTAATTTAGTTCACTTACTATAAATAAATACAACTTTGAAAGACTTTAATGTTTATTGTGATGTCACATGTACGCTCTGTTTTGTTTAGTTTCTTTAAGCCCTCAGTTTCCTGTGTTTCATTGTCTGGTATCGTCAGCATTAACGTGGTTGTGTTAATATTCTCCTGTGATCTCCCGAGCATTCCTTGTTTGTTTATTCTGTTTCTTATAAATCTCCTTCATCATACGCTTCACTACAGCCACGCGTAGTGAACTAAGTACACTCTGTTGTGTACTAAAAACAACAGAAGAAAATGAAGAAAACCCACAATCATTTCTGCAGTCAGTAAAACTAGCCAGTAAATGTCCCTACACATCAAGCCAAAATACTAATTAAACAATTAGTATTAGTATTTCGTGTGTGTGTGTGTATGTGTGTGTGTGTGTGTTATTTGCTTTCAGACAAACCTGTTTCTATCCTGTTTCATTCATGTATGACTGACAAATATGCATCACATTAAATTCTCCTTTTGTGTTCCACTAAGAAACTAACAGCATATAGGAGAGTGAGAAAATGATGACAGTAATATTTTTGTAATGAAGAATGCCTCCTGTACCTGTGCACACAGTGAGGAAATGACAAAATAAGCATCTTCTTCTGCAGCCCAGTGATCATTTAATGACACCGTCACGATCAGCCCGTCTGCATGGCCGTCAGTGCTTGAACATCTTTCATCTGATCTGTTTCATCATAATTTCATCTGTAGTACATATTAATGACCCTCCATGGTGAAATGTACTCAGGTGATGCAGCACTGGCACAAAGCTGCCACGACTCCTTATATCATAAGAGTGACAGATCATCCATCAACACGCAGCGGTGGTCTATAGCGGCACAGCTGCCTCCTTCACAAGAGAGCGAGAGCTGCGGGAGGAAGTGCGCTGACGATAATGAGCGGTCAAGTGTGGATACATTTCAATTTGAAATCCCATCAGATAGGATGATTACAGTCCGTTTGGTGTCCGAAGGATATGATTGGCCAGCCATGCCAATGGAATGTAAATGTATGCAAATGAGTGTCAGGGCCACCTAAACACGGCTTTATCTGGGCTTGTGTTCTTACACATGTCCACAGTCTATTTCCAGTGTACTAAAAGAGATAATTACAAGTAATTACAGGTATTACAAGTACTAGTCAGCATGTGCTTACATGGTATCCTCAGCAGTCTCTGGACCTGCCTGAAACACACTGTAAAATATATGATTTTTTAAAACAAACTTATTAAATGTTTTAAAAGTAAACACTTTATTTTACAGTGTCCTTGTTACATATATTACATGCAGTTTTTACAACCCAAATTCTGGAAATGATGGGACGTTTTTTAAATTTGAATAAAATGAAAACTAAAAGACTTTCAAATCACATGAGCCAATATTTTATTCACAACAGAACATTGAAAAAATGTTTAAACTAAGAAATTTTACAATTTTATGCACAAAATGAGCTCATTTCAATTTTGATTCCTGCTACAGATCTCAAAAAAGTTTGTTTACCATGGTGTAGCATCTCCTCTCCTTTTCAAAACAGTGTGAAGACGTCTGGGCATCGAGGTTATGAGTTTCTGGAGTTTTGGTGTTGGAATTTGGTCCCATTCTTGCCTGATATAGGTTTCCAGCTACTGAAGAGTTTGTGGTCGTCTTTGTCGTATTTTTCTCTATAGGTGAAAGATCTGGACTGCAGGCAGGCCAATTCAGCACCTGGACTCTTCTACGACGAAGCCATGCTGTTGTAATAGCTGCAGTATGTGGTTTTGCATTGTCCTGCTGAAATACACAAGGCCTTCCCTGAAATAGACGTCATCTGGAGGGGAGCATATGTTGCTCTAAAACCTTTATATACCTTTCAGCATTCATAGTGCCTTCCAAAACATGCAAGCTGCCCATACCGTATGCACTTATGCACCTCCATACCATCAGAGATGCTGGCTTTTGAACTGAACGCTGATAACACGCTGGAAGGTCTCCCTCTTCTTTAGCCCGGAGGACACGGCATCCGTGATTTCCAACAAGAATGTCAAATTTGGACTCGTCTGACCATAGAACACTTTTACACTTTGAAACAGTCCATTTTAAATGAGCCTTGGCCCACAGGACATGACGGCGCTTCTGGACCATGTTCACATATGGCTTCCTTTTTGCATGATAGAGCTTTAGTTGGCATCTGCAGATGGCACGGCGGATTGTGTTTACCGACAGTGGTTTCTGGAAGTATTCCTGGGCCCATTTAGTAATGTCACTGACACAATCATGCCGATGAGTGATGCAGTGTCGTCTGAGGGCCCGAAGACCACGGCCATCCAATAAAGGGCTTCGGCCTTGTCCGTTATGCACAGAGATTTCTCCAGTTTCTCTGAATCTTTTGATGATGTTATGCACTGTAGATGATGAGATTCGCAAAGCCTTTGCAATTTGACGTTGAGGAACATTGTTTAGAGTGCAGCTCTGCATTATAACACCTAAAATCCCATCAAATAAACATGAAGATTCAAGTTTATGCAGAAAGTTTGCCTTGACTCATTGTATTTACCACGTAAACAATCTCTATAATTGAATTTTGCTTTCATTGCGAGATAAACAGTTTAACAGTGTGTGTTAATAACGCAAAATAGTCAGCTAAACACTGAACTCAAGTCTCTCTTGATTCACTTGACCTGCGCACAGCCGTTCTGCCTGGAAACAAAAGATATATTGACTGACAGATGCCTATATCACACTATATCACCTTCATCACACCCAGAGTACATGCTATTTACAGTCATTTACAGTCTGTGTGGTGAAACTGAATCATTATTGAAGCTCAGCAGTGACATGTCACACATGATGAACAGAAATGTTCATGTGAACACCAGTTGAGAACTGCATGTGAAGTTATACAGCATGAGGAAAGTTGTTTTATAATTGAATTATCATTATATTGTTACAGTATTTCTGTGTGTTTTGAGGAAATAAAATTTGTTTTTTTGTAAGTGAGGCGAGAAGACTCAGACTCGGATCTTTGAATCTCATTCAGCAAAATGAACAAATTGTTTTTCATGTAATTTCATTCATTTCAGAAGAATATAACTGAAATGCTACATGTTAATAGCCAAATTCCTCAACACATCAATTTACGCAAGCTTTGATCACATTTAGAATAAGAAAAAACTATATTGCAGCTGAACTATGAGAAACAGAAATGATTAATTCATTGTTTAGCAGGGTCTTCAGGCTATGCAGTCTGTTAGTTCACCTCATCTCCTGATCCAAGTCGTTCGTTTTTTGTCATGTGACCATTTCCCGGCTCAGTATCTTACAACAAATACAACATTACATTAGTATTATTGACTGTATGTTTTATTATATTTAGGAATTATCATAACATTATCAATATAACATTATTCTTGTTCCTGTCAGTCTATTGTTAAATGTTTCTTGTGCATTTGTGGTGTTTTTTCTTTTTTTTCTTTCTTTTTTATAAATAAATAAAACTCTGTTTGTTTTTACAGGGAAAATATTAATTAATTTGCCCTTTATATGGAAGCTTGTTTCCATAGATATTCCATAGATTGTTTCCAAACATATTTTTTAAATAAAACAATTTGAAAGATAATTGTGATTTTCAGAATTGTGCGATAAAAAATCGCAATGACCTTTGAAACAAGCTTCCACACCTTTCTCTGTCTTTTGACTCCAGTTGTGATTTTGCTATTATAATAATTCATTTTCCTATGCAGACTGGACATATTGGTCTAATATTTCTAAAAAAAAAAAAAAAAGATTGGTCAGAAGGGGCATAGTGGCAGAGCATAAAAGAAAATAACATTATGAACTTGAATAATTAATATTAGTTTAAAAATATTAGGGATATGCTAAACTCACTTCAACGTAGAAGTTGTTACGCAAATTTAAATAAAACAGGAGAGTTGAAATGATCTACATAAAAATGTAATGTGTTTGGGTCAAACAAGGGTTTAGCCAATGGTTCAGTTGAAGTGCACCTGTCACTCAAGACTGTCACCAAGGGAACCGACCCTTCCACACTCATCCCCCATTGTTTTGCACTAGACTCAGATTTTAACACATCAGAAGAATGAGCACTAGAAAAAGGAGTGATGTTTAGACTCATTCTGTGCCAATTTTAGAACAGAGAGTGAAGATGGTGGCCCTGTTTCCAGCACCAGCACCTCTTCAGCTGGGTCTTCGACTACTTTGGCTGGCACACTGACCACATCTACAGCATCCAGTATACCAGCAGCACCCACCAAACCTCAAGACCAATGGATCCATTAAGACAAAGCAAACTAGATGAGGCTCTGGTCAAAAAGATTGCTTGTGACTTTCAATCGCTTTCTATAGTGGAGGATAAGGGCTTTAAGGTATATTCAAATCTTCTGGACAGTCTACCTAGCAATCATAAAGTGTAATGGGCTGTATGACAAGTTATGAGCTGATATAATGGACAAAATCAAGAGTGTGTGTCTCACAGCAGACCGCTGGACCTCTGTAACCACCACAAGTTACCCGGCTGTGACTTGCCATTTCATAGAGGACTTTCAGATGATCTCCTATCTCCTGGACTGCTTTGTCTTGACAGACCAACACACTGCTGCTCACCTGGCTAGGGAGCTGACCAGGGTTACAAATGAAAGACAGAATTGTTGCTTGTGCCAGCATCATTGTTTGAGCCCTGAGAGCCCAGCTCCACTGGGATCATACCTTGTTTCGCACATATGCTGAACCTCATTGTCAGAGTGGCACTGAAGGAGATCCAAGAAATATTACAAAATGTCAAGACAACAGTTGAATTCTTCCATAGAAGACAAGCTGAAGGCCACACAAAAACAGTCGAGAGCTGTTGCGCTTAATTCAACATTTACATGTTGAGAAGATTTATTAAAATCAAAGATCTGATCACCTCCACCCTGACTCTCAGTAATGCATCTCTGACAGACGAATGGGGAAACTGCCATAGAAATTGTGGATATTATTGATCCATTTGAGGAGGTCACAACTCTATATCTCTTAATAATGTATGTTTTCCTTATTTTTAACAGTGAATTATGTGTAATATTGATTTTAACTGTGAAAATTAATTGTATGTAAATCATTTTTGTAGGTTTGTGTGAGATAGAGGTCTGCATTCCCGCGGGACCCGATAAGATTTCTTGCTGCGCGGGATTAAATTTTGAATGAAAGGCGGATTGCGGTCGGTAACTTTAGTGTTCTTTAGGCGGGAGCGGGCGGTCTGACAATAACCCGGTCGCTCCTGAGATGCTTTGACATCAGCGCATCTGTGCTTGAACTTGAAGTGAACAAAACTTTCTGCAGTGGTGGCGTTCACACAGTCCCCAGTTCCCTGTCCTGAGAAACCTGGCAAGATATGTTCTTTGCATTAGAGATCTGCGCGAGTGCACCATCAGAGCACAGTCAACCTTTGTGATTGGATTTTGGAGGAGAAACGTTCTGAAACGGTCGTCAGTCAGCGTCATTCTGTTCTTGCATGGATGTTAAAAAAGATTTCATTTTGCAGTATAGGCTAGCTAGTAAGCCACCAGTTTTCGTTTATGTAATTTTGGCATAGCCTACAGTTTTGAGGGACATGTTGTAGGCTATTTAATTTAGCCTATTTTTCTCTGTGATATTTAGCCTATTATTCTTTGTGACATTTTTTAGGGTGTTGACAGCATCATAGAAAAATAACAAATACAAATCTTGTATATGCAACATTTTATATTTGTTATCCCCAATCACTCTCTTTCTTTAGGGGAAGTTTAAACGCGAGATTCTGGAAACGATCTTTAGCGGGGAAGAAAATCACTATATACGGATAGCGGGTGAACACACAGTGAATTTTAGGCGGGAGCGGGTGCGTGCGGAATAGAACCATTGCGGGAGCGGGACGAAAAAAACAGTCCCGCGCAGACCTCTAGTGAGAGACTGCCTCCAAAGTCATTCTGATGACAAGAGGTCTTCAGAGGATTGTTTTCCGTATTAAAGGAATCTCTCCAGCTTTGCACCTGTTAAAACTAGTGTACACCCTGATGTCAGAAATGACTCGAAGGTTTGGCAGAGTGGAGCTCATTGAGAAACCTGCTGGTGCAACTTGCTTGGATCCAAGGTTCAAAAAGCAAGCCTTTGTCAATCACCAGGCAGCAGAAGAGACAGTAAAGAGGGTTACAGCAGCGATTAACCCAACTCAGCGTGAAGAGCAGAATATCTGACAGTGCAGGGGCCATGGTTAAAGAAGACTTCAAGGGTTAAGGCCGTCTGCTACCACTTCAACTACATCAGATGCCATGATGGAGATGCGGGCCTACCTTGCGGAGTCACTCTTACCCTGCGCATCAGACCCTCTGGCATGGAGGAGGAGATGTTCACCTGTGTTCAAAAACCTTTCTGAGGTCATGAAGGCTAGACTTTGAATTGTGGTCCCATCTGAAAGAGTTTTTTCTAAGACTGGGCAGATTATGCTAGTCTTTGTCATGATGTTGTGAAGCATCGCAGCCGCGGCAATGGTTGTTGTCCACTATAACACAATACACAAGCTGAAACGATCGAATCTTGCGTCCCGACGCCCTTTGTCGTTTACGAATCCCCACGACACCCTACGTCAAGCAGATCGTGGCAAAATCTAGCTAAAATCATGTAGTCTGAATCGGGCATGAGTCAAAGTCCAAATGAAGCAAAACACAGACCAGACGTGACATTATGCCAAAAATGTTTTTATATGTTTTTATATGGTTATTTCAATCTTTTCTAATGATAAACCATGCTTACAAGGAGTTTAACTCATAGAATTTATTTAAAATTAAAAATGAATTTGAAAAAAATTACTAATTACAAATAAAATGACCCCATGATGGGAACCCCAAAAAGGTTCTATATAAGAAGCTCCTTACAGAACTTTACCTAAGTTTGTTTTAAACCACTTACAGAATGGTTCATGTGTTTCACCACTATCTCAACACACACACACAGCCTCACTTCACTGCAGGCAGACTGTGATGAGTGTCCCAGTCAGTTTAGATGAAAGAGTTGTTAAATGACTGATCGTTACTGTGAGTATCAATGACCCAGAATACAATATATGTGTTTACTGAGTGATGAGCATCCATCACATATCTGACCTCAACAGAAGCAGCCGGATACAGCTTATCCACCAGCAAAACACTTCACTGGAGGATGACATTAAGTGCAGTGGCGGCCCAGAAATGGTGTGCTTGAAATATAACAGAAAACAGGATGTCTCCGAGGGAGATTTATCAGAAACAGACTGCTGTGTGTCTCCGGGCAGGTATAGATTCATCTCTTCAGTGTTGACTGTCAGTATCTAAGGCCATACGTCTCACACTGAAGGAGCGCTGGACTGCTAGAAACACATCAGAGGAAGAGTCATTATGTCTAAAATGCTAGTCATAATAATAACCTGCCACATCTCTGCAATATATATGTAAATAACTAAAAGAAAAAGAAGTACACTTTTAAAAGACTATTATGGAAAAGACTATTTAAAATGACTTATTATGGAAATAATGTACTTTAAAAGAATATACTTCAGTGTGAACTGAATGCAATGTTTTTGGACACTTAACCACATGTTATCTGCAATTAAATGAGAATCTATTATAGTTTAAATTTATATTAAATGATATTAGTCGGACATGAGTTACTTTTTTGACCCATTTAAAGGTGCAGTATGTAGGATTTCTGTCCGCTAGAGGTCGCTAGAGGCCTATTCAAAACAAAGGCGTAGCTTGATGACGCCAAGTTTGAGCGAGGAATCTTGGGACATGTGGTCTTTACCTCAACGGACGGTGCAAAAGAATAGGGATAGGACTCGGGAAGAAATCATGTTCATGGATGCGATTATTAACGTTATTGTAGTATGAAGCAGAGCAGGACCGAGTGTTGTGGGAGCTGAACGAGACCGCTGGAGCGATTGCGCAACACACGAGCAGCGGATCTTTTATTATGACAGTCGCCGGCGCTGCTTCCGCTTTTCCGGTCATGAGTATGAGGTAACGCAGCTCTGTTTATCATATTAGATACATTTGAGAGTGTTGAAAATGTTATAACGTTACTCTGTGCGTTCGCTCGGCGGCTGCTGTGAGACACTGTTACACACTGCAGTAAGATAGATCGATTTTAGAATATCATATTAAATGCTGGATGGCTTGAGTTGATAAATGGCATGCAATTCATTTTAAAACGTATTGTATGATGGAGAAAATGCTGTATTACTGTTACTAAAAAATAAAGCTGAATCTGATTATGCTATGTTAGCTACTGTTTTTGCTAGCTAGTGTTTTTCTCTGAGGCATGGTAAAGCATGGTACTCGCAAAAAATCAAGAAAATTGATTTAAACAATAAGACTAAACGTGTTGAGCTATATAACAACAACTAGTTTTCTGTCTATAAATATATCAAAACAGTTGTTCCCTTGTCTATTAAAACGTGTAATATATTAAAGTGTCTTTGGTGTTTCCATGGTTTCTACAAAATAAAACCGGAAACCGAGGCAGACTGAGGGTAACGCGGGTATGACGCAATTGACAGGCGACTCCTCACACGTCCCAGAGCCTTGGTTAAAATTACAATTTTCTCATGATTTACAAATAGTTGGAAACATTTGGGATATTGTAAGTACTCAAGTGAACAAAATATATAACACTGGCCTAGCGGTTTTTGGATATTTTACTGCAAAAATCTTACATATTGCACCTTTAAGCAAATATTTATGTATATGTAATTTCATAATTAGTGGTGCTTGTACTGACAAGCATTTATGGTAAACTAAAATATACTTTAATGCATTCTTATGAAGGTAATATTGCAATTACACATTTGCAATGATGAAGCGGCAATTTAAAATATATTAACTTTAAATGTAATATTGGAAAACTAAAAAAAATAGAAGTTAAAGTTATACTCAAGTACTTTACATATGCTTTAGTATGTTAGTCAACACATCAAAATAAGTGTAATTTGTTAAAGCATGACAAAAGATTATTAAACATAATGATTTTAAAATGTACTTTGACATTATTACAAATTACTGTTTTTAGTGCGAGTCACGGACAATATGGCGGACGCTGCCACACAAGGGCTGGCTGTATCTTCTTCTGCGTCTGTGTTTAAGCGATCTCATCTGAAACCTGAGATATATAATACTGTTGACGGCAAAGTTATCGTTGAAGATGAATTCCTTAATTTTCTTGCTGTCAAAATTAAGACTCTAAGTCAGGATGAAATTGTCCTCTTGGCTGCAAAGGCGTTTGATTCTGATTGGATTGAGGCCTCAAAGAAGGTACTGTTTGAATTATGTCCTACAACACAACGGAATGTTTCTCATAAAGGGCCACAGAAAGACTGAATGAATGAATGTGGCGAAGACATCCCCAGATTTGTTTCACATTATTTGGATGAGTTGCCGCCAGTGTCCTTCGATAGCATTGATGTTTCAAGTTTGCTTAGAAGGATGGAGCAACTGAGTGTTGAGCTTTGTTCTATGAAACACGCACTGCAACTACATGTTAATGTGGGTGAAGATCTACGAGCTATCACAGTGGATATTAATCAAAGAGTGTGTGCTTTGGAGCAATTGACGGATATGATGCACTCGGGGCCGCATCAGTGGAAACTTTGGATACAGGCATTGGCGAAGGAGTCATCATCTTTGACTGTTCAGAGAGTGGGAAGTCCTGAGACAATGGATGTACCTGCAGGATTAACATCTTCCTCAGATTCTCCGAAGTGGAGTCACGTGGTGAAAAAAGGTCGTCGACAAGGTTTTCTGAATGCTGATTCTAAAACAAGATCGCCTTCTGTCATTCCCAGGCAGAAGAAGAAGTCAGGTAATGTCATGTCTGTTGTTGGTACTGGAGCTGTGGGCAACATCTGAATGGTTAAGACCAAACTGGTGAGTGTTTTTGCCTCCAAGATTACACCTGACTTAGATTCCTTGACTTTGTCTGAGTACCTGAAAGAAAAACTTAGACAGGATGTTGCTTGTCAGAAGATTAAAACTGTACAAAGCAGATACAGTTCATTTAAAGTATCTGCTGAGTGTAATGAAATTAGTGAAATGTATGAGACACTGCTTTTTGTTATGAGCCGCGTAAGGTGGGAGTCAGCGGGTCAAATTCTGCACCAGTTGCTGGGGAAAGTGTGCGCCCTCGGGTAGAATAAACAAGTGTTGGTGCCCCCCTATGGACATTCGGGTTGTGTCATACAACTGTCGTGGTCTGCGTGTGGGCCAGAGTGATGGGGATAAGGCCCGCCGTATGGTTGTAGGACAGTCTGTTGGAGAACAGTGATATTTTATGCTTGGAAGAGATAGTTTTACCAATGCAAGATTTGGACAAATTTAATTTCCTTAATGATAATTTTCACGGTGCTGGTAAATCCACAGTAGATCTTGGTGTGGATTTAATCAAAGGTAGGATATCTGGGGGTGTAGCCATACTGTGGAAAAAAAGTTAGACTCACTGGTTAAGGTAATTAGATTGGATGTTAATTGGTGTATTGCAATACAGATTACTTATCAAGACAAGAATTTTATTATTCTAAATGTGTATGCACCTTACGAATGCCATCATAATAAAGATGAGTATTTAAATAGACTAGCTTTTATCAGTTCTTTTATTAAAAGTTCTACTATTTCTAGTGTGTTTGTCATTGGGGATATGAATGCGGATATTTCAGACAGAAATTCATTATGTTCCAGTCATATTGTTCAGTTTTGCCAAGATAATAATCTCATTTTGTCAAGTGAAGTGTGTTTGCCTGTAGATAGCTATACCTATGTTAGTGAGGCTTGGAACAACATCATGGTTGGACCATTGTATTAGTACAGCAGATGCACATGCCTCACTGAGGGGTATGAGTATCTTATATGATACAGTAACAACTGATAACATACCTGTGTCTATGGTGATAAATGCTGAGTTTCTTGTAGCGATGTCTAATAATGAAAATAATATCAATGCAGCAAAAATGGATTGGTCAGCACTTACAAAGGAAGACCTTTTAGTCTATTATGTAAATACAGATAGATGTTAGGATATGCTAGGGATGCAATGATGTGTAGTGATGTTAACTGTAAATCATCAGAGGGATATCTGCTCAGTGTATAATGATATAGTTAATGCCCTGCATGGTTGTAGTAGGCCATTTTTTAAATCGAAGGGTATAATGAATAAGACTAGGCCTGGCTGAAGCCTGGAAAGCTTTTAAATTATGGGTTATAGCAGGTAGACCCTGAGCTTGAGTATAAGAAGTCTACAAATGCAAGATATAAGAATGCTATTCGTTTTATCTGTAAAAATGAGCAAACCTTAAGGGCTGATTCTATGGCTATGAAGCTGCTAAATCATAATATCACTGAAAATATTAAAAGTCAGAACTTTTAATAGATGCAGAGTATCTCTTCCTTGTACATTAAAGGGTTAGTTCACCCAAAAATGAAAATTCTGTCATTTATTACTCACCCTCATGTAATTCCACACCAGTAAGATCTTCGCTAATCTTCGGAACACAAATTAAGATATTTTTGATGAAATATGATGGCTCCATGAGGCCTGCATAGGGAGCAATGACATTTCCTTTCTTAAGATACATAAAGGTATTAAAAACATATTTAAACCAGTTCATGTGAGGACAGTGGTTCAATATTAATATTATAAATCGACGAGAATATTTTTGGTGCGCCAAAAAAACAAAATAACAACTTATATAGTGATGGCCAATTTCAAAACACTGCTTCAGGAAGATTCGGAGCGTTATGAATCAGCGTGTTGAATCATGATTCGGATCGCGTGTCAAACCGCCAAACTGCTGAAATCACGTGACTTTGGCGCTCCGAACTGCTGATTCGACACAAAAGATTCATGAAGCAGTGTTTTGAAATCGGCCATCACTATATAAGTTGTTATTTTGTTTTTTTTTGGTGCACCAAAAATATTCTCGTCGCTTTATAATATTAATATTGAACCACTGTACTCACATGAACTGATTTAAATATGTTTTTAGTACATTAATGGATCTTGAGAGAGGAAATGTCATTGCTGGCTATGGAGGCCTCACCAAGTCATCGGATTTTATCAAAATATCTTAATTTGTGTTCTGAAGATTAACGAAGGTCTTATGGGTGTGGAACGACATGAGGGTGAGTAATAAATGACATTATTTTCATTTTTGGGTGAACTTACCCTTTAATGGAGTTTCTGGGGCAGAGAATATTGCGGAATTATGGAGACAGCATTATTGTACTCTTTTTAATTGCATCCAAAATGAATTGTATAATGTGGATGAAATTCAAGTTAATGATCCAATAGTGATTAGGTCACGTGAGGTGGATCATGCTATAAGTAAATTGCCTCAAAATAAAGCTAGTGGCCTAGATAATATTTCTGCTGAACATCTTAAATATGGAAGTAAGAGGATATCCCCTTTATTAGCTGTCTTTTTCCTTTTGATACATGGTGTGTTACCAGATTCAATGTTGTCTGTTTTGTTAGTGCCAGTTATTAAGAACAAAGCTGGAATGGTAGGTAACATAATTATAGACCTATAGCTTTAGCTAGTATCCTGTCTAAAGTGTTGGAAAAAATCTCGCTGGATGTGCTTATTAATTCTACAGACAAGCAGTTTGGTTTTAAGGCTAAACATGGTACTGATCTTTGCATCTATGCATTAAAAGAAATAGTAAACAAGTATAGAGTCTCATCAGTCTTTATGTGCTTCATTGATGCATCTAAAGATTTGATCGGGTTAACCATGCAACGTTATATTTTAAAATGAGACAAAGAGGGGTGCCGGCAGTGGCGTAGCGTCTGGGCATGCAAGGTATGCACGTGCATATGGGCCCGGGCGGATCGGGGGCCCGCTATTATGGGCTTAACCCCAAAGTATACTTTGGGCGTCCGCGCACCATCCGCATCGTGAAATTTTCGTCATCAGGAGGGTTCGCGGACGTCCGCACTCCCCGTCCGCGTGCAGCCCAGTTTTTGTGATGGCACGGACAGTGTGTGTACTGTACAACAGCCCATGTGAGAGTGAATTGAGTGCTTGAAAACAAAAGTCCACTAGATAGTGCACAGTGCACACGCCGAACGCGTCTTTCTGCAGCCAAATACTTTCAAAGTGTGCGAGACAGAACCCGTGTACATATGTTCAGAAAAATGAAGTATAATAGAAATAATGTTGTCAATAACTCACTATAGCCTATGTTAAATGTACTGAAAATCATTAAGAAGCTTAATAAATGGACCATAAAATGGTCCATGCCATGTCTTAGCGATGATCTATTGTACTTGACCGGTATTCGCTTTTCTGTCATTTTTAAAGTGGGTTTCTGAAACTTATGCATGCAGTAATGTCAGTAGTACAGAATTTTAAATGAGTCATATTGGTTTTCTGAAAAAATGACTACGTCTGCACATTTTAAGATACTGCACAAGATGTGAATAAATGTAACTCCTACACTCGCTGGGGTGGATAGGCCTACTTTATATTCAACTAAATAAAATGCACGTAAAATGTGATGGAAACAAATTTAGAGAAGAAACTTCTAGTAAATTTATTATAAAACATGTGCATTAAAAAAGAATGTAACGGAATAATTAATTCATAACTGGAATAATCTTCGGACTCATCGCATCTGAAATTATGCTATGATCATTCTGAAATTCCAAAGCCAGAGTCGAATTGGTCGAATTCAAAAGTAGACTGTGTTGAAAAGCCGTTTTTTGACATTTTTTTAAATAGATCTGCAATGCAAAGTCAAAATGATGGAGGAGCGCATATAGTACTGTAGTGCTGTTGTCATTCCTAGAAATGTTTTTTACCATTTTTGTCTGCATATTAGTGATAATATCTTATTCATATTAAAGTCCTATGGGCCCGGGGCTGACTTGCTACGCCACTGGGTGCTGGAATACATTGTGAGGATCCTGGCTTATTGGTATGCCCACCAGATGATGTGAGTAAAATGGGGCAATAAAGTCTCTGCCCCTTTTGTGGTTAGTAATGGCGTGAGACAAGAAGGGATTTTGTCCCCAATTCTGTTTACTCTTTACATGGATGATCTATCTGAATGTTTGAATGCTTGTAAAACTGGGTGTATGATTGGGAATATTCTAGTGAATCATATTATGTATGTTTAGTCCTAGTAGTGCTGGTCTTCAACAGCTTTTAACTATGTGTTCTGATTATGGTCTTGAACATGATATTTTATGCAATCCTGATAAGAGTGTGGTTATGATTTGCAGAACTAAGGAGGGCAAAAGTATAAAATTTCCAGTTTTCAAGTTGTCTAATAAGAGTCTCACTGTGTGTGCGAAAGTAAAATACCTTGGACATTTCATCACTGAACGCATGACAGATGATGAGGATACTGAAAGGCAACGCCGTATGATTTATATGCAGGCGAATATACTTTTACGTAAGTTTAGTTTCTGTTCAGATGAGGTGAAGGTGTCACTTTTTAAAGCATATTGTACAATACTTTATACTGCTCATGTGTGGTTCAACTATAGATCATCTAGTTTACAGACGCTGCAATGAAAATTTTACTAAAGAGACCTAGATGGCATAGTGCACTGTTTAAAGCACTGTTACGAAATCTTATGTATGGATTTATCTGTCGGCTAAATGCTATCAAATATAAGGGTCAGTACTACATGGTATCAGTCAAAGCTGTGGAGACATTGGTATTGTTGTATTTTGTAGCTCTTTGTGTGTGGTAGATGCTGTGGGCTGTGTATGTTGTGCTATTGTCTTTTTTTCCTTCTTATTTTCTTCTTTTTCTTTTCTTTTTTAAATTTGGACCTTGAGTCTGTCATAAAAGATTGAACTGAATTGAGATTGAGATTGATTGAATTGAATGTGTGTGTGTGTGTGTGTGTGTGTGTGTGTGTGTGTGTGTGTGTGTGTGTCAAGAAACAATCATTAAAGTGTACTTTCTTTAAGTGCACTTACGTGGCCTTTTAATTTATTAATATTATATTATCTGCAAGTACAGGTTTTTTAAAAGATATACTTTTAACAATATGCTCATCAAGACACAATTGCAATGGAACAAAAAGTGAGGATAAAAACATTCATTTGCTCCATTGAGAAATTGATTTTAAATGATAGAGAATAAACCTTTCAACAAAACCCTACCATCAGCACTGAAGCTGAAAAAAAAAAATTATTCTATTGAACAATTTAATAATGTAAATTATTAATTAATCAGGAGCAATCTGCAAAAAGCTCTAACTGATGAGACATGAGACGTAAATAAACATGCCCACATTCGTGAGATGTGAAACACATGTAAACATGCATCACACCACTGTACATGTGAGCGATGTACTTTTGAACACGACTGAGAAAATAGTCGGATTCAAGCATTTACATGCTTAATTTTTTTTCAGTTGATCAGATTATTTCAGGTCTACACAATCCATTTCAGTCTCTTTAAAACTGAATTCAGATCAGTTTAGGTGTTTTCATTAAGGCTTTTTTAGTCTGATTGACTGATTGACAAATACTAACCGATTTTCTGGGTGCATGTAAACATAGTTACTGTAACTACTTACTCTCATACTATCAAAGTAATAAAAATAGTCATCATTATGAACAGTTATCAAAAAGAGAACCAAATCAAGTTCTGAGCTCCACTTTAGGCTGATTCAGCCTGTCCTTGAGCTCATCCTTTCTCTCTCTCTCACACACACACACACACACACACACACACACCTTGGTCTTGCAAAGAGCATAAAGTCAATGCCCACCTGGGGGGCCTGAAAAGTGATCTGCAAAAACAGCCTCCCAAAAGCGCAGAAGTGCTGCTAGAAACATTTGTCAAGTTGTCGGCTCCTTGCCGTAATGTTCTGCCACGACCTCAATCGCTCAGATGACCTGATAAAAACCTGCCGCATTACAGTCCAAGACATCAGAACTTTACAGCATGTTAGCAAGAATACCATGGTACAGCTTGATTACCATATTAATGTAGACTAACATGGAACTCCAAAACATTAGCTATGTTTCCATCCACCTATTTTTATGTGAATTTTAAGATATTGCATGAAAAAAAAAAACGCTGGATGGAAATGCCAAGATGCTCATAAATTCTACAAACTCATGCGCTCAATTAGGGGTGGGTATTTTTTTTTAATAAGAAGATATGCGCATAAACTACAATGGAAACATGTATACCAAATAAAACAAAAACGTCATGTGACTTTGGGATATATTGAAATATTGCATTTAGCTACAGTAACTCGTGCATTTTAGCCAGGTCAGGTAATTTTAAGGAGTTGCTCATCATGTGTGCATGAATAGACACACACACACACAATGGTGAACGGTGGTTTTGTTGATGCCTAATGTCTCCCCCACAACTCTATATTCAGCACATGTGGCCAGCTTATACAGAGCAATGGCGATATGTTTTTAATTTTGGAAACGGGGCGCGGTGGGACGGCATAACTGGACTAACCAGTTTACCAATTTTATTGCACAGCATCTCAAAGGTTGGTTTGGTGGTTCTGAAATGCCTAAGCCAAAGTCTGTCATCAGAATGATTTGGTTTAATTCCCTCCAGAAGCGTCTCACACGATTGAGTTCCCAAACATCAGCATCTTATTGCAAGGGAACAATAATGTTCGAATGTTTATTGCATTTAGTCTGACACTCTGAGATGCAAGTCATTTATGATGGAGGAAAAAAGGAGCCACAGTGGCATCCCCGATTATACCAACTTCCATTTTTATTAAAGATATTTTGTGCCAATTTCCCAGGAAGTGATGATTTTGTTCTCTTGAACACATGGGATGGAAATTATACTTTTTTTGTGTAATGAAGTTCAATGTAGAAGGAGGACAATGTAAACATTCAATGTAAATTTAATAACAAATCAAACATATACAACAAAACGAAAATAAGGCGTTTATGTGAATTTATGTGAGGCAGCCCCTCACATAAATCATCTTAAATGTTTAATTGTCAATAGAGCTGAAAAATCATAAGATCATAAGCTGACTATAAATTGATGTTGATTTTTCTAAAATGTTTAAGTTTGAACTCACCATTATGGCAATCAGTGTTCCTTTTGGTTGGGCAATTGGAACTTCATTTATATTATTGTAATTCTCTTTCTATTGACACAACGGCGCAACAAGAAATCACAGTTATTTGATTTCAAAGCAAGGAATGTAATATGTATATATACATATATTTGCACACAAGTTAAATTTGCAGCTTTGGATGTAAACATTGCTACTGTTTCCCAACCCTGTTCCTGGAGGCATTTTTGAGCACCTCCTAATCAAACACAACTGATCCAACTTTCAGCTCATTAGTAGAGACTGCAAGACCTGAAATGGATGGGTCAGGTAAGGGAGACATCCAAAACATGTACTTTTGGTGTGCCTCCAGGAACAGAGCTGGGAAACACTGCTCCAAGATACAGTCAATTTTTCAGTCAACGTCACAGATGCTGAACATTATGATCAGACTGATGTTAATACATATATGACACATATAATGAGAAATCACTAAAGATGATAATGAGATTTGAAGCACTCCCTGATGATTTATTTCATAACCACATCACTAGAACTCTCTCAAAGGCTGGACACAGGACAGGTGTATTACGTCTGCACTGCTGTAGTTGTTGGCCTATGTAAAGTGGTGGCCACTTTTTTCAAATAATTATTTTTTTAATTGCAGAAATTAAAACATATTTTGGTATCCACATGTATATCTTTAGTGTGCAGTTGAAAACAACCTGAATAATTTACTAAATCTTAGAGAATTCCACAGGAAATTCCTAAAATGGTCAAGTCAATATTATTGGCTCCTTCCTGAAGTAGTCAAAAATAATTCGATTTTGACCAAATGATTATAGTTTACTTTGGAACTGAAAGCTCCTGTGACGAGTCGAAAATGCCTGCAGTATAAAAGTCAGGTGTTCAGGCAGTTTGAATAGAGAAAATGGCTCATTCTCCTGTTTTGTGTCACGGTATGTACTGCAATGTGAGCGTGGACAGAAGAAAAAATCAAACCAGAGAAAAAACTGAGAAGGTCAGACACAAGATTATAATCAAGCATGGACGATCTCAAGGCTTCAAGTGCATCTCCAGAGACTTTAATGCTTCTGTTTCCACCGTACGTAACGTTATCAAGAGTTTTAAGGTCCACGGCACTTAGCCAACCTCACTGGATGTGTTCAAAAGAGAAAACTTAATGGATGATTGTTCGAATGGTGGAGAAACCATATCAGCCAATTGCCACAAAAAGATTCAAGATAAGCATCAGACACAAGGTACGACAGTCTCAACTCACACAATCCATCAATAAAAATGAGTTAAATGATGAGGACACTGTAAGAAAGCCTGACTGCAATTTCCCAAAACACCTGAACAAGCCAAAATGCTGTGAGAACAGATGAGACCAAATTATAGCTTTCTGGTAAACCACACCATCTCTGTTTACAGAAAACAAAATGAAGCTTTCAGAGAAAACAACATGCAGTCAAACATGGAGCATCTTCAGTGATGTGCTTTGCTTTTTCTTGATGCTTTTAGGAAGTGATTGATTGCAGTTATTTTGGCCGAAGGCTGTGCTACCAAAATATTACATCTAGGATGTCAATCATTTTGTCAGTCTCTTCTGCTCACCAAGGCTGCATTCATTTGATGAAAACACAGTAAAAACAGTAATACTGTGCAATATTATAATTTAAAATGACTCTATGTGAATATATAGTAAGGCTTCAGTGTCACATGATCCTTCAGAAATCACTCTAATATGATGATTTGCTGCTCAAGAAACATTTCTGATTATTAAAAACAGTTGTGCTGCTTCATATTTTTGTGGAAACCGTGGTTGCAGATTTCTTCCATTATCTTTGCAATGTGTAAAAACATTTAAACCATTTTGAACAGGTCATCCATTGATGCGCGGCTCAGAGGTTGTGACTCCATGTAGGGTGCAAAGATGAGAGGGTTATTGTGATGTCTGTGTTTCTTTTTCTGTGTTTGTATGAGTATAGCAGAGGCCAAAAGTATGACTGTATTGATTTTCTTGATTGAGATGACTCTCTGCAATCAGCCAAAACTACAGCAGGTCAAGAAAACAGCGTGTGGGTGGACAAACTTCACACATTTCACTGATACATAAAACTGAATCTCTGGACTACAGCTAAAACTAGATTTGCATTACCTCAAGGAAAGGGATCAGGGTTAAAGTTTGCAGTGGGTTCAGGTTTTCAGAGCTGCTTCACACTCTGAGAATCAGTGGTTTAACACTGTATCCTGAACAGACACAAGATAAAGTGACAAGCAACAGGACATTTTGTCGATTGCTTCATTATTATTTCTGTCGTGTAGCCCTGCACAGAATGAAATCTCACTGGTCCAACATCACTGAAGTTTAAGAATAAACCCTGAGCAGAATGTCTGAGGAACAGTTTGGCTCTTTTAACTTCTGTAAACATTTGAAATATGATAAAGACATGGTAAAGTGACATGGAACTGTGATAAGTATTTAATAGAATCACAGTTATTATTCAGAAAATGAATCGATATGAGATTTCCTGTGGCTCAAACAGAAGCACATGGTGCTAACAACTGCAAGGTCATGGGTTTGATTACCAGGGAAAGCAAGAACTAATAAAATGTAAATATGTACACTCTAAAAAAGATGGTTCTTTACACATATGGTAACAGTTCTATTAAAAATCACTTGTTCTTTTTAACATTGAAATATTTGAATGCAATGTACAGTCAGTTACTTTGGATAAAAGTGTCTGCCAAATGTGTAAAAGAAAAGAGGATTATCCAAATTTTTCTGTGTGCTTTTGAAAGAGCATGAAATAAGCACAATTTCAGGATATTTCCAATGAATACATACTGCAGAAACATAGTTAAAGGGATAGTTCACTCAAAAATGAAAATTATCCCATGATTTACTCACCTTCAAGCCATCCTAGGTGTATATGACTATCTTCTTTCAGTCAAACACAATCGGAGTTATATTAAAAAATTTTCTGCCTCTTCCTGGCTTTATAATGGGAGTGAATAGTAACTGAGATTTTGAAGCCAAAAAAACGTACATCCATCCATCATAAAAGTAATCCATACAGCTCCAGGGGTCCTTCTGAAGTGAAGCGATGCATTTTTGTGAGAAAAATATCCATATTTATAACTTTATAAATTAGAGTCATTGGCTTCGGTACGCAAGATGGAAGATTCCAGCGGAAGACTGAACTTTGACCAGACGCATGACGAATTGACGAACGTGGAAGCGCTCAAGATAGAACAAAACAAAACACCGGTCATGAATTAGAAGTCTAAAATTAGAATATTTAAAGAGAAATGTGGGAGGAGCTTGAGTTTGTTGCCCAGCCCTATTTGTTTGAACCTCGAGAGGCGTTGACTCTCACCTAATCTTACGCTACTCCTACATCCTACATCTTACGCCGGAACTTGACTCCCTCGTGAACACGCGGACAGACGTTACCAGAAGCTATAGTGATTATAGTCTATAAAGTTATAAATATGGATGTTTTTCTGACAAAAACGCATCGCTTCACTTCAGAAGGCCTTTATTTTAACCCCCTGGAGCCGTATGGATTACTTTTATGATGGATGGATGCACTTTTTTGGGCTTCAAAATATCGCTATTTTTACTATTCACTTCCATTATAAAGCTTGGAAGAGCCATCCAATTTTTAATATAATTGAATTGCTTGAGGGTGAGTAAATTATGGGATCATTTTCATTTTTGGATCAACTAACCCTTTAATGTATTTTTAGCATGCTCTATTTTATACTCATAAAATAAATGTACTTTAAATACAATTTGCTATATTTATTTTCCACTAGTGATAGGAAACTATAATTCGTAAAGTAAGTTTTAATCTACCTTTACCTTTTCTGTAATTTAAGCACATTTTCAGTTTGAAAATGGTGAAAGAAATTGTGAACTGAAAAATGTCCTAGGTACATTGACAGAGGTTTCATCTTATTTCACAAGTTCACCTGTCTATCCAGTCGTAATAACTAATGCTAAATGGTAGTGGTAAACAAATCTGTCCTTGAATGAGGGGTTCAGGCTAGAGGCTCTGCTTGAGCTAAAACCCATATAAAGCTACTGAATACAAAGAGGAACCGTTGAATAGAGGAGATGGGGAGGCGGATGTGCTCCGGAAGAATTGTTGCTGAGACAGCTGCTTATATACACTCATGATTATGAGTGACAGGATTGAATGCTTAGGCTCCTCCCAAATCTCCATTTGAAACTTCATTTACCATGTTCCTAATACACTCCAGAGCAACAGAAGGGTAAATTAAATGATATGTGATGACACTGCAATATGGGAAAACCACAAAGTAACCACACTATTCGTGGTGCATCTGCATGGCGGTGCTGTGGTGAATGCAAGCGACCCAGGTTCAAATCCAGATGTTCATCATGCTTACTAGATCCACAATGAATAATGTCTCATTGTTCTCAAGAAAAGTGAATCACTGGTATGCTATGGGCTCTATGAAATGTGTTGGCCACCGCATGTGAACTATAAATATGACCAACCTAGGCTCACTGGAAATGAATGATTAGTGAGTGGCGCTAAAAGCATGTTCTGTTTCATAAAAACAGATGTACGTGAATCTGGCAACATTTTATTTCATAGGTTATTGTTATGTTATCGCAGCAGTTCTTAATGAAACATCCAGTGAGTGGCAAATATAACGCAGCACCTACACTAAACCCTAAACACACCCGATATTGTTAACAAAAGGATACGTGAGAAAATAACACATTTGCTGAAGCAACCATGTAATTTCAGCTTGTTTCTACAAGCCTTTGAACTCTTTTATCATGACTCATGTTTCACATGACTCGCACCCGAGCGCTTCACATCACAAGACCACTGCTGTACCAGCTGAGCTGCCGAGCAAGTTTACTACATCAGAAAAGACAAACATATAGAGCTGGTTATGTGATGCAAACGTCAAAATGTAAGGAACAGAGAACCACGTGAAAATAAGTCTTCATTAATTGATAATCTGGAATAAAACAATAAAAGTTGTTGCTTATTTATTGCCTCTAGTGTTCATCTCAGCTGAAAACTGCAGTGATTTGTATGTATTGGTACGTTTTCAGGGTTTTGCAAAACTGTAGGTAGAGGCATGTTTTTCCAGTGATCCTGGGTTGCAACATGACATAAATAATAATTCATTTTCAGTGCTCTTGAGGTACAATTAAGAAGCAGCTGTAGCATGGATGAAATGTACAGTATTTTTAACAGCACTTGAAATTAAATTAAATCAAATCGCAACCTCAGAAAATTATTCCTGCAACATTAGTAAATTTTAAATGTTCTGAATTTGAAATTCTAAAGCAATGCCAGTAATCCTAAAATAATTTATTGTTAGTATAAGCTCACAAAGATGATGAAGTTAGCACCCTTCAAGTGACAGGTATGCCACTGCAATA
Source organism: Ctenopharyngodon idella (assembly GCF_019924925.1). NCBI lineage: Eukaryota > Metazoa > Chordata > Actinopteri > Cypriniformes > Xenocyprididae > Ctenopharyngodon > Ctenopharyngodon idella. The sequence goes on along the minus strand of NC_067239.1, from coordinate 1,268,863 downwards.
TGCAAGAAATTAATTTCAATGATACCTAAAAACAATATAAGTCTGAGTTCATGTCATTACAAGATATTTGGAGTATATCTTCAGCATACTATTCCTATATAACTAGTGCATCTCTTACCCACTCAAAGTGTTTCAATAAAATGCCTTTTTTATGTCACTATTAGTTTGGAATGATAAAATGACCTTAGTGTATTTTCTATATAAAATACACTAATTGTGTAATTGAGTTGCAATTGTAACATCACCAAAATACATCTGAATTTCACATTAAGTGAAAAACTAAATAAAAGGGTTGACATTTACCATGAAGTCAAGTATACTCAGTATATTTGCTTTTTAATACAACCAAACATACTTGGCAGATCTTTAGTTGGGATCTCAGAACTTCAAAAATGCATTAAAGGATTAGTTCACTTTGAAATGAAAATTAGCCTAAGCTTTACTCACCCGCAAGCCAGGTGTATATGACTTTCTTCTTTCTGATGAACACAATCTGAGAAATATCCTGACACATAATGGCAGTGATATGGATCAATGAGTATGAGCTGAAGAAAGTGCTTCCATCCACATCCATCGACTAATTTTCATTTCAAAGTGAACTAATCCTTTAAGTACAAAATGAGGTTTTTTTTTGGTATAGCAGTTTATAGTCCACCACAAATACTCTTTAGTACACTAAAGTACCTAAGAATACAGTATCACTATATTTTTTCCACTAAGGTAGGGCTAGTGATTTCAACAAACCCCTAAATGTAAGTATACAACTAGCATCCACCTAGCAACACCTTGGTCACTACCCACAACACGCATGTTTTCAATGGTCAGGCACAACATTTTCTTTAAAAAAACGCAAAAATCTAGCTCTCTTTTTCAAGAGATTTCGGTAATTACTCTAATTCAGCCCAAAGCACTTAATGTCCTCACTAAATTAAAATGTTGCGTTGTAGATCATCTGTCTGATGGCTGTGCTCTGGTGCTCAGACATCGCCTGAAAGTTCAGTCTTTAAACTGCTCCATCCTTTAATAACAGCTGCATCACACTGTGACAGATTCATAAATCATAAATCAATCAGAGCTGAAATGTGCCAATCAAACTGTTCAGATCAGACGGAGGGGTCTTGCTGGAAATAAACTTGACCTGGGATTCTTTGTTGAGATTCTCCAGAGCAGCACTTTAACACATTTGAGTGCTTCTGCTGTTCAGGAATAACATTTTTCTATCCTGCTTCCTCTGATCGCCTGACTGTGACTGTGGGGATAAAGGCACAGGAATCCCAGAAGGACACAGTTTGAAATATGCCAACTTTTTGGAGCCTACACTGTAAACATCAATGAATATCTGTAGGAACTTAATGTCATGTCTGATGACACCACAAGAACACACAAAATCTAATACCTTTTTTTCAAAAGCTCGAAGAAAAAGGGCAGTACCAGACATCTGCTGCATTATGGTACATCAGAACATTAGTGGTTCCTGCAGTGCATTTTGTAAAATATTGTTTATCAGGGCTAAATCTATGAATATATTCAAACGATATGTCCTTGACCTTCTTTTTCCAAACAATATCATCTGTAAACCATTGAAGCCAATGCGAAACCACAAACAGTGGACTGATCGACGTCTCTTTGGAGACTGGTTTTAAAGAATATTGTAGAAAGCTGTAATATTTCTCATTATAACTAAAGAAAGCCATTTAAATAATTGATAATTTCAAACCAGACACTCATGTTCAGGTGCAGACACTCATGTTTGTATAAAATGTCATTATTGTTCCATATTAAATACCTGAGATGAAGATATGTTTGTAGATCCTTTTAAAAGTTAGAACAATTTTGACTTATGATTTAGATGGCGTCATCATATTTTTTGCATATACTGCATTGCGATTGGTCTTCTTTCTTGCATCTATTTAAGCATATTCTGTCACTTTAAATTGCAAAAGCAGCATCTCTCGCTCACATCAGGCTCGTGCTGAGTGTCATGACAACTGCAGATCATTAAACAGAACCAAAGTTAGCTAAACTTTAACACTGTTGCCCTGCAACACGAGAAAGGAAAGTCTAATCAAACAAGTGCTGAAATCAACTGCTTTTCTGTGTAGAACTGCATTTGAATGACTTCCATTTAGAAGCTCTCCTGTGTGTCATGACAATAAACGGGCCAAATATTTGACAAAAGTGTTAAAAATCCCATTTTCTGTTAGCAGTTATTGTGAAAAGTCAGACTTGTAACTCGTTTCTCATTAAGTTTTTCCTGACGCTTGTTTCAATGCAATCCACAGACATATAATAAGAAACAACAAACGATTTACGAAGAACTTTGCCTCACCTGCATCTCAAGCGTCCGTGTGCTTCTTTAAAGGTGAATCAAATATCCATAATCTATGGAAAAGAGTCGTTGTTTGCTGCTTCTCCTCTGTTATCCGCGTCGGTGTGTAACTGGCCCTGGGTTTCATCAGGTGTGTATCTATGAATCTCCCTCACACACCTGTGCAGATACCCTATGAAAGCTCCATCATCACCTGTCCGAGCTCGTGGAGCCCTGAGCGCTCGCGCTGCTGTGTGTGATGTGAAGCCCGGGAACAGCAGAGGGCTCCTCACATCAGCTGCTGAGGCTGGGAACCATGGAGACGGGATAACACGTCATGATACTGATAACACGCTTTATTATCTGCTAGTCAGCTACATGAATGTTGTATGTTGAATGCTGTGTACTGTTTATAGCCTATTAATTACTATGAATATAAAAAACAAACAAACAATTAAATAAAGAATGTCTAAGACCACGTTGAAAATTAGGCATTTTTTTTAAAACCTGGCAATAAACAAAGTTTTAGGATCTTGAAACATCTAAAATATACATTATGATGTGAAATGAATAGTAAATCTTTCATATTGTGCATAATTTCTATGTGTATATTCTAGTCAAATGTCAGTAAATAGGTGACACTGATCATGGGACTCAATTTTTTACAGATGGTCTTCTTCTTCTGGTGAAGATATTCACACTCATGTTCATTCATCAACTCAACCTTTCAGTTTGTTTCACGTTAAACATTATGGGGCTAGTTATCACGTTTAGCTACTCCTGTGAATATTTCTGAGGATGGATTTATTTCTGAAAGCTCATTTCTGTATAGAAACAAAATGTAACAACAACAACAAACTTATGAACATTTCCACCAAAAATATTAAAATAATAGTGCAATTGCTGTTTATTGACACTGATTTGACAAGAATATCTTTTAACTGTTTTTATAAATTAAGAAATCTATAGTAAAAACAGCAAACATGGACAAAGTTAAATAAAATAAAAAAAGATCTTTGTTCTGGATTTTTTTTCTGGTCCTGATATGACATTTCATTTCAAATCTAAATCATTATATAGTGACTTACAGTGTTTTTTTGTTGTTGTTGTTGTTGTTGTTTTTTTTTTTTTTGTATTAGCATTATGGATTTTAGCCAAACATTTAATTAACACAGTTAATACAACAGTGTCACAGTTATGGACTCTTAGGTTACACTTTATTTTAAGGTGTCAGTATTACAGTGTTATTATACATTTAAGTACTGAGTAATAATAATTAACTGCATTTACTTACTATAGGTTTAGGGTTAGGGTTTGGTTTAGGGTTAATTGCATGTAATTATGCATCATTTCTAGTTATTACAACCTGAATTCCGGAAAAGTTGGGACATTTTTTAAATTTGAATAAAATGAAAACTAAAAGACTTTCAAATCACATGAGACAATATTTTATTCACAATAGAACATAGATAACATAACAAATGTTTAAACTGAGAAATTTTACACTTTTACGCACAAAATTAGCTTTCAAATTTGATGCCTGCTACAGGTCTCAAAATAGTTGGGATTATGTTTACCATGGTGTAGCATCTCCTCTTCTTTTTAAAACAGTGTGAAGACGTCTGGGCATCAAGGTTATGAGTTTCTGGAGTTTTGGTGTTGGAATTTGGCCCCATTCTTGCCTGATATAGGTTTCCAGTTGCTGAAGAGTTTTTCCTCTATAGATGAAAGATCTGGACTGCAGGCAGGCCAATTCAGCACCTGGACTCTTCTACGACGAAGCCATGCTGTTGTAATAGCTGCAGTATGTGGTTTTGCATTGTCCTGCTGAAATACACAAGGCCTTCCCTGAAATAGACGTCGTCTGGAGGGGAGCATATGTTGCTCTAAAACCTTTATATACCTTTCAGCATTCATAGTGCCTTCCAAAACACGCAAGCTGCCCATACCGTATGCACTTATGCACCCCCATACCATCAGAGATGCTGGATTTTGAACTGAACGCTGATAACACGCTGGAAGGTCTCCCTCCTCTTTAGCCCGGAGGACACGGTGTCCGTGATTTCCAACAAGAATGTCAAATTTGGGCTTGTCTGACCATAGAACACTTTTCCACTTTGAAACGGTCCATTTTAAATGAGTCTTGGCCCACAGGACACGACAGCGCTTCTGGACCATGTTCACATATGGCTTCCTTTTTGCATGATAGAGCTTTAGTTGGCATCTGCAGATGGCACGGCGGATTGTGTTTACCGACAGTGGTTTCTGGAAGTATTCCTGGGCCCATTTAGTAATGTCATTGACACAGTCATGCCGATGAGTGATGCAGTGTCGTCTGAGGGCCTGAAGACCAAGGCCATCCAATAAAGGTCTTCGGCCTTGTCCCTTACGCACAGAGATTTCTCCAGTTTCTCTGAATCTTTTGATGAAGTTATGCACTGTAGAAGATGAGATTCGCAAAGCCTTTGCAATTTGACATTGAGGAACATTGTTTTTAAAGTATTCCACAATCTTTTTACGCATCTCTGCCCATCTTTACTTCTGGGAGACTCTGCCTCTCTAAAACATCCCTTTTATGGCTAATCATGTTAAATATCAATTAACTTAGTTAATTGATATCTAGTTGCTAGATGCTCTCCCAGCTGAATCTTTTCAAAATTTCTTGCTTTTTCAGCCATTTGTTGCCCCCATCCCAACTTATTTGAGACCTGTAGCAGGCATCAAATTTGAAATGAGCTCATTTAGTGGATAAAAGTGTAAGATTTCTCTGTTTTAAACATTTGTTATGTTATCTATGTTCTATTGTGAATAAAATATTGGCTCATGTGATTTGAAAGTCTTTTAGTTTTCATTTTATTCAAATTTAAAAAACGTCCCAACTTTTCCGGAATTTGGGTTGTACTACAGTAATTACATGTAACGTGCAACAATGACACTGTAAAATAAAGTATTACTGACTCTTATTTTGATATTCTATTTTGTTTCCCTTAGTTCCTGTTTCCCTGCTCTGTTTAGTTTCCTTGGTTAATGATTATGTCCTCGTTTGTTTCTATAGTTACGTATCCGTACCACACATGTATCGTTATAAGTATATATACTCCTGTTTCAGTTCAGTTGTGATGCAGCCTGGAATTAAACCACACCATATTTGTTTGTCTGGCCAGAGGAGGACTGGTCCCCCCACTGAGCCTGGTTTCTCCCATTGTTTCTTTCTGTATCTGTCACCGATGGAGTTTGGGTTCCTTGCCACTGTCGCCTTTTGGCTTGACCATTTAGGGACATTTATTCACCAATATTATTGTCCTGACTGCTGACTGTTTACTATTGTCTTTTATTTATTTATTTTTATTTATTATATCAGTTATGTTCTGTTTTGACTGTGTTTCTTTGTGTTTTGGTTCTGTCTTCCTTGTCTGCCTGTTTGACCTAGTTTCCCAATGTGTTTGATTAGTTCAGATCCAACCCTGATCCACACCTGTCTGTAATTATCAAGTGCTCCTGAAGATCTTAATTAGCTGGTTCAGTTGTGTTTGATCAGGGTTGGAGCTGAACTTTGCAGGAAGGCAGATCTCCAGGAACAGGATTGGGCACCCCTGGAAATGGAAAAAGCTGAACAATAAAATGAGAATTATCATTCTCTCTTATGTCATTGAAAGCTATCAATGTGTCTCTGACTTATTAAAAAGTATGCATAATTAATATTCATTGTTGCAAAAATCACACCTCCCAAAAGCACGCATTATTTATATTCAGCTGTTCTCTGTGCTTTAATTAAGTCTGCTGTGTGCTTTTAAGGAGACGCTTTGATTTAGATTCAATGCAGAATAATCTCAGCTGTCAAAAAGCCCCAGGAGCAGCTTAAAAAAGAAAAGGGGCAATGTAATTACCAGGGTGAGAGAAAAAACATCCAAATCTGCAGCTTAAAGGGCTCATAATGACAAGTGTAATTATAAGTACATGTTTAGATTTGCAGATGCTTCATTATTGTTCAACAAACCTGCTCTATCTTTGTGTGTGTGCTTTTGGATTCGTCTAATGTACTGAAATATTGCCTCATTATTATCTGCCAAATTTGTGTTCATCACATGCTGGTAATGCATTTATTTTGATTCTGTACTGTAGCTGTTGTACAGTGTGTTACATGAGAATGTGTGTGAGATCTGAATCTCTATAAACTAGATATGTAAGCGTTTTCTCTCAATCCCATACAGTAGTGCAGGGCAGGACTCACTTTCTGTGATGAAGATGAGGTTTTCCTGTCCTCTAAGGGTACGTTTACATGACAACGATGTACTAAAAACGGAAAAGTTTTTCCTTTGCACACACGACAATGTTAGCTATCAATACGATCCCCCTTCACATGGATCTGCGAAACTGACTAAAAACACTGCATTATGCATGCCAGGCCAGTAGTTGGCGATGTCACTTTGTAAAGAAAGTCTACGCAGGGGGCACAGTGCGCACATATGCATTCTTTTACAGAGCACTATAGACTAAAGCCCAAAGTATACTTCACTTTTTACATGTATGTGAGGGTCAGCGTACAGTGTGCAATGCAAATTTCGTCATCAGAATAGTATGTGCATACTAAACGAGCACCCCTGAATTTTTGTAACCGCGCTTATTTTGTACGCGCAGGTTGCACATGCGCATTTTTTTTGCAGTAATTACTTTATCCACAAGGTGGTAACCGCGCCCTGGGGGCGTCGATTCACAAAGTAGTCGAAGAAAAACTGCATAAACAGAACAGACCGGAACACATGCAAGCTACAGCAACAATGGAGGTCTACATAGACGACAGATTGTGTGAAGAGGTTAGAAAGTATCCATTTGTACAACTCTAGCATGAAAGAATAGATGTTCATATGGGTTGTAACTCAGAGGTATTGTAATTTGTCGCAATGCGCATGCATCGAACGTCTGTGTACGCATACGAGTCAAGTGAAGTTTACTTTGCAAGGCTGTGCGTTTGACCAAGCGTATACGCATAAAAAACGAAGTATACTTTGGGCTTAAACATGCACTGTAAAAAAATATTTTCATGATTTTTTATGACATTTTTTCTTTTGTCAAAACAACTTAAATAATTAATGTGGTTCAGATAACATAATATTTTGAGTTTCTGCTAATTAAACCAATCGCCTTCATTGCATTAACAATTTCAATGAACTCAACATTCTAAGACAACCAGGTAACTTTTTTTTTTAAGTTAAACTAAGTAAAATTCATTTTTACAGTGTACTTTTTTATTGTTTTCACATTGAACAGATTTATGCTGATTCTAAGCAATTTGAATAAATAACAATTGAACAAATAGTTAATAATAAACTATGGCATGATTTATTTCTTCAGTGCAGAAATCTGACCCATTTCAATTATGTTTTTGACAAATATGAATTACATGTGCATGCTGTCACCGTTTTCACAGATTTGCATTTGTGTAGTTTACATGAAGACAGTAATGACATTGTTTTCAAGTTAACACTTAACAATAAGGTTCATTAGTTAAACATTAGTTAATGTATTAACTAACATGAACTAACCATGAGCAATACATTTGTTACTGTATTTACTAATCTTTGTTAATGTTAGTTAATGAAAATACAGTTGTTCATTGTTTGTTCATGTTAGTTCACAGAGCATAAACTAATGTTAACAAAACTCTTGATTTTAATAATTTATGTAAACGTTGAAATTAACATTAACAAAGATTAATAAATGCTGTAGAAGTGCAGTTCATTATGTAGTTAAATAATGTTAACTAATGAACCTTATTGTAAAGTGTTACTGTTTTCAAAAACTTGCACTTTGAAACCTGTTTTAAAACGGCCCCCAAAATGCCATTGTCATGTAAATGAACGGCCAAAATAAACATTATAAACATAAAAAGTTTAACGTTTTTAGTTGAAAATGGTGTCTTGTAAACGGCCCTAAAACTGCTTAAAGGGGACCTATTACGATTTTTTTATTTTTTCTCTAGTGTGTAATATAGCTGTTTGTGCATGTAAACAATCAGCAAACTTACAAAGCACAAAATAAAAAATGTTTATTTATTTTAGAGACACGTCTCTGGATTATTAAAATGCTCATAAAACTATTTCCTGTATTTCAAACCATTAGAAAGGCATTTGTGTTTGCCATACATAGTTTTAATTTTTCCATGTAGTAGTTTATGAGGGCAGTAACATCAGAGCTTTTCAGAACAGAACCAATCTATGAATATGCCATTAAGTTGTCATTAAGTCAACAGCATCCCACGCATCCTGTCAATCAGACAGAGACATCTTTAAAGACGACATCTCAGGAGACTCTAAAATTGCTTTTTACATCTTTGCTATCATAAGTGAGGATAAGTGTCAACTTAAAGTCTAGACTAAAGATGAGAAGGTCTGTAAAGAATCAGCATTTCATATAGTATATCATTATGAATGATCTTCATTTATCTGAAGAAAACTCACTGCCGCACTGATAATGTGGGTCGGGTCGGTGTGGCGTTCTGGGTGTTTCTTGCTGTCCCAGCCTCAGGTCCCTATACTGTTCCCTATGATGGTCAGCTTCCTCCTGCAATGTAAGTCTGTAGGTTTAACAAGGTCACAACAAGAGACAGTCAGCAAACAAAGACATGTTTCATGTTGTGTAAATATTCACAGTGCAGAGTAGAAAATGAGAAGCACTGAAGTCAGTTTGTGTCATGTATCCAGATCTTTGACTGCTGCACATGATTCCACTCACTCATCTGACTGACACCAAAGTGATCAAGTTAAGTTTATATCGTCCCTAAGTGCCACTTAAAGGTTTTGTAAAGCGGAATTATGCAGAACTGCTGCTATTCAGTTAAATTCAATTCAAATAGCTTTATTGGCATGACAAAAGTACTTTTTGCTTTGCCAAAGCATTACAACGTCATGTCTGATCCCTAACATGACACTCAGCCTGTCTGTGACTAATGAGGCCGTGTGTAAACACACACACACACACACACACACAAGTGCGGTGTAATTCTCGGTCTGTCGATGAGGAAACTCATCTAAACGCTGATGAGCAGAAGCCATTGAAGTCCGCAGGCGTGCTGGCAGAGCTACTGTCATGTTGCATTTACGCTCTGTGACACTGGAAGGATGACAGAGAGACTCCGCTCGCTCTCATAAAGGCATACAGATCAGAATGCTGTGGATTAGTGGACACCACAGCCCATCCAGTTAAACACACTGTGTGCACATGCATTGTGCTGCAGTAAAATCTCTAGTTAAAAGAGTGTTTCATCCATTTAATTTATCCTTTGAAAGTGAGTCTCACACTTATGACATTAGGAGTCCACACTCACACACACACACACACACACAGAAGAAACATGTCTTGAAATAGAGCACATACTGTAACATCTCATGAGGTTTCTGTAGTGCAGTCAGTGGTCATCATTTTCTGCTAACATGCCTTGATTTGAAACTGAGCAGAAACAGGGGTGTTTTGATGAAAATAAACTGCTTGCAATGAAGGATTTGGCACTCTTTGGATTTACTGGCTTTTCAACAAGCGTTCTGTTGATTTTCCAAACCTGATTGACTTCACTTTTCTCCATTGAACACAATTCATTTGAATTCATCAAAAATTCTGTTGTTGTGTTTCACTGAAGAAAGTCAAACAAGTTTGGAAAAAACACAACAACATGAAGGTGAATGATGAAATAAATTATGACATTCACACTATAAAATCTCAAAAAATTGAAATGATGACATAAAAAGTGAAAATTATGACACTCATAATTATGAGATAAAAAAGTCAAAATTATGAAAGTCAAAATTATGACATAATAAGCTATGACTTTCAATTTCGATTTAATATGTCATAATTTATACTTTTAAGTTGTAATTTTGATTTCTTAACCTCATAATTTCGATTTAGTATGTCATAATTTAGATTTTTTATTACATAATTATGACTTTTTAAGTCATTCATTTTATACCATACTATTCCATCATTAATGAATAACTACACAATAACAAACGAGAAATGCAATATTAACATTCTAGATAACTAACAAGAAATTTTGATTAATGATTTAGTAATTAATAGCTCTAGTAATGACTTATGCTACCAAATCCTTCAGAAGAAATTACCGAAGTTATAGAGTTACTGGTAATGACTGAAATCATTTTAAGCTTTTGAGGTTTTTGTAAGGTTTTGGATAGTAATTCCTTTCGATGGATTTGGTAACACTTGAGTCATTACTAGTGGGTTACCATGAACTTCACTTCAGAATACTGATCCAAATAATTATTGATTTCTAGTAGGATGTGTAACACTTGAGTCATTACTATCCAAAACATCAAAAGTTTACGATGACTTCAGTAAATTTTAAGGCATTATCATGTTTTTCACTTTAGAATATTGATCCAAATAATTAGTAATTCCTTCTGAAGGATTTGGTAATACTTGAGTCATTACTAGTGGGTTACCATGACCTTCAGTTTAGAATTAATCATACATCATGCATTATTCACATTAATTATGAACTAGTATAGTAGTTCTCTGGAAAATATGAAAAAAATAGTAGTCATTGATTAGCTAGTGAACTACTGCATTCATCTGAGCGCTATAACTAATTTGTTAACCAGAGTTTCTTGTTAGTTAATAGTAGTAACTAGAATGTTAATACAGTGTTACTCATTTGCTCCTGTGTAGTTATTCATTAATGACAGTAATCAATATTCTAAAATGTTACCAAAACTCACCCTTAAAATAGTGTCAATATTTGTCTGTGCATGACTGGCGTGTTCATATTTGAGCAGATGACAACAGAAAGCTTGTGAGATGCCAGCTGATGGTCCACATTCGATACACAATGAAGATGTAACTTCATACCAGCTCGAGATGTAAAACACCCCACAATCACAACACAGCTGGAGCCACATCAGGACTGGATCGCCAGAAGCAGCAAGCAAGGATTTGCTCTGCCGTTCTTCTCAACCCAAACACACAAACCTTGTGATTACTAACAGCCCATTACTCTGTCTCTCTCTCTCTCTCTCTCTGTCTCTCTTCCACCCACTCCCTCACTCTCTCCCTCCACATAACTTCAGACTCTATGGAGGGATATTGTCCATGATGTTTCTGCTCAGACTGTGGCCAGATGGCTATTCTCATTTTTATTTTTCAGGTCTTTAGCTGAATTGCACCCAGAACGCTGACTCACACACATTCCCACTGCGCCGTTCAGGTCGGAGGCGATCAATCTCAGATGATATTAGCATTCAGTTAATGTTTGAGTCAGCTGTAGTCTGTGAATAGGTGAGAGCTTGTCTTCATAGCTACAATAAAGTCGAATGAAAGCTGAAAATATCTGCCGGTCAGTTGTGGGAAGAAGATGAAAGTAAAAAAAAACAGCTATGCAAGTTAGAATTTGGCCATGTTGATAATCTTGATCATTTTAATTATTTTAAAATATTTTCAGATGTTAAACGCCGTGGTTAATTCTAAGGTTAAATGACTGTGATTTTAAATGCACCTGTCCAATTATGTGCATGTAACATTGGTCTAGTTTTGCAATGGCATTATAATACAACCAAGAACCTAGTAAGCTGCTGTCTGCAGTGGATATAAGTAGCTATGGAACAAAAAAAAAAAAACTGTCCAAAAATACATATGCATGAATCAAAACCATATGTGAGTAACATTTTTCTGAGGGTTTGGTTCCAAAATCTACTATCACAGATATGATTTTTGCTTTGTTTGCAAGAGTACGGCTCAAAAATTTGTGACTGGTTTGATTTGGTTTTACCACGGCTGAGTTATAAACACAAATCGTGAAGCGCTAATCAACTGTCAAAAACACTTCAGCACTTATTGTTCACTCAGGATAACAAGCAGGATTTTAGATGGCCATCAGCAGTACCTGTGCTATTTCCAGCACCAGGAAGTTTTTATTTTGACATCTGCCTCCACTAAGCAGCTGTGGGTTTAGGACACATTAATAGGTTGCTTTGGATAGAAAACTACTAATGGATTTCCATTTGGAGCATATCAAATGGAAAATCCTCACTCATAATACAAACTGTGTGAACGGTGGGTAATGAAAACACTACTGAGTAATGTATTTTTATATAAATATGCCTTTTAAAAAATTTTTTTGGGGATGTCTTATACCACCTGCAAAACAGACGAGAGACAGGAAGCCATTCAGCTGGCAGAGTGGGAAATTACTCCAACGTTTTCCAATTACGTTTATTGAAGCATTTCTTGGAGCTCCTCCAGAGTTGGATTTTCATGTGGAATAATATGAGAGAGGTGTAATTTAAACATATTATGTATGATTTGAAGGCTGCTAAGAGGAAAACACTGAACTGAAATCATGACTCTGTCATGAGGTAAAAATGATTGATTGATGATTGACGTAAAAATGGTGTCAGAATGGTGTCAACATAAAAGACAGTATTTGTCACAGTCATGTTCTTCTTCACTGCCTTATTTTATTTCTAGTCATGGTTTTTATTGTCTCTGTTTTACCTGTGTCCTAGTTCTTCGTTAGTTGTTATGGTTTTCTCATTAGTTCTCACCTCTTCCCTGTTTCGTTGATTGCCATCTTTGTGTGTATATAAGCCCTCTGTGTCTTCAGTTCATTGTCTTGTGTTAACGTTACATTGGTATGTGTATTCTATCACTCTTTGTGTTTATTAAAAGTCTGTTTTTTAATATTCATTCTGCTTCACCTCATGATAAGATTTTTTAAGGCAAAAATATTATGGATATCCATGCTGTTCACCTCCTCCTGCTGGAGCAGGGGGATCGCTCCCTCGAGGATCACACAACGGATTTTTTTGACCTGGCGTGTCTCATCCACTGTACGACTGCTTGCTATGTGCTTTTATCGCACCGGGCTTAACGAGTGGTCGAAGGCACGCCTGCCTGTGGATGGTCCTCGAGGGAGCTTCGCAGAGTATGTAGAATGGGTGCTGGTGCAGTGCGACTCACCTTTCACTATCTGCCCCATGGAGAAAGACCTCGCCAGCCCCACTCTGGACCCAGAGCCCAGCCAGCTGTCAGCCATGCCCGCAACAGAGCAAGAGCCAGAGCAGACCCCTGACTTGGAGCCCGAGCCCGCCACAAAGGTGTTTGCTATGCTACAGTCACCGCTGGTCCCATCCAGCTTCAAGGTGGTTAAGTCATTGCTGGATAACTCCAGTTCCAAGTCATCAAATACCCGTTTTCCACCAAGGCAGTTTGAGTGCTGGTTCAGAGCCAGAGCCTAGTTTCCAGTCAGTTCTTTGTCTTTCCACATCCAAAGCACCAGCTCTGATCCAGGAAAAGTGGCTCATAAGTAGCACCAAAACATTGCTGGTCTAGAAGTAAGAACCGCTTGCGTCAGGGGCTGGGGGTGGGGTTACCGTGACCAACAAGACGAACAGAAACTTGTGACCACCATTTCTGAAATAGCAGCTCGATTGTAATTTCTGTCTATACAAATTACGGCGAGCTGCGCGAACGCGTTGGATTCGCCGTGTTTGGATGCCGATGTAGGTTTGCAAAGCCATGAACATCAATAGTAACGTAAGATCCTGCCATTGTTGATGGAAGGCTTGTTTGAGATGCTTGGCACTGTGCAGACAGATCTGCATATGACATCAAAGTACCGCGTTTGGAGAGCATATGACTCCTTATGCCTTTGAATCGCTCTTGCGGTACTTTGATGTCATACGCAGATCGGTCTGTGCATCTTGAACAAGCCTGGTGTGTTTGGCGCTGCCACTAGCGTTGCTGGGAAAGATGAGATGTATACAGTGACGTAAGACCTGGCTCTGTCAGGACGACATCTTCGTTGTCCAGCACCAAGTCTTCATCGTCCAACCTCCAGTCTCCTTCATCGTGGATGGTCCCACCCAGCCTCCATCTCCCTTCTCCACTGTCAAAGCCATCCAGTTCCTCTGTCTTGTCACCGTTGTCTCCCTTTAGTCCCTCAGCTCCTCCAGTGGTTCTGTCCAGCTGCACGGATCTGCCTGGGGCTTCTCAGCCATCAGCTCTTCCTTGGCCTGTGGATCCCTCAAAACCACCTGAAGCCTCCTTGCACCGGACTCCACCTTGGCCCTCCGACCCATTGGCTCCATCTTGGCTAAACCATGGACTGGTCGGCTCCATCTTGGCTCAACCTCGGTTTCACCATGGACTGTCATCCCTCAGGCTCCGCCAGGCTCCCTCATCCCTCTGACTCCACCTTGGACTTCCAAGTCAGCAGCATGGACTTCCACCCCACCGCCTTCACCACGGTCATGCCCGCCTGCAGCTCCACTGTGGGCCTCCAGGCCTTCGGCGTTGCCCTGGCTCTTTGGCTCTTCCTGGGTCTCAACCTCAGTCGGTCATCTCCCTGGTTCTGCTCGGCCTTTCCACCATGGCTCTTCCCACCTTCATCTCCTCCCTGGTCAGATAAACATGGCTGGTGGAATGTTGATTGACATATGATCAACAGGTAAATATGACTGATGGAATGATGATTTTGACATTGTATATGTGCTACACATTACTTGTGAGTTAATCAAAAGAAAATCAGTGCACCATGCACAATATGACAGATTTGTGATAGATAGATGGATGGATGGATAGATAGATAGATAGATGGATAGATAGATAGATAGATAGATAGATAGATAGATAGATAGATAGATGGATAGATAGATAGATAGATAGATAGATAGATAGATAGATAGATAGATAGAACAACTGTTCTGATAGCTAAGTGACATCGGCATAATTTACACCCATTCCTAAAGCTCTCTCCTGCCTCTGAGGACACTTCACACTGCCTCATTCATACAGTGTCTCCCTCACACTGAATGAAGGCACTGAGAGGACGAGCAGCCATCCGTCTTTTCCTCTCTGTGTCAATGGAATGATGCTTTTTATCCATGAGAGCTGGAGGAGAGCGAGGAAATGTCTCAAAATGAGAGGGTCATGCTTGAGTGGTCTGCTAGTGTGAGCTGGTTTAAGAGCAGCTGGGATGTGAGCGGTTTTATTTTGGATTATAGAGATAGCAGCACTATTCTGTATGAAATGAGACCTGCTCCATTTCACTGGAGTTAATTTTTGACAAGGGTGTGTCTAATACAGAGAAGCATTTCAATCGTCCAGCAGGAGTTTCATTAGTGTGTGTTATAATGAGTGGAACAGCGGCATATTTGATTAATTATAATCAAAAGTTATATGAGAGCAGAGTATAAAACTGACCCCCAACAGGTTACTCTTACTTCGCATTGCTGATCCATTCATTTATCCAGTGCCAACAGCAGGAATGATGTTATCAAATGAAGTGTCACACGTTCATTTGAGACTTTGAGCAGGTCAGTACGAATGAATCTTGCCTCAAATAACTATGTCATGAAAATTTATTTACCACTGCTTGTTCTTCTTTAGTTAAAACAGTACATTTCCTGATATTTATATATATATTCTCTCCTTGACTGATTTGTCCTGTAGTAAAAGCTGGTGCCTGGTTTCCATGGAAATCCAACCAATGAAGCTGTGCAGCAAAACAGAGGCATCATCATCATCATCCATACACTACAAATGTGACTCTGGATTTTCAGACATTCTAAAAGATTTTTAAATTCATTAACACTCTCATCGTGTGCTAATGAAATCCAGACTCACAATTCAAGGGCATTCCATTTATTGAGAGATCAGTTTATGGGTTGAAAGTTTCAGGTGGCAGACTGGTTTTATGAATATAAAATCAAATCTCATCAGTTCATTTATGTTGCCGGAGCAGTGACATGATCCTGTTTCATAAAGCTCTATTAGAAATGTTGAGGAGGGCTACTTTATAGTCAAATCGTTAACACTTTACTATTATGTACCCGGTGTAGATTGGGTTCTTCCCAAGGGTTTTTTTCCCGGTTACGACCAAAATAGAGTTTCGTTCCTGGCCATCATCGTGACTTGCTCACAAATCATGAAATCATGTGTTGACTTTCTAGCAGCTCCTTGTTAAATAAAGAGGTGGACAATATGAACACTTTATATCTTTACCACGATATAAGTCATTTTCAACCAAAGTAAGGAACGGCATCACATTATAGTAATTCTGCATGAAATCAGGGACATCAAGACATACGTTCTATGTAGTATGAAGGTGTGTAGTATGAATGTAATCTACAGTACTATATTCGCCATGCTGTCATCACCATGTGACCTACCAGCATTAGTTGCGTCACTTCACAAATCCTCTCCCGTGGCCTCATGGGAAAGTGAAATGTCCATCATATGCACACTTCAGAATCAGAATTCAGTAGGTCATCCAGGTACAATTTGCCTACTTTTTTTATGAGTACTGTGAATTCGGACATACTTATTTAGTCACATACTGTTTTTTGTTTTTTACCTAATTTTTGAGAATCACTTACTGTTGCTTTGAACAAAACCAACCAACATTTAAATCCTTTGAATATTCAGACATGTGTCTGGCACTGATATATGTGCTAGACGTCACTAAATACAATATAGCTAGATCTAATTCAAGTGAGCTTTAATGTAATTTTGCTATAATTATGTGGAGACATAAAATGGACCAAAATGTCGTGTCTAGCAGGACCACGGTGCTACATATTTAAACATAAATTTAAACATATAAACAAGTATAAACCTACACATAGCTAACCTACTGAATAGTCTAACAATACATATACTATATATAATGTAACTATACAAATACTAACTGCACATATATGTATTCTAACTATACATATGCATAACATAAAACTATACATATACTTTACATAAATACTGTTCATATACCCTTGATATATAATTATGGTAAAGCAGTAAGGCATTAAAGACAATAATAGTATGACTTTCTGTAAAGCTGTTTTGAAACAATGTGTGTTGTGAAAGTGCTATACACATAAATTTGACTTGACAAATAATCATGTACTAGAGCCCGAACTAATAAATTCTTCATCAACTAATAGTGAATAAAAGCATTGATTAATCAAGTGTTAATAAAGTGCTAACCTCACTTATGACTGGAGTCTAGATTAGATTAGATAAACTTTATTATCCCGAAGGAAGTTTGTCTTGGACACATACAAACCAGTGACTGCTGCTTAAATAAATAACTTAATACATACGTAACATACACACACACACACACACACACACACACACACACACACACAGAGTACCTGCAATTAACCCACAACTGCCATCAACCAACCAATCGAATGATTGCAGAACGCACCGGCTCACGTACTTTTGGATCTATTTTCTTAGACAGATAAGAAATGTATGACCTAATTGGCCAATTTTAATCTGAAACAATGTATTATTGACAAGTTTCACTATTCAGTGAATTCTAGGTATATTTTTAGATGACATTTTGTCCACCATTTTGGGCAGATGTTTGTCTTGGCAATGCATTATGGAATTGTGCTCTATGTAAAGGTCACATGCGATGCTTCCTTAGAAGTCGAACCAGCTGAAGTATCTCAGAAGACTTTTGACGTTTTGTAACAGCCTCAATACCAGAAGTGTACTTTATTCTTTACTGTACTCTCCTTTCATATTTGAAAATGCTTTCTAGGTAGGCAGCTAACTAGGTTTTGGAACAAAGCCAGTCCCTCTGTCTTGATGAGCTCCAGGGAAACGCTTTCACACTTATTACTTCTGAACTTTATGGACAATATTCATGTGTTATTTCATATATTAATGGATTCTTTTATTTCATTCTTCTTTTCTCTCTACTTGTCAGCACACAGTTACATCTTTAATAACCTGCCGACTCCTATGGGGAAGTGCGTCCTTGAGAAGGATTTCATTAGAGCGCTCTTGAGTTCTCTGCCTGACGCGCCACAATCCACACATTTTCTCCCGCAATCATGTTCCTCACGGAAGAGCGTACAGGTGCGAGGAGCTGTGCGGGAAGTAAAATACTGTCATCAGCTCCTGTGAACCTCAGCCCTAGTGATTATTTATAAGAGACATTTCCATCTGTTCCTGGTTTAAATGAACTTTCCTCTAATGAAAGTTGTATAAAGCCATGCAAGGTTGATTTATAAGAACAGCCGATGGCCTGGAGCAGTGTGAGAAAGATTCAGATCAGCTGACTGTGTTTGATGAGCATGTGCATGTGCTTTTTGCCTTGTAAACATAAACATTTGGTTTTCTGTGAAGTATTGAACAGTGTTGTTGTGAATTTCACTAAATTGAATATCTACACTCTAAAAATGCTGGGTTAAAAACAACCCAAGTTGGGTCGAAAATGGACAAACCCAATGGTTGGGTTAAATGTTTGACCAATGTGATGGGTAATTTTATTTAACCCAACTATTGTTTCAAAATGACTGTATGTCTGGCTTAAAATGAACCCAAAATAGGTTGGAAATTAAAAAATCAGATACATAATTACTAGAGGCAACAATAATAATCAAAGGTGAACATTTATTAATAAGCAATTTAATTAATGTTCAATTATTATTCATTAAACTTATTAATAAATCATTTATTAAACGAGTGTGTTAATTTAAAATGTTAATTTCCAACATTTTGGGTTCCATTTTGGGTTCATTTTAAACGAGCAATGCAGTCATTTTTAAACAATAGTTGAGTTAAATAAAACTACCCAGCAGGTTTGGCAAACATTTAACCCAACTGCTGGGTCAAAACAACCCAATCACTGGGTTTGTCCATTTTCAACCCAACTTGGATTGTTTTTAACACAATATTTTTTAGAGTGTACCTTGTTAAAACAGAGATTTTGTAGAAATTCTCTCAACAAACATATTATCTTCAGTATGCATTATTATGCTTATTAGGTGCTTAATCTAATTCAAGAACTGACACTGTAAGTATTTTGTATGTTTATTTGAGTATATTGATGTTACTGATGCTAGCATGAGTGGAGTGGAGTCTCTCGTGAGCTTCTTGTGAGGAGTGCTATTTGTATGATTGCATTACATAACACAATATCAAAGCCAGTGTCATTGATGGAAAGAAAGATGCATGAATCAAAACATCTGACAGAGAGAACTTTGTTGGGTTTGAACGGCTAAAACAATAGATGTAGTGTTGAACATGAAGACAGTCAGTGTTGTGTTTGTAGATCATGTTTCTGTGAATGTACACCTGTTGTTTCTCTGCTAGGACACCTCTGTGAACTTGAGGAGAATACATCCACTAAAAATCACCAGCGGATTCAAACACATTGAGACATGATGAAAAAGTCATGTTAGTGAATAGAAAGGATCCTGCAGCGTTTACAGACAACTGCACAAGTGTGACTTATGTGCCACTGTGTTTTTTATATTCATCACAATGTGCACGGTTCATATTTATTTCAGTTTTAGATTGGAATAGAAAGCTGAAAAGTGCACACGGTTTCCTGAAGGCGCCTTAACAGGTAATAAAAACCTGTGCGCTCAGGATACTCCTCTGAGAGTACAGATGTAGTCCCCTGATACAGACGTCTATATCCTCTATCAAGCTGAAGGAGGAGCAGAGAGTTCGTGCCAGGGAGACGTGAGTGCTGGAGGCAACAATGGGTCGAGAAATGGAAAAGCATTAGTTCAGATGAACTCTAGAGATCTAGAGACGGCAATTACGTGCCCTCACAAAGCAGCGGGCTGCAGAGGCATTATGGGTAGCTGAGACTCCCTCTGCTTTATCACAAAAGTCTTTGTGGCAGCCAACAAAACAAGCACCAGCTGCTTATTATGGACAAACACATGGAAATAAAGGCATGTTCAAGTGTTTGTCCAGTGACAGGGAAAAATAATATGGTCTGGAGAGGGGGAAGGACAAAGAGACCCTCTGTGTGTGTGTGTGTGTGTGTGTGTGTGTGTGTGTGTGAATGTGAAACACACGCTATGCGGAGGATTCGCCACTGTAGGAGTGACCTGTAAGAGGATCTCATTAGTCTGAGCTTTAAGCACTGGGAATTCTAGGAACTTTCCTTGAGGAAAGAGAGACAAATAGGTAAAAGTGTGGAGTGTGTGTTGACAGATAGTATTGAGCTGTGATTTCCAAACAAAGGCTGCTGGGAAGATTTAGATTTAACTTTGTTAAACCTGGTATAGAACCATCAGATTAGCTGAAATTCAGTTCTACGTACTGGAGCTTCAGCTTCACCCGACAAACAAAAACATATGTTCATATTTCAAAAAATAATGGCAAATTTTATTTTTACTGAAATGTTCCTTTATCTATAAATACATCTAAAAGTAATACTTTTTTTAAATGCATTATTCCAAATCAACAAAAAATGCTCTCAATAAAAAGGCATGACACTTATGAAACAAACCAAACAACTGCACAATATTAAGCCTCAATTCAACACGATTAAAATAATTGATTGTTTTTGGAAAGAAAAGAAAATAATGTGTATATTTTGTGTGGATGACACTTCTAACAGCTTATATTTGCATATAATAACAACAATAAATCAATATTCTGTTTCCGTCACATCTCAAAGCACACAAACCATCATTAAAGTGTAGTTATATAAGGGTTTTGTCAGGCTGTTTATTAGCAGCTTGTTACAATTTTGAAGAAAGGTTAATGGCATCAGAGTTTCATCCGAGGCACTTAAGTACACTCTAAAAGTGCTGGGCTGAAAATGGACAAACCCAGCGATTAGGTTGTTTTAAGCCAGCGGTTGAGTTAAATGTTTGCCCTATTTAACCCAACTATTGTTTAAAAATGACTGTATAGCTGGCTTAAAATGAACCCAAAATTGGTTTGAAATTAAAAATCAGACACATAATTACTAGAGGCAACAATAATAATCAAAAGGTGAGCATTTATTAATAAATAATTTAATAAATGTTTACTGTTTAATTATTATTAATTAAACATGTCCAACATACTTTGGGTTCATTTTAAGCAAGTAATACAATAATTTTTAAACAAAAGTTGAGTTAAATAAAACTACCCAGCAGGTTGGGCAAACCTTTAACCCAACTGCTGGGTCAAAACAACCCAATCGCTGTGTTTGTCCATTTTCAAACCAAATTGGGTTGTTTTTAACCCAGCATTTTTTAGAGTGTAGCAGGTATAGAGTCATGAGCAGATTGTCTCGGTTATGTAACCCTCGTTCCCTGACGGAGGGAACGGAGACGTTTCATCAGAATGATCTGATTTAACGTCGAACATGACCGACTGAAAGGGAACTGTGTTTTTGCCTGTTTGTGAAGTACTTATTTCTACTGAAAGACTGACTATGCAAGACTAAAGGCTGGAATGTGAATTTTGCTCAGACTTTTGCCCCTGTTTGCAGTGGACAAGTTACCAGTTGCTGGAAGTCAGAGCCAGGTTGCATATTTTGGGCAGTTGGAAAGAAAATCACGTAGTGTATGATGGTCACAGACTATGACTTTATAGATTCAGACCAGAGCAAGTCACCCTTTTGTTTTTGCTCCATGATGCTGTCTGGGGTGTTTGCTGGCACAGGAATATGTGTAGTTATCTGGCTAATCCCCTCCTTATTCACCCAGATCTCAGTTACCAATTGACCAGGTTTTGCAACACTCTTGAAGGATATATGTGTGGGCGATTCCTGCGAAAAAGGATATTCAAGAGGGGGTGTGGGATGCTTTAGCTGGGGAAGTGGTTTAGGGACTGTCCTGGGTGATGGAGTGGGGGGAATGCAAACTTTTCCTGCCCTTGAGGATGAGACCTTGAAGCGTGTCTTTGAGCAAGTGCAGACTATTGATGGTCTACCCCTATTTGTCAATAATTAATTGGACACTCAGATGAAAGAAGGATACAGCTCAACTGTTGATACAGAAGAGCCAATGGCAAATGCTATTCCAAGCAGCTCATCATAATCCGATGGCAGGACATTTGGAGGTAGAAAAACAATAAATCGTTTGATGGCCCATTTCTACTGGACCAGCATGCATGGCATCTGGGCACGAATATCAATTGTGAATCAGCCAAGCACTCTAAAAGTGCTGATGTGCACTTTTGTGTTTGGCAGCATTTGTGTTTAGTTCTGCCATGTGCTCAGCTTCAGTTTTAACCTTGCCTTACTTTTTTATTCATTAGGATATTTTCTACTTCACCTCATTTATTCCCCTGCCTGCAGGCCCAGTTCTACGGGAGTGTTAGAAGATGCTAAGCACCCTCAAACGCAAGCAAGAGCACCCTCTGTTGATACTGTAAAAATATATTGGCAAATATATTTGTGTTTGCGTTCTGGAGAACGTCAAATGTATCTATGCTGTTATGCAGGCTCGCTAAACCTCTCATTAACAAACACAATGTAAGTAAGAGATTTATTGTGTATTGTTGGCATCTTTATTGATTACAACAGAAGCTACGGTGTTTTAGTGATTGTAAAGGGAGCAGTCTTGGCTAAGAGGACCGATGGCCAATTGCATAGATTAATAGAAAAATATTCATAGCAAAATATTCGCTGTAATAAGTCGCTGCATGGTGACTGTAACCTGGTGGAAGGTTCCCCTTTCCCTAAGTGCTTGACTGCCTGATCCTCCTTTCCCATCAGACCCTGACTGGGTTCCTTGTGTTCCTGTCTGCTTTTTTGCTTGATTCTGTGGTTCTTGAATAAAGTCAGTGTACCCTGCTGAACAGAATCCTCAGACCACACTCATCAAATGCAGCTGTTTACCTCGATGACGTCATTATTTATTGTAATGATTGGGCAGTGGCATCTCCAGCATGTTCTGAGATTGCTGCGGAGGACATGACCCATGGCAAACCTAACCAGGTCTGCACTTAGGTAGGTGGAAGTATGCCCTCTGGGCTTCCACTTGTCATGGACTCTGAGACTCAAAAACAAAAAGAAGATAAGACAGTTCCTGGAGCTTGCTGGCCATTACAGAAAGTTTGTGCTATCCAGACATCACAAGCCTGACTGATCTCACTAAAAAGTGCTCATCAGACCCAGGCCAGTGGATGGGTACATTTACATTGGGTAAAAGCTGCACTATGCATTAGAGAAAGCATCCAAAGAGCTTCAGTTTCTCTTTTACAGTCTTGCTGTAGTGTACTTCTACCCACTGTGGACTCACGGGACACAAATCAGACTGTAGTGGAATCGATCACTATTGAATGGTTCACATACTAATGCTTTCATATTTCACAGTTCCAGGTCCCATGATGGTGATTAAAAAGACCCTTTATGAATGTGAAGAAATTAATGACCTTAATACAAAGTGACTCTCCAACAATCAGTCAAAGCTGTACTGCACATAAATTACTCTTACTTGTTAAAGGACGATGGCAAGAGCGTTAGAGGTGATTGCGGTAAGTCATAAGTCACCGCTTCCCACATTCGCCCTCATACACACACTGCCACAATGTGGGCTAGAGACTTCCTCCAGCAGACCACCACAGTCAGACACCAACAAAAAGGAGGGAGAAAAAAAGATGTAAGAAATCAGAGCTTGAGCTGTGGTTAGACTGAATGGATTACAAGTGGTGAGATGATTTTAGTGCATTAAATGCAGTCATTAAATCACACGCAGCATGTCACTCTCATGTAACACTCACAGTGACACTCTCAGGCTCCTGTCTTATTAGAGGAGAGAGGCGTACTGTCATTAATTCACACTGTTGTTATTTGGAGACCTTGAACTGCTTGAAACGAGATACTGATGGTACTCAAAATCTTTCACCTCATCCAACAGTCTTTGGCTCTCATTCATGGAAACTCACCAAATTAATTATTAATTGAAATAAAATAAGTAACGAAAATAAGAACTCGTCATATGGCATAATAATCTGAGATATATGTCTGTGAGGGAGAACACATCCCATCTGATGATGGTGGTAATGGCAGCGAGGTTAACGTTAAATACCCAACCCAGTAGAAAAACGTCCAATTCACTGCAGCTTAAATTTATGCTGGTGGCAGTAAAATACCTACAAATTATAATAAGAAAGACAGATTATCAAAACACTTTTACCATAGTGTATGACTTCTAAGCCAATACATTTTAACATATGCATAACATAAACAACTCCATATGGAAACGGTTCTGTTTGGCTCGCTCTGAGCAGTGCGATAGCTGGCACTGGAGTTGGGTGCGCTAACAAAGATGCTAAAGACCGCAGACTCTTACTTTTGCTTACACTCGGTCAGGTTTAGGGTATGTTTTAGAGTAGGTGTGAAATGTTTAGCTGCACTCACTGAACATTTCATTTCCTGCCATGAGAACCAACGCAATAAAGGGTGCTTCTCAATCAGAAGGCTGCATCCTAATAAGGGTGCATATTTCGGCATATTAAGTCATATTAAGTGCCATCAGAGGCTGTCTCAAATTGAAGGATCCTTGGAAAGCAGCCTTCGTTTCATAGCCTTCATTTGGCATATTTTGAAGATGTATTAAAGCCTTGTTCAAGCTGTCAGTCCAAATCTGATTATTTGTGTATCCGATTGGAATCTGATCTAAATGATTGACTGTCTACACTGTTTATCGCAATTGTTCAAAGCCGATTTGTGTGTCCTGTGGTGCTTTTCCGGAATATCTGCTTTGGTTTCTATAGCAATGACATTAAGTTGGTAGGTCTGCGCCAAAAACAACAACAACAGCAACAGTACAGATTACAAATACAGTGTGCAATACAGATGTTGTCTTATTTATAACAATGTGTAGCCACCGCAGAAAAGCTTCAGAAACGTGGGAGGCTGGTATGCTCTGCTTTATTCCATGCTGTCGTCTCCGCCGGTCTCAAAATTCAACAAATCCCCATTACATTATAATTCTCTTCTCAACCTGCACTTTCCAACAACACAACCTTGTTTCTGCAGTGTCTGACATGTTCACACTTCCTAAATATGACTGGATTCCAATAGGATATACACAAAAATCGGATTTGGACTGGGAGTCTGAATGAGGCTTAAGTGTATACTCTACAGTCACCACCCACAAAACACCTGCACATATTCAAATTCACGAAAAATGAAATGTCTTCACATCCCCTGTTAAAACAGCTGTTTTTTTTTTGTTTGTTTGTTTGTTTTTTTGTGTGTGTGTGATAAATCATATAACAACTTTTGCACCAATAATGTTAAAAACTACAACCTATGGAATGCTACTGGAAACCAAAGTGACATATTTCAGAGAAAGATAAAAACTTAAAATAATCTAACTGCATAAGTGTGCATTAACTCCACATAATTCTCAGCTGTTTCTTCTTGGTTGCATGCTACTACAAGTGCCAAGGCCACAAATATCTTACAAATTAACAAGATCTCACAGTTAAAATTTCCAAGGCATTAGGTAGACCATGGAACAGAGTAATTTCACTGTTGTCATTAACAACAGTGCAATTATCAAGAACAGGGCATCCCTTCAAAGTTGATGAGAAAACAAAGAGAAAACTGGCCAGGGATGCTGTCTGCATCAACATTAAAAGAGTTGAAGCACTTTCTGACAATTACTGATTGCTCTCTACATGTGGCAACTATCTCCTGGACTCTGTCTGGGCTATGAGATGCAAGCCTTTTCTGTCTCCCAAAACCATGTGACCATTTTGGCCAAAACTGTAAAAGGTATGTTTGGCTCAAAACCAGCAGCACATCAGCAGAAGAACTGGTGGTGGAAACATCATGCTTTGGGCTGCTTTTCTTCAGGTGGAACTGAGGCTTTCGTGAAGGTGGAGGGAATCAGTGGCTTCAAAAACTAGTCTATTTTGACACAGAACCTTTTTACATATGTGGTTTCAACAACCAGATGCATTTACACTTGTCCAGTTTCATCTGGAATGCATCTCAAATCGCCTTCTGAAGTGGTTTGAGTGATTGGATTTAAATCTGTCTTAAAAGTGTTTTGGAGAGCATTTACACATGGCCTTTTCATGTTTGTGAAAAGTGACCAGGTGTAAACCGGATCAAAGGGTGCTTCATCTAAGTATTAGTTCAGGGGTGTGCAAATTTATGCAGTTAGGTTATTTTAAGTTTTTATTTATATCATTTTTTTTTCTGTCTCTTTGGTTTTCTGTGGCATTCCATAGGTAGCAATTTTTATATTAAATGTACAGAGGTTCTAATATTCTTTATCTTTGTTTAATTTTTTTACATCACAAAAAAACGTCTGTTTTAATGGGTAAATTCAGAACATGATTTGATTTGACTTAACATGACGTGACATAACTTGACTTAACATGACCTGACATGACAGAAACTCTGTAACCCGAGGCTCAGCTCTTTCACATCATGAACTGAGACATTACTTGATGATTTGGATTGCTTGGTTGTTTAGAAACTTGTGAGGATACTGGATTAAGTGATGCCTTGTAATGGCAGCTGTGTATTTACAGTACAGTGCTGGTTACTATTGTGATCTCAGTTCACTTGTGCATTCACATAATTTTCAATGCAGATGTAAGTTGTAGCTAATATTACATTCATATATTTGAGTGAGATAATCAACAAAATCTTTCTTCTTTGTCATCATTAATTGTCATCGTGATGCATCTTTCATCTTTCATCAATGAACATTTTCGTCAGTAAAGAATGTTTCTTTGTATTAACTATTTGTTATGGAAGTAAGGAAGTGAGCTGGAATCTCAGGACATTTGACAAATAAGCAAACACCCAGAGCAGAACTACCAGAGGTGTGTTATCATTGTTTTTCCTTGTCCTTTATTTATTTACTTGCTCTTTGTGTGCTGAAGTCTCTCCGGGGCTGAAACCGAGAGCGACCCTTCAGTCCTTGTTAGTATGTATGAAGCAGAGGATGTGTGACCGAACCCTCTGTTGCACTTGTCACGCTGCTAAATTTTCAAGAGGCATGGCATGCTGGGAAAAATGCAGAAACTGTGAGAGATGGTCCTAGTGTTGATCTTTTAAGAACATCATTCCCTAAAATCTCATTACCTCACTGTTTAATGTACCGCTATCATGCTGTCAAAGCTTTGTCATTAGTGATTCTTATTACAAAGCAAAAGTGACATGCACAGAGGAGCCAGCGAAAAAACCTGTCAAATAAAAAAGTAATAACAATAAATCCATGCAAAATTTAAAGGCTGATTCATTTTCTGCTTTGCCAAAGCAGAAATGATCCAAGAGACTTCTGCTGGAGAGAAACACTTGCTCAGATCTTAGTTAAGTGACATGTAATGACATTTGAAGAATTTAATTAACAGATTTATCAGTGCATTTCACCTTAACCTCACAGCTCAGGAGAGTCACTACTGGAGACTGTGAGACTGTGATGTGATCAGCAGATCATTTCCCTGAGTGATCAGTCAAATCACATTTACAGTGGGCTAAACTGTGGATCATTTGTCATTGCTTTGGCACAAAATACTTTCAACTTGAATTGAATTCTTTTCTCACTCAGACACAAACCACCACCAAAACAGTTAAAACTACAAAGCAGAGGAAAGATTGAAATGCATGTTAATACCAGATACAACCAGTGAATATTGTGTACCCTAGCAGATTGTGTTTTGAACAAGATAAAAAATAAAAATAAATACAAACTTTAAAAGCCTGACCAGCAAGTTTGAAGTAGTTTTAAAAGCTTGAAGTTTGAAGGCCATATAGTATCTCAGAAAAACATTCTGGATGATTGCTAGGAGGTTGCTAGCCTGTTGCTATGCAGTTGCTAGGGTACTCAGGGTGCTTGCTAAGATGTTCTTGGTGGTTGTTAGGGTGTTGCTAGGGTACAGTGGAGTGTTGATTTGCAGTTGCTAGTATGTATTATTGCATTGGTAGCAAGTTTTATACTGTGCTAATTGATAAGTCATCAGTAAGACTCAAGACACACATATCACACACATAAAAACCAAAGTCCCCACTGGGATGTGTTTAACCCTAGAACAGTTTATTGAACCTTTAGACAAAATATCTTAAAAAATATACATATGTGCTTTCAGTTGAGTATCATATTTTATACATCAGGCTTTTATGGCTCAAATAGTATGAATAGAGAGTCAAATAGTAAGAATGTGGAGCTCAAATGTGAAAAAAAAAAAAACAGCTTAACTTTATTTAGAGCAAAAGTGAACTGAGCAAAATTATGTAATTTGGTGCAGATGCTGATAAAGACAAAGGCAAAGGCCCATGGCAGAACCGATGGAGGAAGCCAAGGTAGAGCCAGGAGACTGCCCGACCAAGGTGGAGCCAATGGAGGTGGAGACCAAGGTGGAGCCAAGGATAAGATGAAGGTCTGATGGGTGATAGAGAGATCTCCAAGATGAATCCCCATGGCAGAACCAATGGAGGGAGCCAAGGTGGAGCCAGGAGTCTACCCGACTGAGGTGGAACCAATGGAGGTGGAGACCAAGGCGGAGCCAAAGAACCAAGATCCAGAGTGGCTGTCAGGAACTGGCTGTCTTTGGCAATGGAGGAGGAAGAGGGAGGCTGGACAGGACCATCCGTGATGAAGGAGACTTGGGGCTTGGCAACGAAGACTTGGAGCTGGGCAGAGCCAATGGTGATGAAGACGAATGAACGGTGGCAAAAAGGCTTGAATGTAGGACAGAATCAGGTTATCAAGGAGTTCACAGACTTCAGGGGCATGAGGATGAGTGGAACTTCACTCCACAATGTCAAACTCCACCAGCACTTCCTCAGGGATGATCATCAGTACCGGCTCACACACTTGGCAGGCTTCGGCTCTGGGTCTGCGCTGGGCTCTGGCTTGTGGTTCATGCTAATGGCAAGTGTAGGTTCAGGCTCCTGGATGAACACTGGCTCAGGCTCGAGCTCCAGGATGGACAATGGGGCCGGCTCACACTACTGGACAGATGGCTTGGATGACTGGAAATACCAGTAGCTAGCAAGGTAGTCAGGAACATCAAGCTGGTAAGTAGCAAGGTAAGTAGTCTGTAGCATCAGACAATGACTGAGGGAGTGTGTGTGCTCTATATAGTGCTGGTGATGAGGGCTAGATGAGTATGTCGAGGTATGTGTGGTTAGGTGCCAGCGAATATGATGGGAAATGCGTTTACTTTATAAAACTCCATAAAAAAAACTTAACAGCAAAAAGACACAACCTGAAGGTGGATGTTTATGCAATTATACTAAAAGGCCTTTTACTTGCTAAAAAATATCAATTAGATAACAGAAGGCATGTAGTACATTGTGTGCAACAGGTTTTTCAGCAGTTTTGATCATGTTGATCTTTTAGAGGCCTTAAAAATGTGCATATCAAATATGATATACTAGCTTTACATTGTTCAGTATCTCTGCAGAACATGTACCCCTGTCTGGGAATGATTGCACTACGGGGTAAATATGAGATCTGACTGTGTGCAGGGAGTTGCAGTGACAACACTAAACGCTCCTAATGGAAACAGAACCGCAGAACCTCTGAGTGATAAGGGCACTCACGTTTGACCCCGAGGTCCCACTCTAATGAAGCTGGGTGCCAAAGGGTGCTGGGGAGGTTGGCGGAGAGACATGAATTGGCAGGCTGGAGTGACGCTCGACAACAATTACAGCAAACCGCGGGATGTTTTGTTGAACTATCACATGTTACAGACCCTGCAAACTCAACAAATCAACATGCTAATTCTGGCAGACACATCAGAGCACTGGTGCAGGAGCACAACACCCCTCCAGCCTGCTCAAACTAACATTCATTTCCCTCAACGCTGCCTAGAAATGAAAAGACAAAAATGGCTCTAAATTGCTGTTTGAAGTCAAATAACTTCTCTTTCTTTCATTACACAAATTATTTTTTAATAAACAAATGCCAGTGTCAACTGAGTTGCAGTTAAACAAGCTCTTTAAAGAAATCACATAAATATCTTGACCATAGGATTGTGCAGAGATGTCATGCGGCATTTCAGTGTTTAGCATACACAATTCATGTTCGATTCACAGTGCTTAAAGCTGCCATAAGTTATTTGAGCAAATGGATAACTAATGATGTTAACTGAAAGGGACAGTCATCTCAGAGGCAGAGCATGTTACGTTCTGATGAAGGATCATGAAGCCAAACATTTATTTCTTTTGAATAAGGTGCACTAATTAATCATTTGCAATAAAGCTGGGACATGACTTAAGAATGTAAGTAAGAGAGATTATGTTCTGTACTGTGTTGCTGCAACAGCCTCTTTTTCAATCTCTCTTCAGAATCTTTCAGAATACATTTCACCTCAAGATCCAGTCATGATCAGCCATCTAGTGAAGCATTCTGTGAAAAAGATGTTCTGTTTCCATTTGCTAGGATGAATGGGTCTGAGCTTGAAGACCTTGTACGTGAGCTATACCAAGTAAAGAGAATTTGGGATCGAAAGGTAAAACATACTGAAACCATACAGTAGATTAGACCTAGCTGTTTTTGTTGAGCCATATAGGGATGTTTTCCAGGAATTCTTTAGACTGTGTAAAATTGTAGTTATTGTAAAAGACACAATACCATGCATAACTTCAAAACTTACTTTGGTAGATCCAAAATATTTAAACTAATGTATGGCTTTCTTGACTTATAAAGATAACTTTTATTGGTTTTATTGGGAAACTTTGAGGTTATTTTAATTATTTCCTTCAAAGTCAAAACATAAATGCAATAACTAGCCGACGCATAATCAATAACGCAAATCAATATCATACCATATGTGCCTCATCAGATCACTTCCTAATGAGAGCTCTGGAGCATTTATTAACATATGGCGTCTCTCTAAATCAAATCTCTTTTCTGAGGTCAAAACTTTGAGCCTGGAGATTTTGTCTTTTTGGAAAGTCATTGTGTCTTCAGTCAGCTGGAGTCTAGACCTCCAGCACAGTAAAGCCCACCAATATTCAACCCATCTGTCCAATATATGGAACATTAAATTAGTGCCAAACACTGTCACTTAATCAGGATTTATGCGATACTCAAATGAAATATTCTCAACATGAAGTCACACAGTGAGGATTGGGACTGAAAACCCTGTCCTTCATCAAAGTCGAGCCTATTTTTTTCTCATTAAAACTTAACAATGGTGACATTGATATTGATTGCGACCTTTGAAGTACAGTAATTACAAAGTGTGCCTCAAAAACAAAAGCAAAAAAAGCATGACTCCCTCTGGGTTTGGGCCGCTTGTCATGTTTGAATCAGAATTCCAACCAGGACTAAAAGAATAATAAATGCTTTTGGTTCTGTATTCATGTAGTCTGTTTACTCCTCTCTTTGTTGGAATATTATTCCTCAGGCTAATCAGAGAAGCCTTCAGCATGGGGATTTATAAAGAGTCCCTGTAAAAACTCTACTAAAGTTAAATTCAGCGACTCAGCCTCATCCGTGTATAATCCACTTAACCACAGAGCCAATGAAGGTCCTGTGTAGATAAATAGTCCAGTGGAAATGGCCAGATATTGCTACGAATACACTCATTTTTTAACATTATATTTATTGGGTTCCACAGTTTATATCAGAACAAAATACAAATTTGCCTGAACTGATCTCAACAAACAGCAGGAGATAAATAATTAGATGAGATTTATCTATTTTGTCTTGTTGTTATACCCTGATGTTTCTTCTAGTGAAATGCTAGATGAAACACATAAGATACATAAGATTAAAGTGGACTCACTCCCACTCATTTCAGACTGATCGTAGGGGGAGTGTGGGGTAAGATGTGTCACCCCACTAACAAACTTTATGATTTTTCTATTGTGACCATGTATATATAAAGGGGCCATCAGCTGCCTGTGACTGAAAGATGGCAAAAGTAAGAAGCATCTTGATGTTAAAATGCTTTTCTGCATCTTTTTTTCCCTATTTAAGTACATTTTCTAGATGATGTGACAAAAGATGGGGCTAGTTGTTACAATGTTTATATGTCAGTTATTACACCTACTGTAAACTATATATTTAGTTTACTATATAAACTATATATATATATATATATATATTTTTTTTTTTTTTTTTTTTTCGTGAACATAACTTCATCAGCAGTAGCCAAAGACATGAAGGGGGAGGAAAGAGACAAATGTCTCTCATTTTTCTTTTTCTCCCTATTCTTACTGGACTATTATCTCAAAACCGTAATGATGAGCTTTAATTTATCCAAAACACATCAACTCTGAGCTGACACCAAAGGTCAAAGACATAACAAGAAGTTCATCATGTCATGCTATAATTAATGTGTGTGTGGAGACCCTCTCAAAATGAAAAATTAAGTTCTTTGACATTTTGCTAAGGTGTTCAGACCAGCTTTAGAGAACATCGCAGAGAAGTGAAGATTTCTCTGAACAAAATGATTTTCAGTTAATTGTGCTCATGAAGTGGTGAACAGAACTGTTCCTAATGTTTCTTCAATACATTTACTATACTGTTAACTCATGATTGTCACACACACACCTGAATCCTTCCGTACATGAAACGACGTTTAGCTAGAGACATTTGTTCACAGTGGAGCAGATGCAGGTGTTCCAAATGATGTCCTATGTTCATTTGGGAATGAGGATAACAGCAGGATAACAGAATAACAAACCTCTGCTTAAAACGGTCCAAAGACACAGATCCACCTTTGACTTGTGTAAGAAAAGAACAGAAGCTTGTCTGATAACGGTTGCTCATGGTAGGACTGGTCAGTAATGTTTTTAATGCGGGAAAGCTTCAATTTTGAAAATATTTTCAGGCGTTTTACAATGATGCCTCAATGCTGTGGTCCTTTAAGATCTTTATGATCCATGATCCCATAATCCTAACAATGCTAAGGCTCAGGAATATCTCAACTTACCGATCAAAGACAAAATACACTCTTAAAAATAAAGGTTGCAAAAGGGGATTTTCGCAGTGATGCCATAAAAGAACCATTTTTGGTTCCCAGAAGAACCTGTCACTGAACAGTTCTTAAAATAAACTATTTTTTTCTTAGTGTGAAGACCATTTTAATAATCTAAAGAACATTTTTCGTCTATAAAGAACCCTTTGTGCAATAAATGATTACATGAATGTTTTGAGGATTTTCCTTATGATTACAAGAATTGAGCTCTAATTAACATAATTCTGTCATGACAACTCTCAGAGTGTTTGGCATTGTAATGGACATGATAATGTTGATATGTTTGGCTTTGGCAGAATAGATTTGCTATGCTGCTGCTGCTGCTGCTGCTACTATTACTGTTATTGCTGCTGATGATACTGTTATTGCTTCTGCTGCTGCTGATACTGTTATTGCTTCTGCTGCTGCTGCTGCTGTTATTGCTTCTGCTGCTGATACTGTTATTGCTTCTGCTGCTGCTGATACTGTTATTGCTTCTGCTGCTGCTGATACTGTTATTGCTACTGCTGCTGCTGATACTGTTATTGCTTCTGCTGCTGCTGCTGCTGTTATTGCTTCTGCTGCTGCTACTGTTATTGCTTCTGCTGCTGCTGATACTGTTATTGCTTCTGCTGCTGCTGATACTGTTATTGCTACTGCTGCTGCTGATACTGTTATTGCTTCTGCTGCTGCTGCTGCTGTTATTGCTTCTGCTGCTGATACTGTTATTGCTTCTGCTGCTGCTGATACTGTAATTGCTTCTGCTGCTGCTGATACTGTTATTGCTGCTGCTGCTGTTATTGCTGACTTTGCTGTTGGTTATTGCTGCTGCTGCTACTGTTATTGCTGCAGATACTGTTATGGCTTCTGTTGTTGGTTATTGATGTTATTGCTTCTGCTACTACTGTTATTGCTACTGCTGTTGGTTATTGCTGCTGCTACTGCTGCTTCTGCTGCTGCTGTTGTTGGTTATTGCTGCTGCTGCTGCTACTGTTATTGCTGTTGATGCTGTTATTGCTGCTGCTGCTGTTGGTTATTGCTGCTGCTGCTGCTGCAGAGCAAGTACGGGACTTGCTACTGCCAATACATACACAACACACTGCTGTGAGCAAGACATTCTGATGCTGTACAATATAGCAAACATGAATTACCCATAGCAGATCTATACAGATGGAGCTGGGGAAGGTGGAGGGTTCTCAAAGCACACTGCAACTACTACAGCAAATGCTGACCAAGTATTTGAAGGTTGAGCAGCGAGCTTGTTGGCTATTGATATAGCAAGAACCAATCGGCTGTGCACTATAGAGAATGATGTAATTGCAAGCAGATTGAGTTAAGGACCAATCAGCCTGCGCCATCTAGAGTTTCATGACAGAACTTTGTATTTATCAATGCACACAGAACAAATATGGTAAAAAGAAGATCAATTGTTCTTGCTTGACACTCAAGAACAAACAACATTTGTTCTTGTGCATCAATGCAATAATCATTTATTCATGCTGCAGTGCCAGTGTAGAACTATGGACTTTCCATCAGTTCATCATGGTACTACTACATCAACATCTATCTACAGCACAACTCTGCTGCATCATAGTATTGTTTGAGTCGTATAACTCATTGATAAAATTCATTCAGTCAGCTTTGTAGATTCATTCCATGTTTACCTAAACATTCTACTGCATCTAGTGATAACATTATTTACTTGAATGATCTTAATCCACCACCTCTGAAGGTACAATGACGTTAAAACACCTAAAACCTGAAAGTTTAGCAATGATAAACTCATGGCTCTTACTTTCCTCAAGTTCTTAGCATGTTTCAGAGTGTAGACAGTGTAGAGAGAGCTCCACCAGAGCCCTGCGGTTGTGCCCCGAGGAACCGTCTGCATCTCGGCTTTGTTATTTTTATGTTCTGTACGAGAGGAAGTGGGCAGAACGAACAAACTGAAAAGCTTCTTCCAGTCACTGTACTTCACTCTGAGCACCGGATGACTCAGACGAGGAGAGAGACAAACAAAAGAGAGCTGTTAATCTGGTTTCTCTCTCTGCCTCTATCTGTTTTCTGTTCTTTCAGCGCCTGTCATTCAGTGTGTCGGATTCAAGGTCATTTCTTTCAGCTTCTGATGGGTCGCTAAATGACCTTCGCTTTTAACAGAATTGACTCACTTGTAAGGTTTTCTTATCAGTGCCATACTCTCGAATCTGACATTCTTGCGCTTGGCTTCAGTTTAACCAACAGAGATGGTAATGTCATGACATCGTATCACTACATATATGTCACTTTATGATCACGATCTAAGAAGTACAAGTTCTTCAGATCTTTCTGCATTTGAGCTCTCAGAACATAGTTTCTTAGGAACTTTTGTGCATCACATGTATCAGAATTCACACGATCTTTGAGTCATTAACAGGCACATGACCTAAGTGTTTTGTGCATACACTATACTTTTCAAATGAGAAGACATCTACATTATATCAAGTATGATGTTATGTTTTAGCACTTTCTGAGAGCAAACTAACTTTGTTAGAATGTCGGCAACATCACACCTACAAGTTTAGCTGAATTTTTGAAGGTGATGTGGACCTTATGTCGTTGAAAGATGTTTAAATCTTTTGAATGTTTTATTTGTTGCTAGGTACTTCACTACGATATGGTTGCACAGTTGTTCCGGGTGGTTGATATATAGCTGTTAGGTTGTTTCTAAGATGTTCTGAGTGGTTGTCAAGGATTTTTTGATTCCCTGCTAATGGAAAACTGTCAGTCCGACCAATTAGATAAGATAGAACACATTAAAGTCTTGTTCAGGATGAGGACTATAATGATAACTGTAACTCTAAAGTTTTAAAGCGTCATGAAACAGAAGCTAGTCTTTTCTTCCCTATTGTACCGTATATCCAAATTAAAACGCTTCTGGAACAAGTACAAATGTAGGGCGGAGCTTGATTTTGTCAATGTGGAATTGATTGGATGGTTGTGGTTTGCTATTGGTGGATTTCATGTGAGTGACAGGTTGCCCGCCCTCGTCATCAGAGAAGAGAAGAGAAGAGATGTCGCTGCAATTCTACACCACAGCTATAACAATTACGCACAGACCAACGATATTGTTGGAATCACTTCCTGAACGATTTTTTTCCAGCTGATAAAAACAATGACAGCCATCAGAATCCACCAACTTTAAGAAGTGTGAGCATTTAAAGTGACAGACGACAAAACTTACAATAAAAATGTCAAATAGCAAAACCCTCAGGTGAAGTTACAGCGGGATGCTTGCCTCCTCTGATCCCATTGACTTTTAACAGACCCCCTAAAGCGTGCAGTGGGATTAGTGGGGGTAAATGAGAATGAGTGGGGGAAAGTCAGGTGAGAGAGGGAGCAGTGCCTCCATCACGCTATGATTGGATATGATCGGTTATGATTGGATATGATTGATTCATGCAATAAATCCCACCTCTTGTTTTCGTGCATGTTCTCTGATGGCATTAATGCGAAGACTAATTAAAAAGTAAGTAAACAACTCAGCCACTTATAGATATCACCGCTTTGTGTCCCCTCAAAATCAAACTTGAAATGGCCTGAAAACATGATAACTGGATTTTTTTTTAGTGAACAATCAGCTTGGGGAAATTAAAGATTTATCTTCATGCTCTTCATGACTGCTGAAAATAAGTTGACTATTAAAAAGCTGAACATTAATTCACAAATAAAATATGTTGTTTAAATTGTTACTGCCTTTAGTTATTTTGGAATAAATGAAAAAAATGCATAAAAATGCATTGGTTTTAATAAATAGAACATTACATAGTTAGTGTAAAATACAGTCGAATTGTATTTGTTTTTTTTTGTTTTTTTTGATGTGTTATGTTTATTTAACCAGGAAAATTAAGTGTAACAGGGACATACATTTACTGACGCTAATATAGTTGGAATAAGTTATCTTGGTAACACAATTTCATTTGTTAATATTAGTAACTACATTAGTTAATATAAACTAACAATTAAACAAGCTTCAAAATTAATTATTAATCTTAGTTTATATTAATTTCAATATTTACTAATACATTATTCAAATCAAAAGTATCTGTTAATATTATTTAATGAACCTGGGATAACATGAACATTGACAAACAAATACTGTAAACAAATGTATTGCCCATCATTAGTTAATATTAGTTAATGCATTAACAGTAATGGAACCTTATTGTAAAGTCTTACTGCTATCTCTATAGTTATCTTTCTTGGTGTGAAAAGGCTTATAAACAAGTTATCTTACGCTAACATAGTTTTTTTTAAAGACAACAGACTGAGGTGTGTTTAAGGATGTAGCTTGAAAGCTCCAGCAGAAGTTACAGTCAGAAAGAGGCTATGGATTTTGAAAAAACTCTAAGCCACATTTATACAATAACAGTATATTGGTATTGTCAAGACAGCATGATGATTTGGATGCGGCACTGTTTTAGAAGGTAATCTCACATGATCTTACTGTCCACTTGCTGTCCAGAATCCATCAAGCTTAGCCCACATCTCAGCATGTAACCTAGCAACATGAGCGATAAATGAAGCCTGCCTCAGTTGTTGCCGTGCCACAGATACAGTAAATACTGTGTGTGTGGGTGATTAGTGAGCTTTAGGAGGAAAGGGTCTTCTGAAACGCTCTTCCATGCCAGCACACTCTGCCAGCTGAATCACCCTGATGCAGATCATTACAGCAGTAACTACCATCGCTGGAACAAGTTCCCATCTCACAAGACATCTGTTGTTGTTGTTGTTTAAGTGAAATAATCTCTATTAGGGGAATTTTGACACTTTTTTGCTTTTACATGCAGAGCCAAATCATGGATGGAAGTAGGGCCAATGCAGGTAAAGCAGCTCTGTAATTTGTATATTCTTCTATGACTAAAATGGGTGTAAAGTTAATTTTAATTTAGCACAGATGGTACTGATGTAGCCAATGGCATCATACAAATGATCAGAAAGTGTCTCACTTTATCCCACTATCAGTTACACCTGTGAACTGAGGTTCCCACCCATCCTCGTCTGAAATGAGGATATGAGGTAAATGGGAGAAAATATCTGTGTATTGGTGTATATGACATAAACATCTTATCTTTACCTCTTTAGGTTTAGAAAATTAGCATTTAGAGTGACCATAAAAGTTTCTCAACAGTAACAATTTGTAGTAATCTGAAGAAAATTTGATTATCCGAGATTAGCCAATTAAAGTGCTGTTCCGTCTCGTTTTCTAATGAAGTTCAGTGTATTAAACAATGTAAAAACTATAAAAAAAAAAAAAAAATTTTTTTTTTAGAAAGGGCTCATGATGTACAACTGCATCTAACTGAATTATGCAAGATGCAGGGAAAAGTCAAACACCACAAACCGTTATTTCATTTCCAAGTGAATTTGCAGATAAAATGAGTCAAAGCAAATTTATCCAGGAATAAAACATCAACCATAGATGCTGATGAATTATCAGTGCATAAGACCATAGCTTTGGCAAAAGATTAGCCATGAATTATGTGTGTTGGGTGCTTTGGGGTAAGATGTGCCAGTGAATGAATAATGAATGTGGTTTCACTACATTCAGGGTACGTTTACACGACAGCGATGTACTAAAAACACAAAAGTTAACAACATTTTCAAAACTATCCCAGTTCACATGGATCCGCGCAAAGGACTAAAAACACTGTACTACACATGCCAGGTAAGTAGATGGCGATGTCACTTTGTAACAAAACACTACGTGCCTGCTTTTGCAATGGCAATCCACCTTATTTTTATATTTTACTGCACTTTGATATTCTTCACATTATTTCCCTACAGCGGCTAATAAATCGTAAGTCTCACACATTCACACAAAACACCTTATTTCTGTGTTGAAAAATAAGGTGGATAGACTATACGCATGTGCATGACATCACTGTTTTCACAGATTTGCATTTTGCAGTTTACGCGGAAATGACAACGCTATAGTTTTCAAACACTTCCAAATTGAAACCCGTTTTCAAAAGATTGTGTTGTCAGGCACCCAAAACACCATTATCGTGTAAATGAACGGCCAAAACGCATAAAAGGTTTTCAGTTTTTAGTTGAAAACAGTGTTGTTCAAACAGCCCCTCAGATATTCTGCAAGGTAAACCTTTTCCTAACACAAGGTGAGCCTAAACTTTTCTTTTTTAAAGCTATGTTATAGATGCTCTTTATTTTACATGACACGGCAGACACCCTGAAATCTAATTAGGTGTATTAGTTTAATCTCATTTATCCAAATTGAGTACAAAGTGGCACAGCTTGAGTCTACACCTGAGAGGTTCCTGACAGATCTTCAGTCCAATGTGTGTAAGAATGGAGGGTCTTTTTACCGATAGCATGAACTCTGTGGACCAGGCGTGGTCTGGGAGGTCGGCTATAATTTATTATCCCAATGATTGGGTTTGGAACCGGAGCTGTTAGAATGACTCCATAATAGCTCCATACTGAAACATTCATAGGAGATTTTGGCCTCTCCAGGATTTGAGCATCATCAAGAATTTGGGACTTTGGTCAAGCCTGCAGGCTTGAGGCACTGAGGGAAATTAATCTGCCGTGAGAGTTACTATTCTTGTTACTAATATAAAGGATTGACTATTCTTTAACATATTTTGATATACTCGTTGAGTGAACGACAGACAGCTGAAGTTATTGCCATGGCAACCAGATACACTGGAATCTCTGCAATGTCATCTGATTACAACAAACTACCAGTCACTTTTAGTGTCAGTGAGCCTAACAGCTGAAACCTGGACGCACTGACATGCTTTACTGAGTGTGAACTTTAAATCCTTTCAAATCCAATGGACTCGTCCTCACAGTTATATGATAAAGAGCAGTGTAAACGTTCAGCTGAACCTGTCCCACAGAAGAAAGAAAATCTATCAAGCAAAGCAACATAAGGGTGAGTAAACGATATAAAGTTTTCATTTCTGAGTGAACTATTTCTAAAGAAAGAAGCACAGTGTTAAATGTGGGTCGGATGTTAGAGGTTTCTGGGAACACTGTAAAAAGTAATATGCTATATCTACTCTGTAAAATTTTGGCAACAGATT
This sequence comes from Ctenopharyngodon idella, assembly GCF_019924925.1. Taxonomy (NCBI): domain Eukaryota; kingdom Metazoa; phylum Chordata; class Actinopteri; order Cypriniformes; family Xenocyprididae; genus Ctenopharyngodon; species Ctenopharyngodon idella. The sequence continues at coordinate 1,228,822 of NC_067239.1, read as the reverse complement.
ACAAGCAGTATTATTAATTCAATTCAACAAATAGAATTGAGTTAGAATTAATCAAATTAATTCCTTAAATGTCAACCAAAACGAGTAACATTTAAGTAAAATTTAAACAAAAATATCTGAATAACAGACAGACGTCAAAGATGAATTAAGAACTCTTTATTTTTTATTGCCAACATTGAAGACACCTGATGATAACAAGTAGAATCACTGAAGGAAAGAGAAACACATGAATTAACAGAGGTTTAGATGTTGATGTTGATTTTATTGAAAATGTTTGATCACCATTATGGTGATCAGTGTTTCATTTAGATGGGCAGTTTGACTCAAATTTGCTTTTTATGTCAGTTTGTGGTTTTTGTAATGTTGTTTGCTAATTTTACCCATTTTAAATGGCTTGATTTTTAAGGAATTAATTTGATTAATTCTAACTAAATTCTTATATGTCGATTTTTAATTAATAATATTGCTTGTAATCTGTTGCCACAATTTTATCGAGTAGAGAGAGCATATTACTTTTTACAGTGTATGAAAGTAGAGTACAGAACTTTCATAATGCAGTAGGGAGGAAGGATTATTAAACCAGTACAAATGATGTCACTTCCTTTCTAAAGCACTGAGCTAAACCTGATCAATCTGTCTTTAGCAGAAGAATAGAATTAAGAATAAGAATTTAATCTCTCTGAAAATAAAACCTCTTGAGGACAATTGTGTTTTTTTGCAGGGCTGTGACATTAACCAACACTTGCGCTATTTTCGACTCTGCTGTCTCCTTTAATTTATGTCTGCACAAAAACTGCTTGTGTGAACGAAGACCAAACTGTTTATTAACTGGTGGCAACAGCAGCTTCATGTGAGCAGGTCCAAGCAGGTCTGTTCCGGAGAGAAGCAGCAGTGTCGCACATTTGCAGATTTGTCCAGATGTCAAAGAGAAACGCTATCTTCACACAGAAATGAAGAGAGATGAGGGTGAGAAAGAGGAGTGATGAGAGAGACACAATGAGTGTGATATACCCACACGCGTCCACAATAAAGCCATGACCAGCTGGATTTACATGATCCACTAAATACCTCATTTGTTTCACAGAGACAGCAGTGAGATTGAATGGAAAGCAAATGGAGACTTTTGCTGAAGCTTCCTGCTTCTCAAATGTTTCTCTTGAGAAAAAGACCGCATTAATCTCACATTTTCAGAAGAGATCTCAAACTACATGAATGTAGATCTTGATTCATGGTCACTTATTCTAGGTCTGCCCATCTGCAGTATTTTGAATAAATATGATGAGACTTTTTGGAATTTTAACGTTTGCTGCAAGAAAGAAATATTCTGATTTAATGGACAGATGAGAAAACTCCCTCAATAAAAAAAAAAAAAAAAAAATCTTGTCAAAATTCCATTGGGATGAATTCTTCTATGGATGTATTCCATTATATATAAATTTACTTTACAATTTTCACTCAAAAATTACTAGTACATTTCAAAAATAATTATGAAGAACATTTAGAAGTAAAAAGTTACTCCATCAAACTTGTTTTTTAAAAAATGTACAACTTCTATATCTATCTTTTTTGTCACATGTAGTTCATGTTATTTTATCATGTCTTGTCTAGTTTATAAGCCTCGTTCAGACTGTCAGTCCAAATCTGATTTTTGTGCATATCTGATCAGATTCAGCAACTGTGAACGGCAAAAAAAATCACATGAAATTTTTTAAAATTTTTGAGCTACATTCATATGTGGTTTGAAGTCCTATTCGAATCTAATTTCTGGAAATCCGTTTAAGTCTGACTGCTCTGATCGGATTTCACGTGTTTATCTGACGTTCTCACGCCACAAAACGTTGCCGAAATTCACTGCATAAACAAGAATGTGTTGTTGCAAAGTGCCAGACAAGCAAAAAATATAATGGAGACATTTCAATGTTTTGAAATGGTGGAGACGATGTTTCATAAGATGCAGTAGTCCAGCGCGGCGGCTACACATTGTCATGTATTAAATAAGACAACATCTATATTGCAAACCCCTCAATGTTGTGGTTATTTTTGTCGTATACCTACCAATGCAACTTCATTGTCATAAAAACCAATGCAGATATTCCAGAAAACAAAAGAGTGCCCCACGGGACACAATTCAGATCAGAACAGTTGTGCTTGTGATACATAGTGTGGACAGTCAATAATTTTAGATCAGATTCCAGTCGGATACACAAATAATGACAGTGTGAATGATCGTTGCCGTAGTTTCATTGTCTTGTTCTGTTTAGTTTCTAGTAATGGGCTGTGTCCGAAATCGCCCCCTATACCCTTTAAATAGGGCACTATTTGAGGGGACAGCCATTTGTAGAGGTGTCTGAAACCATAGTGGACATTGCTCATAGTGCACTCATTCAATCCCACAATGCACCGCAATAACGAGAGTACACTCATTGGCTAGAGAATACCCATAATCCATTGTGAGAGTCGCGCTGCACACCAAATGAATTTCCGCGTCTGACCAGAATTAAGCGCCCACAGCTGAATCATCCATCCATCCACTTCCCAATGTGGCTACAGAGTAATATCATACAGGTATTAATTCATTTTTACTTGAGTATTAAATTGTTTAATTAAGGTTTATACATGCTAGTTTCCATGACAGAGTTCAAGATAAATCTTTTTATTACTACTGGAGCTGCGAGTTTGTTAAGTTTCAAATGATTATTAAACAGCAAGCACAAACTATGCAAACACGGTAGACCTTCTGGCGCATTCAGTGTCCGAACTCACACACTCATTTTCATTCACTGCTTCAAGTGAACTATATTAGTGGACTAATGTAGGGAATAGTGAATAAGGGTACAGGCCTGAGTTCTCAATCATTTGTTGGTTGAAGTGATTAGTTCATGGTTTCGGATTATTTCACACCTGTTCCCTCTTCCATTGATCATCATTCCTTGTGTATTTAAGTTTTTCTCTGTTTATTGTCTTGTGTTAAAGTTATGGTAAGTTATGGTAGTTATTCCTGATCCTTCATTTTGCGTCAAGCATGATCTATTGGATTATCTATACAGCTTTTTATTTCATCATTTTTTTGTGTGTATGCGTTCTGTGGAGAACTATGCATTTCAGTCTTGTCTGAGCTACCTTTTCCTTTCTTTGTGCTGTTGAATCTGACTTAAAACATTCAATAAAAAAAGAAGAGATCTCAACAGTGTCTCAAACTGTGCTCAGAATTGCTGAAGATCTCAATATGAACTCAAACATTTCTCATCAAATTATCTGAGCTGCTCCACATTCATTTACATCTCTAGACTCTAAAATAGTATATGATGATATTTGGATATTTGGGAGAAATTTGAAGGAGAAACATCTGAGACAAGATCTGATCTCCAGTGCCAGTAACAGACATCTCAGAGGAATAAAAGGAGTGGAGATGATTCGTGAGAAGCGAATAGCATGTGTGTCTCAGCTTGTGCTACGAATATAAGCGACAGTTCATGTTCACAGGTGTCTGTATATGGTAGAATATATTACCTGATGGCTAACTCTTACATAAACTCTCTCTCATCAGTGCAAGATGTTCAAATCAGCACAGAATCGAACTCTTTCAAAACATCATTATCAGTCAGGTAGTCATTTGGCAGATGCTTGAATTCAAAGCCACACACAGTACAGTTGCCATACGAACAATCCTCCTGGAGTAAGCAAGGTGAAATGCTCTGCTCAAGGACCTGTTACATAGAAGTATAGAAAAAATAGAGAATTTGTCTCTGTTCTTTCTGTTCAACTTTGTCATGCTGTGACATTTCCCCCTATTATTACACGTCTCTCTGAAACACCTGATTGTGGCTGGTCAAACGAGGCATTCTGCAGTCAAATATGAATTATGCTAAACTGCGTCAGCTCAAAATGAACATCCTGGTGGAGATATTATGATGATTTTTTACATTTTTACAATAATATTCACAATGAGATGTGTAAACATGGTCAGTTATGATTTCATGTTGACTTTAATATTTATAGACCCGGTTTCACAGACAGGGCTTAGACTAAGCCAGGATTAGGCCTTAGTTCAGTTAAGGTATTTAAGTAACTTTTATAAACGTACCCTAGAAAAAAACATTACTTGTGTGCATCTTGAGAAAAAAAACAATGGCACTGACATATTTTAAGATATTTCAGTGCAAGTTGCTTTCAGTTGAAACAGCTCAAACATGCATTTTAGTCTGGGACTAGCTTTAAGCCTGATATGTAAAACATGGGGATTATGTTTAGGCTCAATGACTAAAGATTTGCTGAATTTGTTACATAGGAGCAATGTTGGGAGTAAAGCATTACAAGTAACACGAGTTACTTTTTTCGAGTAATGAGTAAAATAGCGCATTACTTTTAATTTTTTTAAACGCTTTTACTTATACAATCTGTAAATTATCTGAGTTACTTTTTCAAATCTGTCCTCATGCTGAGAGGAATCGTGAGTAAGTGCAGAGGCGTTGTGTGTGAACATGATAGGAATGGTAAATCTAGACTAAATGTGAGCAGGCATTTACTCATCTCACATGCACAAAAACACATTCAGTATTCATGAAAATGAATAAAAACTGTGAAATGCAAACTCAAATTATTATGCAAACCTGCAAAAATTAAATGTTAAATAATACAAATATACTTTAGGTATTTAATATGTGCTTACGTGTGATTCAAAGAAAAAAATGTGTATGCCTCTCTTCCAGATGTGAAATTTATGAATCGCAAATGATCTTGAAATTGTGTGCAGCTGAATGGTTTCAGATCTCCACCTTGTAAACGCTGCCTAATTAATGTCATTAACATATAAAAGAGCACCAGTCAATGTCCAAATGCTTTACTTGAGGATAGTGAGAGGCAAGAATTGCTTAGATTTTCAAATACCTGAAGTACTCTGACTCTCTGCCACAAGGAAAAGTGTGTATGTCTGCTTAGACCCTAACGTGGCGCTAAGCACTTTTCTACGTCAAAGACTGTTTTTATCAATATGAATGTTGGCGTGGATTTTAGCATACGAACACTCTAAGATTACATCTGTGCATATGTACGTTTTATAAAGGAGGCCCCACATTTCTGTTTCTTTCTTTTTATTTTGTTTTTTGATGAAGTAAGAGTGTTGAACTTTCTTCTACTTCTGTGGTTCAGTTTATTTGAGCTGTGCCCTCTATTGTACAGGCGTGAATTTACCTTTCCTCCGGCCTGAGGCTTTTTAATTTCACTTTTGGTGTGAAAGGGCCTTTACATTTGGGAAAAAAAAAACTTTTTCCATTATGGAGCAGGGAAAGAACTGAACTTTGCAGGAACAGGAATGAGCATCTCAGTATATGTATTACAAATGTCAAAATACTCATTCTCAAATCTGAAAACAGATTCATGCTTTGTTCGGTATGTACTTAAAAGGGGACATATGAAAATCTGACTTTTTCCGTGTAAGTGCTATAATCGGGTCCCCGGTGCATCTACCAACTCAGGAAACATGAAAAAGGACAACCCAGTAACTTTGTTTTGGTAAGTCTTTCTCTACAAGCATATGAAAAAACGAGCTGCTCAGATTTCACTCCCTTTGTGACGCAGGAAGGGAATCTTATTATAATATTACCAGCCCTTAATCTGTACGTTTCCACCCATGGTGCCACCATTTTGTTTTCGCAAGCTAAAACGGTGTACCAGTTCTAATGCCATGGCAAAAGTTTGAGCAAAGCATGCTAACTGTTCTGTGGTTGGCTGCACAGACGAGCACCGAACACTATTTAGAGTCTCGTTAGCTTGGACAGCCTGCAAGTTGACCCTGACAATTGCTAAAAAAGGAGCGTTTCTGTCCGAGCAATATTTTAGAAAAAATATTAGACCATTCACAGCATTTCATAGCAATTATAAACGTTTGCCTGGTGTGTATGACTCTGTTTGGCAAACAGGTACGCTATGTATAGTGGGCGTCCATACGGGTTTTGCACAAAAGATTAACATGACGGCACATGCTAGTCGATGAGTTGAATCAACTCCACAGCAGCTACATAAATTTATCCACTAACCGTTCAGAAACGTCCAGTTTCATTCTAAAAGTTGTAACTTCTTCCTGAGTCTCTCCATCAGTGTCGACTCCGGTTTGAACAATGTAAGGCTGAACACCGTTACTGACAATCCTCATTTTGGCTGCGTGAGATTCTCCAGCTTTGTTGTTGTTGAGCAACCGAAGCACAAGCTGTTAAAGCTCCGCCCTCTTCTGGAAAGGGGGCCGGGAGCAGCAGCTCATTTGCATTTAAAGGGACACACACAAAAACGGCTTGTTTTTGCTCACACCCAAATAGGGGCAAATTTGACAAGTTATAATAAATGATCTGTGGGGTATTTTGAGCTGAAACTTCACAGACACATTCTGGAGACACCAGAGACTTATATTACATCTTGTGAAAGGGGCATTTTAGGTCCCCTTTAAAACTTAATTCGCCTTGTGCAGTTATTGGCTGTGGTTATTTTGTTATGTTATGTTGCATAGGCTAATATTGCTTTTATTTGCACAGTAACTGTAAATGACTTAACTGTGCTTTTGTTAACAGCATGTATTTCAAAGCAGTTAATGACTTAAACATTGGCTAAAAATTAACATAAAAAACTATGCAAACTGACAAGCACTTTAGCACTTTAACTACTATTATTTCTCAAATTCTCCAAAAGTGTGAAGTGGATGTTTTTTAGTGAGAAGACATACGAAAATAAAAAGACACGCTTCACTTATGTGACTTATGCAGTGAATTATTGCCTGCAGTGAATGGAGTTAAAAATGTGAAGTAGTAATTCCAAACACTTACTCTCAATCTGAGAAAAATGATGCATGGTACACGACCGTGAGTCTACAATATAGTTACTAGAGGTTTATATAATAAAAACAAATACTAATACGCTGCAGGGAGGGTCAGTTTAGGTCAATGTACTGGCTGTGCCCTCAACATTGCCTGCAATGCCTAATGCTTCAAAAAACAAGGTTGTAAAGAGAATCCTTGGCAACTCTTCACATGCAGAGCGCAAACACAAATACATACGTTTGAAATCAGCCACATATCAGTGGATACCGAACTGAATTGGGACTCTGAAATACTGGTACTGTAGAAAGACTGGTATCGTTGTGATGTTCAAATTTCAGTGTTGACTTTTTAGTCTTTACTTCAGCATTGTCCCTGTCATCACATCTTAAGATGTTTTAAACCCTGATGTGCGTGTAATGTAGAACTCAGTCCATCCTGCCACATCCAAGCTGTCTTTAGTTACTTCTGTCTTACTGTTGTGAGACACAGAGGGCACTGTGACTATGACATGCATTTGAACCACATTATTTGCGGGGGCCGTTAATGAATTCTCATTCTGTGGTGTAACCAGTGGAAACGGGGGGAAGGGAAGGCTGATCTTTTTGACGAGGGCGACACAAAAACATCTTCAAAGGGCCTGAATTTTGATCAGAGATTCATGAGTTTTGGAGAGGTATCCAAGGCAACGATTTCAAGAAGGGTGATATGAAGCTGTTGAGATGAAATTAAAAACAAATTTGTTCCATTGATGATGATGGTGACATGGTGTGCGGCTGCTCATCAAGAGCAACAGCGATCACATCAGTCAAGAAGGGCGGAGATCAGTGTGGGATTTCCATATCAGCGGCTTGAGTATCACTGATCGCTCTGATATTGTGTTTTAACAGTCAAGGATGAATCATCTTACGTGGGTGAATCACTTAAACACAGTTTATAAAGCGCCAGGCAGTAAAGGTGAAATACACAGGAACTGGTCTCTTCAGTGGAGCCAGCTTTATTCTTGATCTCTGAGCATTACTGAAAACACTGGTTTCTGTATGCAATGGATTAAAACATGGTACAGGGTGTTCATGTTCCTGTGCATTACACTATTGCTGATTGCTGAAAGCATATTTAAATTAATTGAATGCACAAAGCGTAGGATGTGAATGATAACCATCCAAATACTACAAGATCTGAGGAACCTTTTGCAAATGCCTGTGTTAAAAGTTTTGGTTCATGCATTAAAAACTGCTGTTAAATTGGGAAACATAAATCCTAATCTTACATTTACATTTGTTAATTTAGCAGATGCTTTCATCCACAGCAACTAACAAATGAGGAACATCACAAGCAGTTTATCATCCAAGAACAACAAGGCGAACAATGACAAGCTTCAGGAGTTCAAGACCCAGACCCTCCAAAACCCCAAAGCAGAGCCAGACACACACGTACACATCTCTGAAACAGCAAGGCTTGTATGTTGCTCCGGGTCAGCAGTGGTGGGAATTTACCAACAGTGGTCCGAGTAGGGGCAAACCACAAACCGGTGACAGGGTTTGGGCGTCCAAGGCTCATCGATGCACATCGATGGCTTGCTTAGTTGGGGACACTTGACATTTGATATTCAGCAGTGTTTTGATCTGCCTGCATTGACACCATTGTATGCGAACTGAACTGAGCTGGATGATATCACTGTTTACTCCAGTGCTGATATAGATAAATTAACTAAATTAATAACTATTGATTCTTACATCGGAATGAATCAATACTGAATTTACTTAAGATGGATAATGACACCATTTTCTTTAAGAGCTGCTGTGCAGCCAAAAAGCGCTATTGTATGCATTGTTAAAAGCGCTATATAAATAAAGGTGACTTGACTTGACAAGGGCCACGAAGGCTATCCCATCTGGTCCGAGCCAACAGAAGATCATTTTAATGATAGTAATGGGAGGAATGCGTCACAACACAGTGCATCACACTCTGCAGCATATGGGGCCTCAGATCAATCAGAGTGTCTATGATGACCCCTGTCCACCATCGAAAGCGACTACAATGGGCATGTGAGCATCAGAACTGGACCTTGCAGTGGAAAAAGATCGCTTGGCCCAATGAGTCCAGTTTTCTTTTACATCACGTAGATGGCCGTGTATGTGTGTGTGCCGTTTACCTGGGGAAGTGATGGCACCAGGACCACTGTGGGATGACGACAAGCCTGTGGATGCAGTGTGATGCTCTGGGCAATGTTCTGCTGGGAAAACCTAGGTCCGGCCATTTATGTGGATGTAAATTTGACACTTGCTACCTACACTGTTGCAGACCATGTACGCCCCTTTATGACAATGGTGGTTTGAGGAACATGAGGAACAAGAGTTCAAGGTGTTGCCCTGGCCTCCAAATTCCCCAAATCTCAATCCAAATTAGCATCTGTGGGATGTGCTGGACCAACAAGTTCGATCCACAGTGGCTCCACCTCACAACCTACAGGACTTGATGAATTTGCTGCTAACATCTTGGTGCCAGAGAACTCAGAACACCTTCAGGGCTCTTGTAGAGTCAAGGCCTCGGTGGGTCGGTGCTGTTTTGGTAGCACACGGAGGACCAGGAGCATATTAGGCAGGTGGTCATAATGTTTTGGCTCATCAGTGTATATACCAACCATAGGCTGAACCATAAAGAGGTATGTGTGGACGTTCTGTAGATGGGAGATGTGCTTGTTCACATTGCACTTGAATTTAAGATGAGCTGCAATTTATAAAGAAGGATGCATTTAAGAATTTTTTTGGTGCTTATAAATGCATTATAAATTGTTTGTAGGAACATTTCAGAAATTGTAGTATGTTCACATTTAGGATCATTCTACACGTCTTTATAAATGAGGACCCAGGTTCTGAACAGGCCTTGAAACCTTATTGGTCTCAAACTAGGGAACCAGCTCAACGTCAGGCCGCAGCTGAACCAAGTCAGTGGAAACACAACCGCTGGAATCAGCAGGAGATGGCAGCAAGGGATTGTACATACAATACATTCTATCACTATTTCCCAAAATCTTCACCATTTCATATCACCATTTCTGGCATATTTACATATATTACTGTGTAACAACTAGCAGTAAATGTACACAAAATGGTGTTAAATGTACCACTTAGAATTCGTTTCCACTGTGACCAACAGGAGTCAGTCAGGGCTAAACCTCTTGCACGATCTCCTTCAGCCGTAACCCTCTTGCTGTGAACATGTGTTCATCCAGCAGCTCTGGGATTTCAGCTCAACCTCATCACTGATGACCCAGAAGCACTTCAAAGCTTACAAGTGTCTTAAAATATTTTTAAACATGGGTGATTCTTCCAGTACAGCCACTTTTGACTACTTGAAATGCTGACAAAACTTTCTTCAGACTGTTTCATCTGTTAAAATATTTATCTTATGTCCTGGATTAGAGATCTGATCATGGCCTCAATCATGATGCTATAAAGTGTGATGAGTTTTGATATTCCATGTGGTGACATTTCTCAGCATCTGGAGAATAAGCTGGATAATTCTCTGATTTGCTAGCACAAGTTAACTAACAGCCAGCTAAATTTGAACCATCCGACACCTAATAAAACAGCTCTCAGATCATTATTGACATTTGAAAATGAATGACATTTCTGGTCTTCAAAAGGTAATTTCCATGATAACCAAATATAAAATAAAGTGTGCTTATATGTATCGATTGTGCAGTTGTAGTGAGCTTCCAATCTTAAAGGGGTCATGACATGGATTTTTTTTATTATTTTAATATGTTCCTTGAGGTTCACTTGTAATATTAATAAAGATTTTGCACAAAAAACAACAACAAATATATGCGCAAAACTTTTATTTTTACCCCTTTTTAAGGGGCGGCTCCTTAAAGGCTTGTCAGTAAACGGCCACTGTTATGATTGGCTAATGTCATTGCATAGGATAGGACTGAGCCATCCATTGCCCCGAGCCTGAATCCGACTGTTTGTCTGACCAGATGCGTGAGCTGGCTACATTATCTATCATCATGGGAGTCCACATGAAGTTCGAGGGGATGGAAAGGAGCCCCGCCCACACTCCCGCCATTGAAGGTAAGCTGCAGCTGGCCTCTACAAACTATTTTTATAATTATTTGGAAGAGGAGGTTTCTCTGTCTCCTGTCCCCGCTGGTCCTGCCCAGCTCAAAGCCTCCTGTCTCTCCTGAGTTCCCACCAAGCCTCCCTCCACCACCTCCTCTTTCAAACTCAGCCAGTCTGTCAGCCCTGCCTCCGCTCCTCCTCTGACACAACTCCACTGTGTGGATTCGCTTCGTGTCTTCTGCTCTCCAGCATCGTCCAGGCAAGTGGATCCCCCGGCTCTGCCTCCAGCCACTCCACCTTGGTCCGTCGACCTGTCGGCTGCACCCTCCCTCAGCTCCACCAGATGCCATCATCAATGTGTCTCCGCCGGGCTCCCTCGTCCCTCCGGCTCCGCCTTGGTCAGACATCATCCTGCCTATGCCATGGACTTCCAAGCCATCCGCTGCTCTCCCCTTTGGCTCTGTTTGGCTCTATCTCGGTCTTCAGTCCCTCCGGCTCCACCTCGGATCTGACAGTCACTGCGGCTTTGCCTCAGCCTCCAGGACCTTCAGTGTTGACCGGTCACATCTGCTGTCCATCTCCACATAGGGCTCCACCTCCATCAGTTTCATCTCCGCCAGTCGTCCCCTGGGTGTCGTCAGCAAAGTCTCCACCATAGCTCCTCCCTCCGTCAACCCTGCTGGGTCCCAGCCCAGCTACTCCTGCTCCTGGCTCCTCCCACCTCCCATCATCGCCACACTGGACTCTCTCTCTCTCTCTGTCATCTCACCCGGTTTCCTGCCTTCCGTCTGCTCCACGTCCGTTTCCAAAGACACCACCTTCCCTTCTCATTTAGGCTTTGTTTACGGCACGGGGGCACGCCTTCTGGTAGAGGGGTGTAATTTCATGTGTAGTTTTGTTTTGGTGTAGTTTTCTGTGTTCTGTTCCTGCTTTGCCCATGTTCCCTTTACTAGTTTATTTCCATGGTTAATCATTAAGTTCGCACATGTTCCTAAGTTAAGTTTTCTAAGTTTCCTAAACTAATCATCATCCATATAATTTAAGCCCTGAGTTTCCTTAGATAATTTGTTCAGTCTCATTTACGTGTTATAGTGTGGTTAGACTTATTATATCACCTGTTTTTTTTTTCTGAAGTGATCGTTGAGCTTATTAAATACTGTTTCTTTGAATGCACTTTATAATAGCCACACAGATATTATTACAGACTGGAGGCAACAAGTATGTAGCAAGTGCTTTTGTACACTTCCAGTCAACCTGATGTTGAGTGCATGTTTCTTGTGCGTCTGTTGTTGAAGCATCGGCCCTGAGGGGCTTCTGAGGGCCTCCGTGTGGTCAGAGCTCCTCGTCGCAGTTTCTCTAACTGCTCTCTATTAATCTCTCTGTTTGTTCTCTCCGCTCTGAATACAAATGAATGAGCATTACGGGCCTCTCCAGCCGCTGCGCAGAGGGGCTGTTATAGGGGCCTGTGTTAGTTATTCAGTTCATTCTTCACAAAACCCTCAGACTAACGCACAGGGGAATTTCTACAAGGAGCCAGTGACTGGGAAAAAAAAAAAAAATGGACAGAAATAAATATACAATATAAAATTAGTATAAAGATGTGTATAAATCACTTGTTTTTCTAATGTAGAGTAACACTGTCCAACAGCGACACCAGCAGATGAAGTTTTAGAGAGAGACAGACAATTATTTTTTTCAATGTAATTTGGTCAACCCATTGTGAACTGAGGTATATAATTAGACAAAACAAACAAAAAAACTATTTTTCCATCCATTACATGAGATGTGTTGAAATTGGGTAGTTTCGGAGAAAATGAGTTATTTTTCAGGGGCCTCATTTATAAAATGTTGAGTATAAAACGTCCTATATTTGATCATTTTTCAAATGTGCGTACATGTGATTTAGAGAAATAAACGTACACGTGCGTACACCTCTCTTCCAGATGTGAAAACTATGATTTGTAAATGATCTTGAAATTGTATGCAGCTGAATGGTTTCAGATCTCTGCCTTGAAAACACCTCCTAATTAATGTCATTAACATAGAAAAGAGCACCAGTCAACATCCAAATCCTTTACTTGAGAATGGTGAGCAGCAAGAATTGCTTAGATTCACATTTTATAAAGGAGGCCCCTTTTCTCTTTCTTGCTTTTTGTTTCTCTGTTGTAGTATGTATTAATAATTCTAACTCTTTATGTAAGGACTTATATTTTTACATATTTTAGCCAACAATGTCCTCAAAGTTTAATTTAAAAAGCAAAAGATTCACATATTAAGACAGTGACTTGCCGCCACCTTCTGGCCTTTTTAGTTTCATATTTAAAAGTATAATTTCATTTTAACACCATTTCACATTTCTCTGTTCAATATTTTATATTTAAAATATTAATCTCACTGGCTGTCTATCCAGGGTGTTTTGGAGAATGGACGGATGAATGGATATTATCCTCATGATGGAGAGGATAACCTCGTGGGCAGTGCTCTGACACAGTTCCAGTTCAAGTCCCATCTCTCTCTCTCTCTCTCTCTCTCTCTCCCCCTCTCTCTCTCTCATATAGTGAAGCTTCAAAGAAGTCTGTAAACCAAGTGCCACTTCATATGCAGCTTCTGTGCCACCTCTGCATTGCCAAGAAAGATTTTGTCTGTACTGATTTAATTAGGTAAAACCCCTATAATTGTCTTATTCTAATTGAATTTATTGATTGCATTTAAGCAGTGGCAGATGCAGAAAGTTGATAATGGGCGGGCCTCTAAAAGTGTGGGTGGGCCAGAATAATTCGTATCACCCCATGTTTTTCAACTGGCTTTTAATTTGGAAGAAAAAAATTGACGTACTGGTCCCTGCGTGCCACTACTGTATAAATGCCCATGACTTAAAGGTGAAGTATGTAAGATAAAGATTAAACAGTCATGAACGCGTCGAAGTGAACGGGGCACTGCATTGCAACGCGCTACAACGAACGCTTCAATACAACATTACTCGTTCAGAAAGACAAATGTTCCAGTTTATGAAAGTGATGTGACATGTAGTCATGTATGGTGTCCCATACTTGGAATTTGTGCATTTATCCCATCCAAGTGCACACACACCGTGAACACACACCTGGAGCAGTAGGCAGCCAATTTTTGCTGCAGCGCCCGGGGAGCAGTTGGGGATTCGGTGCCTTGCTCAAAGGTCTCACCTCAGTGGTATTGAGGGGTGGAAGAGAGAGCTCTGTACAGAGAGTCGGACTTGTAACCTAAAGGTTACAAAGAAAAGATTTTAGCAATATTTTAATCTACAGATGCAGTTATAGAGGTTTATTTCAGTGCTGTAAACTATACGTGTGCAGCAGCTGTACTAAAAGACCCAGTAAAGCACTGGAAGCAAGGAAGAGCGCAGAACCACTCGCTAAAATCATTCAGTTTTGAAGCGCTCGAAACGCCACACTCTGGCGACACCTGCTGGTTAAAATAGGGTAAATGCAACAGAAACTCAAACACGACGGAACGAAGCCTCGTTTGCTGAAGTCGACTTGGGGAGTTTGATATGCGCTCTGAACCCACTGATTCGAAACAAAAGATCATAAAGGTTCTGAAGCTTCATGAAGCATTGTTTCGGAGGGGGACAGACCCAGACAGCACACGTACGTCTCCAAGATATCTTTGAAAGAGAGCTTCATCTGGAAAACATCTCTTGTGTACAAACATCAGATAGAGAGGGGGAGAGAGTGAGAAGACCACTGAATCACTCAAGTCGCATTCAAATTAATGATCACAAATTACATAAGCGAGAAAACTGCAGGAACGAGTAAAACTATTAGCAATACCTTGCTCAAATTCAGGCCCTGATTGAACATTATATTAGATAGATATTTGTGAAACAAATTACCATGAATTTTTAAGGCCTGGAAATGGCCATTTTAAAATTCCATGGATTTTCCAGATTTTTTAGGACTGTACGAACCCGGTTATTAAAATATATAAGCTATACAATATTTTCGGCAACAGATTTATTTCACTTTTATTTTACTATTGAACAGCCATCCTAGTCAACTAAATAAAATGAAAGATTGTCAATTTACAGGCCACCTTAGATGGAAGTGTTTCAAGTAATTACCTTGTTAATTATAAAGTGATCTATACTTTGTTCCTCAGTTCTTGTAAAAAAATTTTTGCTATTAATTTATTTGTTTTTATTATGAAGAGATGGCTAAGGGTTGTGAATCCATTTATTGTAATATATAGAAAAGCGTTACTGCAGATCTCACAAAACAGTGAGAAAAATTTGTTAATCTCAAATAATTGGAATTGAACCTCTTTCTGTCCAACTGTGATCCAAAATTTTATTGAAATCTACAAAGGCTTGACTTTTTTTTTTTTTTCACAATATAAAAACCATGACAGCAAAATAAAACTAGAAATGAAAAAAAGAAAGCAGTCTGTAGGAAATCATTCTGTATACAGCAACAATGCTTGAATATGTTTGAACGAAGCCTCCGAACCAAAGTGTCCAGGAGGAGACTCATCTGCGTGAGGAGCGAGCCTCCAGGATCTGCACCACCAGCCGGTTCTTCAGACTGCGCAGTTTGCTGCTGTAATTCTCCTGCAGGACTGCGTCGAGTCGCAGGCGAAGACTGCGCAGACACGGCAGAGAGCTGCAGTCCGGCACATTCAGCAGCGTGTGGAAGAAGTCCTGCCAGAGATCAGCGTGAACGTTCCTGAAAGACAGAGACAGACCGAGAGAGAGAGAATGAACATCACATTCGCCTCCAAATGTTTAGAGCTGGCGAGTTCATCACTTGTCAGCACATGATCCAGCATGCATTGATGTTACCTTTTGAACACTCCATTTGTCCTCCAAACGCCACCTTCCTCTTTAACTTGCATGTACGTCCCAAACAGCATACAGTAGACCGTGCCGGCAATGCCGAAATAATCCGTCTGTTAGAAGAGTGAGACGACAGGCATGAGTACGCACTTGTCAAACAGTACACTAAACCAGCTGGACTGGATAGAGAATCATAATGAACCATAACGTTAACTATATTAGTGTCTACACCATTATCTGTCCCTTTACATGCTCAAGCTCAGTTAAAGCAGGATGGATTCTGATTGGCTATCAATGATTTTATCGTCCATCTATTACAGGCTTTTACCTCCCGTATCATTATGCACACGGAGAACATGAACAGATTTCATGATGGTTACCTGGTAGCTCCAGGGTCGGCCGCTCAGCATCTCCACACACTGGAAGCCCGAGGTCATGCATTTAGCAGTGAACGCAGTGCCTTCTGGGAAAAGCGTCATATCGATGCTCTGCCCCAGATCAATCAGAGCCAGGCCGTGCTCCAGGTGATCCCGCTCAAAGCAGTCGTTCTCCAGAAACCTGAAGAACAGCGACGGGACACGTCATTCAGCCTGCACCAGCTGGACACTGCAGTGAGACTCTGCGCAAGTACATACCTCTCTCCCAACAGGAAGTTGTCAGGCTTGATGTCTGCGTGTATGATGTTGGCCTGATGCAGCAGCTCAACCATGTGCAGGATGCAGACAGTGAAGTAGAGCACCAGAGGCTGCGGCATCACCTTCTCACTGCGGCTCTTGTACAGGTTTACAGCGCTCTGGAGGACGACAGGACAACACCACAGATCAGGGACAGTCGCTTGTGTGCTTGACAGGAAGTGTCAGTGGCTTGGCCTGTTTTCACTGCATCTCACTGGTTCACAGACAGTGGTACGACACTTCAGATATGGGGCTGGTTGAGAAATTACATGGACTTTGTCCAACATCAAGCTTTTAGGTTAAAAATTATGTTTTTGCATGAGGCAAAACAGATGAAAAAGGAGACACTGTTTCTAACAGTAAGTGTTATTTTAGTATTATTTATATTCTATTTACAAATTTTAGCTGCTATATTTTCAGTTTTCATTTTAGTAATTTTGTCACATGCTATGGTCATTTTCATTACTTTATTACTTTAAGTTTAGTTTAGGTTTAATAATTTTTCGCTGCAGATAGCTTCGTGGGCAGCACGCTGACATAGCGTCGTTGTGCTTCGGGTTCAAGTCCCGGCTCGCGGACCTTTCCTGATCCTGTCCCCCTCTCTCCCTCCCACTTCCCCCTTGGCTACATTTTGTGTTTATGGACAAAATTTGTGTTCTTTACTGGTCAGTCAAATCAGTAATGAAAACCTGGCCTTCATCTTTGAGGACAGTAGAAGTGCCCATCGCCTGATTGGCTGAGATGTGTCTTCCTCACCAGGAGTGTGCCACAGTTGTGCAGCTCTCCGATCAGGACGCTGCCGTTGGTGAAGAGGTGTGCAGAGTATATGGTGTTGAAGAGGTGCCGCACACTGGGCTGCAGACGGGTGTTCAGCTGGCTGTCGATGTAAAACTCCCATGGGTTCGCTGGCTTCTGCACCTATGAGGCCAGTAGAGGAAGACACAAGCTATTTGATGCATCACATGACAAAGCTGCTATTCACTCAGTTTCTTCTCAATGTAGCACATCATCACGCAAACCATTCTTTGAACGCATTACTAATATATTTGTATCAGATGTGTGTGCTTCTTGTCACCTTTAGGAAGAGTTTCTGTGTAGTCATGAGGTTGGTGGCCTGGTAGACTGTAGCAAACGCTCCCTGCCCAAGAACAAAGTCCACTCTCAATGACTCTCCAGCTGAGGGTGACACATGAAGATACATTAGCATTTGCTCAACATTGACCTCAATCAGCACAGTAACAGTAGGAAGTGAACCATCACGGGATGACATCTGTACAGCAGGGCTGATTGAAGAGAATGAGGTTCATTCTTGTGTTACACAGTACGTTTGAGCTTCCGCACGAACCAGTGAGGTGTTACGCAGCCCTTTAATAGTTTTGCCCAACACTACTGTAGATACGCCTCATGAACAATCAATCATCGCAACTACACAATGATAAAGCTTGTCAAGTAAACAGCACTGAAAGGCGAGAAGCGCTGGCTAGATTAGCAGGACATACCGATCTGGACAGTCATTTTGGGCGTGATGCTGGGCAGGCGACAGCTCCAGACAGTGAGGTTGGGGTGGGAAGAGAGAGGAGGCTGCAGGCTGGAAAGCAGAGACACGATCAGCTCCTCGTCCCATGGGTCTGACACCAGCTGAACACAATCTGTAGAAACAATCACATAATGAGGAAACAATACATTATAAAGACATATGTAAGATGAAATCTGAACAGGCACTAATACCTGCTTTGGATGTGTCCATGGGGCTCATGGGAGCACTGGGTTTCCTGGAGCTCTGCGGTGGGCTGGTCATGACATCCAGATCCGGTTCTGTCGGCCGCTGTGGGCTGTCAGTGCAGAACCAGTCCGGGTCTGGACTCCTGGACTCCTCCGGAGCAGCTTGTTTTGGACTCATTAAAAGAGATTCATGCAACATCTGAAGTGATTTCCCCCCTGATTTCCTCTGCTGGAACGATTTTTTGGGAAGCAGAACGTCTACTTCCCCCAGTGCAGAGAGCATGTCAAGATCCTGCTCTGCCGCTGGCTCTGAGCTCATTGCCCACAGGAAGTCTGTTTTGGGTGCTTTCTCCGGGCTCTGGTAGACGGTCCAGGTGGGCTGTGTGGCTACAGAGACCGGAGCCGGACTCATCATGACGTCGAGATCTGGTTCTGCTGCGTGGGCCGAGTGGTCCACCTGGAACCAGTTCAGCCCCAGGGCAGCTTTCGGACTCATGAGGACATCTTCCTCCAGGGGGACATCCTGCTGCTCCAATGGCTTCTTACGTCTGTGAAAGGACCTCTTCGGAAGGAGAACATCATTGACTGCTTGATCCAATGGGACATCTGGGTCTCTGGCTGGAAGCGTGGGCTGTTTCTCTGGGCTCTGATAGATGCTCCAGTTCGGTCTGCTGCTCATGGACTCATCCTGTGTCCTCAGGGCTGTTTGGTCGGGGAAGGACAGGGCAGCCAGTGGATGTCTGCTGCTGCAGCTGCTTTGGGCCAGAGAAAGCCCTTGAGTCTGTTGAGCCAACGATACACCCTCGCCAACAATCGTGCCCTGAGCTCGCATGCTGCACTCCGCCAGCTCTGACGGCTTCTCCTCCACTGGACTTTGCTCTATGATTGGACTGCAGGCAAATGAGACACTGGCCCATCAGCTACAAGACACGTTTGCTTACACAGCAGTTAGAACAGAAACAAAGCCACAACTAAAGAGAAAGCCTTGGCGTATAATTCACAGGAAAAAGCTTACTTCTGCATTGCAAATTAAAGTGCATACTGTATGTACACTATGGACAAAATGCAACTCTCTTGCATGCAAGAAACAACCAGATGACCCAATCTACTGAGTTCATGACATTAAAATGCTCCCATCTGAACAAAATAAAGTAAGACTACTAGGGTACACTTCGAGGTGAAAAGCCATCTTGTGATTTTGCCATGACAGAGTGTGAGGTTGAAGTTAGGATAGAATATGTCACCACTACATTTACATCACGCCCCCACTGTCATTTTGCTTTTTATAGAACAAAACAATTTAATTCAGTTGGATAACGGTCGCGTCAATCCCATCCAGCTCATTCAACATGAGCTGTAGAGTCGTACGTAGAACAGCAGGAATCAGAATTCACTGATCACATGACAAAAATAAGTGACGAGATGACTGACAAGACTATGGCGGAGGATTCGTTGCGCAACAAAGCCTAAGAGTCTGAGAAGACTCATATGAAATCATACAGGAGAGAAGCCAGTCAGTTGAGTTTGTGGCAAAACCTTTTACATTGCTTGAGTATTGTTGTCTTTGACTGCATATGATAATTCATACTCAAAGTAGAACTGAAATTACATTCATTACAAGATAATTAGTTACATCAATCTCGTGTCTCGTCACACCCCTATACACTACTGATCAAAACTTAGGGGTTTTTACTGTTTTTGAAAAGTCTCTACTGCTCACCAAGGCTGCATTTATTTGATCAAAAATATTAAAAAAAAAAAAAAAAATGGTTACACTATTTCGATGGTCCACTTTAGACATTCTACTAACTATAAGTAACTTTGCAACTACATGTCAACTGAGTCTCAGAGTATATTACTAAACTGTTAGGTTAGGGT
The DNA here is from genome assembly GCF_019924925.1 of Ctenopharyngodon idella. Taxonomy (NCBI): domain Eukaryota; kingdom Metazoa; phylum Chordata; class Actinopteri; order Cypriniformes; family Xenocyprididae; genus Ctenopharyngodon; species Ctenopharyngodon idella. Next base: position 1,208,868 of record NC_067239.1, on the reverse strand, counting down.
TAAGAATAAGTTTACATGTAGCTGCAAAATTACTTATACTCAGTAGAATGTATGTTGGGGAGCATCAAAATAAAGAGTTAGCAGATATTAAGCAGACAGTCTAGTAATACTCTAATGACTGCTAGTTGCAAAGTTACTTATAGTTATGTCTAAAGTGGACCATCAAATAGTGTTACAAAAAAAAAAAAAAATCTTACTGGCCCCAACAAAAAAAAAACTGAGATCAAGTCCATGTGTCTCCATACGTTTAACAGTTCAAATGAACTCCGATGACAGAAACTGAAAGAAAAACAGACACACTCTATAACAGCATATAGAGCTGAACTGCTGTTGTGTTCAGTGAGGACGATACCTGAGTTTAGTGGGCTGTCGTACATAAGGGTTTTCCTCTGAACCGGCGATGGTCATGACCACTGCGTTTTCCTCTGAGAGACGACAGTCACAAATCAAATCCAGATGAACACAAGAGTAGCAGATAAACAGTGTTTTGTGATATCCTGAGGTTGAATACCTTGCCCCTGCTCCATATCCCACGTGTGCGGCGCATGAGGGTGGAGGGGTGTGGACACCAGATGAGCGGACAGGCTGAAGTCACGGGTGTGGTTGGGACACGGGCCTACCGAGACGTTCCGCGCTCCCCACATGGTGCTCTCATCCGTGATGAACTCGGTGCTGACGGGAGTGTCCTGATAAAGACAAACACTGTCAAGAAGGCAACATCCTGGGACCACACAGACTAGAAAATATTAGGATGATTACTGGCTGCTATAGCTAGGTTTCCATCCTAAGTTGTGAATTTAAATGTACGCACAACATTGGAATAAATCACAAAAAGTTGCTGCAATCAGGCTATTTTTTTTCCTCCATCATAAATGAGCTCGTCTCAGAGCGGCAGATGAAACGCAATAAATGCTGTCATGATCTCTTGCATTCGGATGCTGCCATTTGGGAACAATCGTGTGAGATGCTTCTGGAGGGAATTAAACCAAATCATTCTGATGACAGACTTGGACTCAGGTGTTTCAGAATGACCAAACCAACATTTGAGATGCTGCGATGGGATTGGTCTGCTGGTTAGTTCAGTTATCCAATCACAGCCTGAGGCAACATCACCTGAGGTTTTGAGGGATTTTTACAGTAAATGTGTTTCCGTCTTTGCACATGTTTTCTTCGGATAAAAATGTATCCACCTCAACAGAGCACATAACTTTGTGCATTTTTTAGAATTCAGGTGCATTTTGGTGTTTCCATTCAGCGTTTTTTTATGCCATGTCCCAAAATTCACATAGAAATAGGTGGATGGAAACACAGCTTTTGACTCCACACTGCTAACAGTACTCACATTGGCTTTTGACACTGGGATTTCTGTCAGTGCTCGGATCACCGCTGGTTTGCTTCTCGCCTGATCAGAACTGAAGGACAGACGGAGAGCACACAGTCAGAGCGCTCTCTCCATGACAGACTGAGAGAGTCACATTACTGAATGAACGAAGGCCTCGACTCACCCTCCATTCTCCTGCTCATCAGTGTCCTGGTAAATCATGAATGGAGTTGTGCTGGGTGCTTTAACACACGAGGGGGCGCTACCTGAACACAACATCACACAGTCAGAGCACATTCAGTGTTCTTCAATAAAAATGATTACTTCTGACACTTAATTTATCCTTTTTTTAGTAGACTACTCAATCATCAAAATAATTGGTTGATTACAGCCCTAGATATGATTGATTGGCTGTTATGTTGCACTTTACAATCACGATAAAATCCTTATTTTATCTTGGTCAAAGTGGATGTAATTAAAAAAAATTAATTCACTCAATAAAAAATCCTAATCACTCAATATTTAATATTTGGTCACTTCATCCACTTCTTTATGATACAAATGTTACTGCGACTAATTTCTTTAATTTCTAATGATCTGAAACAGCATCAGATGAATTAGAGATGTGCAGCTACAGGGCTGGAGCGTGTGTGTGTTTGAATGTTCAGAGCAGGACGTACTAATTCTGCAGCTCTTCTCAAAACTGTCCTCCGGCTGAACAGGTGCTGTTGAACATGGACTCCTGGAGGAGGGTGGGGGCCTGAAACATGTCCATGATCACACCTACAGGACACACACACACACATAATGGCAACAGCCACACATAAACACCACCAACAGCACACTGAATTGAATGACAAACACTGCACTTGACCAGAGCTGGACGGTGCGACGGCAACTACCTGCATTAATGCAGTTCTGATGTACACCACAGTCAGCTACCGAACATCAGCTTTGAATGCGGCTCACAACTTTATTTGTGACATTTAAAGGAGGACCTCTTATGTTTTTTCCCTATGTTCATCTGTCTTTAGTGTGTAATGCTGTTGTTTGAAAAAGCTCTGCAAAGTTCAGAGCTCAAAAACAACATCAAGACTTTAAAGAAAAGAGCATAAGACCTCTTTAAATAAATCACCTTTTAATTCTAAGTAAACAAAATGACCATCCAGCCCTACACAAGGTGAACGCATGATCTCGAGCTTTGAATCAGAGGTGTGTGTTCTTACCCAAAGCCTCACGTGTGTTGACAGTGGGAGAAGGAAGAACACGGGACGGCGTGGCGTGAACAAAACCCAGAGATGAGTTTGGAGTAACATGAGAGTGATTGAAAGCCCCACATGATGCTGAGTGTGTGTGTGTGAGAGAGAGAGAGAGAGAGAGAGAGAGAGAGAGAGAGAGAGAGAGAGAGAGAGAGAGAGAGAGAGAGAGAGAGAGAGAGAGAGAGAGAGAGAGAGAGAGAGAGAGAGAGAGAGAGAGAGAGAGAGAGAGAGAGATTAGTGAGTGCACTTACAGCAGCTCTACAGGATCGAATGAACGTGAGGAGAAATACTCACTGTCTGCAACATTTCCATCCGCATCTCCCTGATCACACGCGGCACTACAGATACACAAACACACATTTACAACAGCTTCTACTGCATCAAATCATCACGAAAAACACCTTGGTGGACAAATGGCCTATAACCTTTGCAAAATCCAGTGAGGAGAAAGGGCTGAGAGTGAACGAGAGAGAGAGTTTGAACCAGAGATGCAGTTTACTGCTTTCGTATTCCTGCTTTTAACTTTTATTTCACACTGGTTTTAGTTTTTTTATTAATGAATCATTACTTGATTAAAAAAAATTTAAAAAAACCAAGGGAATATTATACACATCAATTCTGCAATTAATGAAATGATATAAGGTAATTGTTAGGCATTAAAAATTATGCAAAAATCTTGGCGCGCACGGAACGGTCATGTTTTGTGTGCTACTCCACCCCCATCATCCGGTGGATGTTGTGTGTTTGACACTCACGGATCTCTGTTCTCGGGGACGGCACTGCAGCTGCTCTGGATCAGGGATGTGCTGTGAGGCACCACTGCTGTGCTCTCTGACAGCCGGTCCATCTGTCCCAGCAGACTTTCTCTACAGTCACTCACACACTCGGGTCGGGAGCCGTGCGCTGCACTGGGAAGCGGAGCCATCAGCGGATGGCTGGTTTCTGGTATGCTGCTGTCCCGTGTCCCAGCATGCCCTGTGGAGGTGTCAGTGCGGAGCTGCAGTCCTGTCTGAGGCCTGGAGGACCATGCTGGCTCAGGAAGATCGACTCGGTGCAACACTGCTCTCTGCTGCTCCTGCACATCATCAAAAACAAACAAATCATCATTCAAAGCCTAACAACTTACTCTGTCCCTGAAATGATTTTTATGTTTTGCAATCCACATTGATTTAAAGTAGCTTTACAGAAAATCGAAGATCAAGACACCCTCCACCCTCCATTTCTGATACCAGCAAACCAAGTATGAAAAGACGGACAGGCACAGAGAGCTTCTGATTGGACAGAAGTGTTTATGAGTGCCACTCAAGGGGGTGTGTTAGTCAGAACAAGATATCTGGATCTCTACCCTAAGAGTGGGTGTCACTGGGTTTCTCTCAGGGTCTAGAGTCACGTTCTTCTCCAGATCTTCCAACAGCTGCTTCATCTTCCTCACCTCCTCCTCCTCTTCCCAAAGCCTGCGCTGCTCCTCGGCTGATCAAACAACAAGTCATTAGAACAGCAGAACTGTGTGGATGGGGCTTTATTGTGCCACTATTCAACAGGAACTATATACGCTGTCTGGATTTTGTCTAGCAGCAGACGCAGAGCATCGTCCACATCTGAAGGGTCTGTCACATGAGCTCATGCAGTGTAAAACTGAGCATGTGTTTGTGTAAAGTGGGAACATCTCACCCAGTCGTCGCTGCTCTTCCTGCTGTCTACGTTTAGCAAAGTAGCGTCTGGCTCTGAGCTCCTCAAAAGACAGCTCCGACCCCTCACACTGCAGCTCGTTCATACAGTACATGGACACACACTCCACACTGCTACTGCCGCCCGTCCGGACCGGGTTATTCTCGGAGCGAGAGATTCTGAAGATGCAATGACAACACCATCATCACCAAACTCACTGCACAAGCCTCTACTGAACATCACACATCGACAGGTAGCTCACACTCACTGTTGAGCATGAAGATAATGTCACAAACACTTACACGCGCACCATTCGAGGAGCAGGAGAGGCCGCTTCTGGATCCTGCAACAGAGATTGTTGGTCAACAGTTCAGTTCACTCTAAAATGGAAATACCGTCAACGTTTGTTCACCCTCATGTTAGTCCAAACTTGCATGACTTTCTACTACTGTGCACAAAGATTCTGAGGCCAGTGTTGATCCATGAAACTGCAGTTAATGAAGTCTGGAGCTTTCAAGAAAAACGCCAAAAGCACTATGACAGCAGAGCCACTTTATTCCAAGGCGTTTGAAGTCATACAATTCTTTGTGTGAGAATCAGATGGAAAGGTACATCATTATTCACTGATAATTTTCTGTTAACTGATGAGACTGGATCACTGAGTCAGCGAGCTCAACTCAAGAGCCAGTCCGATTCATGAACCAGATCTGAATGATTTGATCAACCGATTCATTACAGAGAGAGGACTCAAAAGAATTATTTGCTCATGAATCAATCGAACATTGCTGCTTCTCTCACAATCATGCCAAAGACAGCTAGACAACATTATATTCAGTAAATAACACAAATTTGGGTCTGGTTTCCACACAAAGCATCATGTGACTTCAGAAGAGTTGGAGTATAGTGCATGAGCCCATATGACAATTGGATATGGACAGTTATGATTCTGTTGTACGTTCTGAGAGAATTTTACTTGTCCAACCAGACAAGTAGCTTGATTAACACCAATAATGAACAGCTGTAAAAAATTCAAAAGCTTTAACAAAAGGATGCAAAACAAGTCTCAAAATAAGCCCATGTGACTCATGCTGCACAGTTGAATTGTTCTGAATGCATATGATTCAGTTTGATGAATACCTAATCAAAATATAGATTTTTTTAACAAAAATCTTGACCTCAGCTGCTGCTCTCCTGTGCACGACTGCATGAAAAGAAAAAGCACGCTAGAGCATAGTGTTAAGAAATCAAGATGTATAAAATAAATGCTTTTAATCTCCAAAAAAAAAAAAAAAAAAGCATGCATGCAATTTAAACTCGGAGGAGAATGTGTTGGTTTGTTTTTCACTTTAACATATTTCCCTTTTCCCTCAGGACTCTCCTCATGTTCAGGCTTGTAACGACATGATTAAAAAAAATGACAGACTCTTCATTTCTCAGTGACCTGTTCCTGTAATGTTCATAAATTAGATAGTCATGAACAGAGAACAAGGTCAGGCTGTACCTTGCACTGCGGCTGAACAGCTTCTCTCTGTCGGGGGTTTTGATTGACCAGCTGCGAGTTCTGCAGCGGCTGCCGCACATGATCTGAGTGATGAAGATGCAGAAGTGTAAAGATTACAGTCATCGGTCACAGTACAGCGAGTGATGAGCACAAACAGAAGTAACTTTACCTGATGCTGCTGTCTGAGTGTTCATCCGTCCCTGGAAGAGCCTGCAAACACATTACATCAAAGAAGCGTGCAGTGAATCGAATGTTCTGAACATCATGGCAGTCGTGATTGTGGCTCACGACTGCGACAGAAAAGTTTTAATGTGGGCACAGTAAAATTTAAAAGATATACTTGATAAACTTGATCTAACCCACAATAATTACTTAAATTGATAACATGTCAGGTTGATATAGTCAGATTAACTGAGATGTGTGACTACGCAGGTGACGCAGTAAGCACAGTGAAGGCTTCCGTGTTTATGTCAGAACTCCGACTCATTATTGGCCGGCACCTGTATCAGCATCACACGCATGCGTCGTGCTGATCACGTGATCAGCTTTGGCCAATACTGAGCCACTTTCAGATGTAAACACGGAAGCCTTCACTGTGCTACGTCAGGTTAATGACAGGAAAGAGATTGTTGAATAGTCATTTTTGTCTTGTTTTTGCACACAAAAAGTATTCTCGTCTCTTCATAACATTAAGGTTGAACCACTGCAGTCACATGACTGTTTTAGTACCTTTCTGGACCTTGAAAGTGTTGATTATATTGCTGTCTATGGACGAGTCATATACCTCTCAGATTTCATCAAAAATAATTTGTGTTCCAAAGATGAACGAAGGTCTTACAGGTGTGGAACGACAAGAAGGTGAGTAATTAATGACAGAAATTTCATTTTTGGGTGAACTAACCCTTTAAGTATAATCAGAATGGTGTGTTGATGATATGGAGAGGCTGTGTCTCACCTGTACTGCTGAAGCACACCGTCCTGTGGCTGAGCCTTGTTCTCCACAGCTCTCTGGTACACCATCTCAGCCTGGGACAGCTGCCCTCTCTTCTCAAACTGATGGGCCCAGTCTATATACAGCTCCGCCGTCTGCGTCCCCACGCCTCGGCCGTGAAGACGGCTGTACACCTCGATCGGGTCGCTGTAGAAATTGGCCTGGACAGAGAGAAATAGGTGTGCGTTGATCTCACAGAGCAGGACCCTGCATTCAGAAGAGTGACTGTGAGAGTGTAAGAGTGAACCTACAAATCTGACGCAGTGGGTGACGTATCGCGGGTCATTGTGGTATCGTTCATCTTGAAGGAAGGTCTGAACGATGCGCTCCAGCACCACAGACAAACCCTTCCTCTCTTCCAGTGACAGCTTGCTCTCTAGAAACTGTACAAACCTGCCACAGCACAAACCAGCCATGAGTAACAGAGTAACAGCATAACTATAATAAAGACATTAAAGATGTTCTTACTTATCCCAGGGATCTAGTGGGTCATCTCCAGCATAACTGCGCACGCTCAGCTCAAAGGCCCTGCAGTGATGATCAGATCAACAGGAACACATTAGTAACAATCACACAAGATGATGATGTGGTTTCACAAAGCCAGAACTCGTTTACTGCATCTCTCTCTTGTTATACATATTCTCTTGTGTAATAAATCTTTACACATCACACAGTAAACAGATGAACACTATGTGAAGCAGCCACAGATTTAAAGACATATATTAGCTCTCATACCGCATGAATACAAAATGTGATAAAACCACGACAAACACAGAGAAGTGAGACACACAGTTGTGTTATATAGAATAAAACATCATGGTATTGTAAGAAACCATATTGAAAAAAAAAAAAAAGAAACAATAAACGAACGGAAGTGGACTGAATCATAAACATTATCAGGACGAATACACACTCTGTCAGATGCTAACACGCTACTTACTGAAAATAAGAATTAATATCCATCGTTTCTTCTTGTTGCACACAAAAAGTCCGAGGGTTAATGTTTACGGCTAAGCGAGATTCATTTAAAACACTTTAATGAAACTATTAATACCTAATAATTCCGCTAACTAGCACCGCTGTAGTAACTGCATATTGACAACAACGAACTATTTTCAAATTTACCCCTTACCCAATCATTAGCCTTCATGTGGATCAATAGCCAATCAGAGTCCGACACAGTAATGCGTCACCGCTGTACGGCGGCAATGGGCGGAGTAAACATGAATATTTATGAGTTTCCTCTGCGGAGCACAAAAACTGTTTTCAGCCTAGAAAATAATTATTCTTCCATGTACAACATTTTATAGATTGTGGCTTGTGTTATTAATGTTTGCAGTAGTGATGGGAGAAACGAAGCTTTTCAAAGCTTCGAATCAATTGAACCAATTGCTTCGCAAAATGATTCACTGTTTCGAAGCGTTCGAAACACCACACGCTGGCGACCCCTGCTGGTCAAAACCGTGTAAATGCAACAAAAACTCATGCCAAACATGCAAAAAAAAAACAGCTTTTACAAATCCATTGCAAATGTTTTATTGAAAGTATAATCTATAAAATGGAATTAACTAATCACCTATTACGATTAAATATTAAGTGTCTGTATAATATGTATTCTTTTATCAATTTCCAAGGCTTGTTTTGTTTATTCTATGGATGGGTCAGCTAAACAGAGACTATTACTATTATTCCTTTAAATTATACAAATACCTCATTAAGACGTCTACAATTGTGTAAAACTCATCAGGGATCAGGTAATAGACAGACACTTGTTCAATGTTCCGCCGCTGGGGGGCGATCTCAGTGAATTCGCATGATTCATAGAGACAGAGCGACACGCGTCATAATCTGAAAATCCAATCGTCTCCGTTGACTTTGTATTGCGTGAGGCTGCCTCCTTGTCATTTCTGACTTATAACAAAAAAACAGAACAATGTCTAAAAGCTGCTATACGACAAGGTGTACAGAAAACAAGCTAAAAAAAAAATCCCAATAGTTTTTATAAGCTGTCGACCCAAAAAACGAGCGTTTAAGGACTATAAAGTGGATACAGGCAGTGAGACAGAGCACAACGGGTCATATGACTATGAGAACTACGCCCACTGGAGGGTAACGTAATCAGCTTTAAGGCATTGTTCTGTTTTTTGTTATAAGTCAGAAATGACAAGGAGGCAGCCTCACGCAGCCTCAGGGATGACGTGATTTTGTAGGCCAACCCGGAAGTTAGCGGCGCACTGGTTCCCTCAATCGAAAGCCTATGCATTTTTCCCATAGACTTTTGAAAAATCGCAAAAAATAAGCTCTGTGTTTAACAAAGGGTTATGACACTTACACGTTTTGTCTATCAAGATAATCTTTACAAGTTAACACAACATTTATACATTTTGAAGCCTAAATAAAGTCGTCAGATATAAAAAGCTAATAGGCTATAAACGGACTACAGCACACCATGGTTGCGGATCAACGTCACCATCACCAAGCTTCCTCAAACTTTAAAAAATAAACTTTATTTAAAAACATGCTCGCTGATTATGATCTGCGCTGTGTATGAATACTTATCCACTTTTTCATGAGAAATCCTGTCCAAATGTTTGTCATGATGATGTCTAAAATCCCTGCCAAAGGAAGTAGTCACTTTTAGCAATTTGTTAGCAACCGCCGTTTTTAAGACACAATAAAGTTTTAAAAAATCACAAGCGGGTTATAACTGGTGTGTTTTATGTCATAGATCAGAACGTGAAAATATTTAGAGGCTTTGTTAACCACAGACCTTATTTCAGGCGATTTAGCAAAAACCCATTCAAAAAACCCATTGACTTTGGGGCGATGGAACCGGAAGTCCTAAAATGCTAACTCGCTTCCGGGTTTTGCCTACAAAAACATGTTATCCCTGAGGTACTCTATACAAATTCAATGGAGACGGTTGGATTGTTTTCCCCCCCGGTGTGGGTGTGGCCTAAATGCGCTGTGTCTCTATTGGTTCACGGAGATCAGCGGTGAACCACTGAAATTTCAAAACGTTTTGAAACAGTTATGACGTGACGAAGCCTCGTTTACTGAAATCACGTGACTTTGGCAGTTTGAAACACGCTTCGAACCAATGATTCGAAACAAAAGATTCGAATCAAACAAAAGTTTTCTAAGGTTTCGAAGCTTCATGAAGCAGTGTTTCGAAAGTGCCCATCACTAGTTTGCAGCTATTAATTTACCAGAATTGTTGTTATTTTGTTGTTGTAGCTGTTTGTTTTGGAAGGAATGAAGCTGTTATAACTCTGTGTGTGTTACAGTACCTGCATTACCCGTCCTCACAGTTTCCTAGTTTGCAGAAGCACTTCTGATGGAGGAGCCTTGAATTTCTCATGTCATATATGAGGCCAATATTGCACACATACATGAAGACATGAGTTAAAAACCCTTATTCATTCAGCAGGCATTATTATTCTAATATATGGGATGTGTCACGATCACTGTCTGTTCCTGTCAGTTCCTGGACTCCACTTCCCATAATCCTCCCTTCCAATCACATGCACCAATCACCAATTGCCACACACACCTGCAGATCATTACCTGGACTATTTAAGACACACACACACACACACACCCTTTGCGAAGTCTTGATTTGCCCCGGTGATCAACTCTGAGCGTTTTCTTGTGGACTGTTTACCCTGGTACCGTTGGATTGTTTATTCTCTGTGACCCTTGCTGCCTGCCCTGATCCTTGCCTGTACCCTGATACTGTTTGTCTGCCGCCTGCCTCGACCATTGCCTGTCCTTGTTTATGTTCCTGCCTTTGCCCTTGTCTACCTGTGTAAATACTGTTCTTAATAAAGCTTGCAAATGGATCCCCGCTCTGCCGACCCATCATTACAGGATGATGGATGGATTATGCATGTGATGATCAATATATTGTACAACATGACCTTGATTAGAAATCCTACATGACGTGAGTAGTATTTTTCAGTTTTTTTTTTTTTTATGTATGACCATGTATTTTAAATTTGTAAGATTATTTTCATATAGATGTGTTGTAAATATTTTATTTTTTAGATGAATTTTACATGAATGTGAACCATGCAAAGGCTGTCACTGGGATTGCATAAGCAGTAACAATTTTCACAGTCTTTCATGAGATTTTCACTAGTCATGTGTTTGTGTCTGTATTTGTGTTTAAATCCCAAATTATTAAACAAGCTTTTTTTCTTCCATGTCTTGTAAAACTTGAATATATGAGGAACCTCATAATTTAAAAGTGTGATTTCTAGATTGGAAATTAATAACTTCTTAAAATGCTATGGGCATTTGAATAATTCATATATATATATATATATATATATATATATATATATATATTATATATATAGTAACATCAAGCTCTAAAGTATTTTATTTTTTATCTAAAAATAGAGTAAATGAGGTTTCTTTTTCAAATCTTCATTCTTAATACTTATCCAGTAAATAAATTACTGATAGTAAATTCATTGGATAAAAAGCGTGAGAATCCTAAAACATTCAGCTCTTCAAACTTCCAGAAATCTAATTGATCTTATTATAATTATTTTAGTTACTGGATCTTATTTTAATCTATGGACACTATTAGTGTCTGTAAAATATAAACAACTCTGTATCATTACTGTGATGCCACGACCAAAGACGCCTGTGTGAATGTGTTCGGCTGTTAATAAATAACACAAGAAAACATCTAGAATAAACTAGTCAACGTCACTAATCGTTGTTGGACAATCTATACAACTCAAAATCATCTTTGCAGAAGAACAAAGATCAAATAAAGAACAAATCACAACTCAAAACGCAAATATTACAATGCTGTAATCACTGTCCATTACATTTTTAATGCTGTTACCACTAACTAATCAACTAATGTTGAACTTCAGTTTATAAAACTAAAGCCACACAGCACACGTAAGACTGACATTATCTACAAAACAAAGCCTGACTGTAGTCTGTATGTGAAGAGATTCAATCAGCAATATAGTATTTATCAAATATGACACTCATATATTCAAAGCACCTACAGCTAGACCAGTATGACCTTAAAGGGATAGTTCAGGCAAAAATGAAAATTCTGTCATCATTTACTCACCCTCAAATTGTCCCAAACCTGTATGAATTTCTTCTGCTGAACACAAAAGATGATATTTTGAAGAAAATACAAAAGAAACCTGTCTGATAACAGGATCAGTGGTGTGGAGAGTAAGACGGGTGGCGTGAGCTTTTGATACGACTCACCTGTATCCAAACTCATTCTTCTACCTTTTCCCATTGCATATCAGTTTGGAGAGACGTTTATTTTAAATAAAAATTAAGAAAATATTTGGAAATAAGTGGAAAAAAGGTGTCTAGTGGGTATTTAGTAGTGTTCATAAAGTGTTTATCGGTTAGAAATAGGTGTAGGGGAGGTCATGTAAAGTACAGTAATGTCCCAATAAAGCAGCATCCATTTATGATTACAGAGATATTTCAGTCAGAGCCGAGGCTCGTGGAGAACTAATAAAATTATTTAAAAAAAAGAGATGCTGATGAAGATTTTCTAGTTATCATTATGTATGTAATACTGCTATTGCCCCATTGTGCCTGCAGGTGGCACTGCCATTTGTAATTATTAGTTGTTGTGTTCTTTAAAATAAATCCAGAAGTATAGTATCCCTGAATGTTGGCTGTGTTATTTGAATGTGGTTTACCCCAAGTGTTTTCTACATGTTATGATAGTGAAAAACATAACATAATTGGTGACGAGGTGGATTAACTTACCATGACGCTACCACAGTGAATTGTGAGTAGTTAGGTGTACTACAACCTTTATTTTATTTTATTTGCATAGCTAAAGTGAGTTTGGTGAGCTAGGATGGCTGTTACTATTGGCCACATGGAAGCTTTTGATGAAAACGTTGAACCGTGGACCACTTATATATACTTATATGCTGATGCAGTGTCCAATGATGATGACACGCTCTGATTTAGCTCTGTGTAAACTGTCACAGCCAGGAGAAAAGTCCAGTATCATTGTGAAACCAGAAATTGAAAGTATGCCACTGGAAATGGAACTGGACACGGGCGCGGCAGTGTCATTGATTTCAACAGAGACTTATGATCGAATATTGAAACACCTGCCCCTATGCTCAATGGACATTGTTCTTCGAACATACACTGGACAAGCATTGCGTCCTGAAGGTGTAATTGATGTACATGTGAAAATGGGTAAGCAGACAGCTGTTCTTCCATTGTATGTTGTGCAGGTGGACTATCCACCACTCTATGGTAGAGAGTGGTTACGTCAGAACAAACTGAGCTGGAAAGAAATAAAAACAGTCAAATTGAAGACACTAGAAGCTGTGCTGCAGAAACATTCTGCTGTTTTCTCTAAACAGTTGGGGGACATGAAGAGCATCAAAGCTAAAATAACATTGAAATTTGAACACAAACCTAAGTTTTGCCAGCCCACAGTCGTTCCGTATGCTGTTCGTCCAAAAGTCGAAGCAGAGCTGAACTGTCTCACTGAAATGGGAGTATTGTCACCAGTACAGTACAGTGAATGGGCTGCTCCAATAGTCCCTGTTGTAAAGAAAAATGGAGCAGTGTGCATCTGTGGTGACTTTAAGGTGACAGTAAACCCTGTCTTACACATTGAACACTATCCATTACAGTGCATTGAGGACCTGTTCACTTCATTAGTGGGAGGACAATGTTTCAGCAAAATTGGACTTGTCACATGCTTACCTTCAAATGAGGGTCGAGGAGGAGCCCAGGAAGTTCCTCACAATTTCCACACAGAAAGGGCTATTCCAGTACAATCGCCTTACGTTCGGGATCGCTTCGGTGCCAGCCATATTCCAGCGAGCTATGGACCAAATATTACAAGGTCTGCCTAATGTCCATTGTTACATGTATGACATTCTGAAGCTGAACACCTGGAAAACCTGGATGCAGTCCTTGGACGACTGGAGCAGTTTGGCTTGCATGCTGAAAAAGGGAAATGTGACTTCTTCAAGGACTCACTGGAACACCCGGGTCACATAATTGATGCTGAAGGTTTGCACACGTCACCTCAAAAAGTAAGTGCAATTGTCAATGCACCAACTCCATCAAATATCACACAACTGAGATCATTTCTTGGTCTGTTAAACAATTACGGGAGATTCATACCCAATCTGGCAACCATAGTGAACCCTCTGAACGCACTGCTGTGTAAAGGTAAACACTGACGGTGGTCTGCAGAGTGTGATGCTGCATTCAAAAAGGCAAAAGAACAACTGGTGTCACAAAATGTTTCGACACACTATGACCCTCAGAATGCCATTCGGCTAGCATGCGATGCATCACCTTATGGCATTGTTGCCGTCATTTCCAACATGTTACCCAGCGGTAAAGAAAAGCCAATAGCCTTTGCATTGTGCACACTTAGCAACGCAGAACAGAATTAGGTAACACTTTACAATAAGGTTCATTAGTTAAACATTAGTTTTAATATTAACATAACTAACATAACTAACCATGAGCAATACATTTGTTACTGTATTTACTAATCTTCGTTAACGTTAGTTAATGAAAATACAGTTGTTCATTGTTTGTTCATGTTAATTCACAGGGCATTAACTAATGTTAAATAGATTTTAATAATGTATTAGTAAACACTGAAATTACCATTAACAAAGATTAATAAATGCTGCAGATGTGCAGTTCATTATTAGTTCATGTTAACTAATGTAGTTATCTAATGTTAACTAATGAACCTTATTGTAAAGTGTTACCCAGAATTATGTGCAGATTGAGCGCAAGGCTTTGGCCATATTGTTCGGAGTCAGGAAATTCCACCAGTAGCTCTTTTCATAGATCATCGCCCCCTCGATATGATCTTTGGACTGCAAAACAGAATTCCGTCTATGGCGGCAGCACGGATGCAAAGGTAGACATTACTTTTGTCTGCGCACAACTATACTGTCGAGTACAAAAGTGCTGAACATCACGCAAATGCCCATGGTCTTTCCCTTCTGCCGTTACAAGTAGAGCACAGAGAGAAAAAGGATGCTGTAGAACTGTTTTACCTCGGACAGATGGAGAAACTCCCTGTCAGTGCCACTGATATACGACGTGAGTCTATGAGTGACTCAACCTTGTCTACAGTCACTGAAGTAGTCATAAAAGGGGACTCAGGCTGTCAACCTGACTGGTAACAATGAATTCTCACCTTTCATCTCCAGATGCAATGAGCTGTCTGTCCCACGCGGGTGCCTAATGCAGGGAATGAGAGTCATTGTTCCCCACAAGCTGCGGAAAAGAGTACTGGAGGAACTGCACACTGGCCATCCAGGAATTGTCCAAACGAAAGCCATTGCTCGCAGTTATGTGTAGTGGCCAGGTCTTGATGCTAACATTGCATAACTGCAAGTGAAAATGTCAGTCATGTTAACAAATACAGAAAATGCCATCCCAAGCACCCCTCCACCCATGGGAGTGGCCAAGCAAACCATGGGAGCACATATATGTAGATATTGCTGGGCCATGTGAGGGTCACATGTACCTAGTTGTGGTTGAAGTCCTTATGAGTGATTATGGACCACAATTTGTAACTTTGCTAAAGGCCAACCATGTGAAACATATCTGTTCTGCCCCATATATGATGCTGTGCTGGCTTGTGATTACAGAAGGAGAGAAAGATGGACATCAGGTATGGTGATGGCTCAAAGTGGTCCAGTATCTTATACTGTGGATGTAGGAGCTTCTGAGGAATGGAGACGTCATGCTGATCAACTCTTGTCCATTCCGAATCAAACAGCTAAAACTCAGATGACACAACCACCTGACACCAGTGATGTGACACATCAGTAGAGACAAACCATGGCAAACTCAACATTCCATTTCCATCAGTGCAGGTCATTCGCTATCCGGCCAGAGTAATCAGAATAATCCCCGAACTGGCTTGAGGCAAGACCCTCTTCCTTTAGAGCAGAATAAATAAATGCATAATTTTTGTGTTTCTGAGAATGCATTGTTTTCTTTGTTTCTTGATTAAGAGTGGGGGAAATGTTATGTATGTAATACTGTTATTCCCCCATTGTGCCTGCAGGTGGCACTGCCACTTGTAAATATTAGTTGTTGTGTTCCTTAAAATAAATTCGGAAGAAGTATAGTATCCCTGAATGTTGGCTGTGTTATTTGAATGTGGTTTACCCCAAGTGTTTTCTACATGTTATGATAGTGAAAAACATAACAATCATGGCAGCAGATTGAGTTTTGAAGCTCCTGTGATTAGGGATGGTAAGATTCACTGATTCGCATGGGTGCATCGGCATAAAAGTTAACGATGCAATGCACTGTTTTAAAAAAGTGTGCATCGGATACAACATGGCATTTGTATCACGATGCATCGTTTCTAACATATTTGCATTGGTAAAAAATGATTTATTTATAGGCCTATATCATTATTAGTAGATGCGCTACACAACACTATGGAGACCGAGGCATGTCCTGACAGTCACATAGAATATAGATTAACATGGCACTACAAAGGCCTGTTTGTGAAGTCAGAAGGCGTGTAAGTTAATTTATGATTTGCTGTCTGTCTAAACCAAAGAAATAAAAGCGAACTACCTGTACCATATTTAGGGCCCTATGTGTCACAGGACGAACGCAGACGAAGGCTGAATCACAATAAACCAAGTTTAATACAATAAGCAGGCGGAAACGTAACAGCGAGTAACACACAAACACGAGCATACACAAACAATAACCGACAAGGGACTGAACTGAACAGGGAGAATAAATACAGAGTAGATGAGGGAACTAAATGGGAACACCTGGGCATGGATTAATGTAATCAGACATAATGGTAACAAATGAGGACTAATAGACAGAAAGTGAACTAAACAAAACATACATGTGACACTATGATTTTTCGTGATGCAGAAAACACAGACAGAATCGCGGAATCCGTTCATTAAAACAAAATTTACTGTATACGCGGAATAATGTATGTCTTATAATACTACTTCTACTAATAACAACACAATAATTATTAAGACTTTATTTTTGAAGGAATAAAAACACAATTTTTCATCCATGTTTTAATTTCAACAGTAAACCTGTTGTACAGCACTTTATTTAAATTTCATTTGATTAAAAATAAATGAATGTTTTATGCCATACACAGCACAGAATTTCTGGGGGGTGGGGCAATTTTAAACAAATTAATAAAGTTGCTTTTTATTAATTCATTTAATTAGACATGCTTTTGATTAAACCATTAAAATGGAATCCTGAAAAATGAAAATAGAAAACAGAATTTGGTGAAAAATAAAAAAATGAAATAAAATGGAATTTGAGAAAAAATAAAAGTATTTCATAGAGCCCTACATATTGAACTGCATAGCATCATATTTTTTCCCATTGCCTCGTATTGCATTGAATCAAATAGAACTGCGTCGTAATAGGTGTGAATCGTATTGCATTGCATCTGTAGCTGCTTCATATGTATCTTTAATGTATTGTATCATTGGCTATGCATCGAGATGCGTATCTGCCACATGTTTGGACTCTCTGTTTGTTTTTTGACACGTTCTCCTTTGTTCAGTTTTTCCCGCCACTCGTTTATTGTCATAGTTACAGATTTAATTTGATTAGTGTTTTCAGTTCGGGTGTGTCTTAATTAGCCTTGTTAACTCCTGTTTTTCTTTGTATATAAGCCCTTACTTTCTGTCTGTTCCTTGTCTTGCGTTGATGTTGTATAATGATGTTTTTGGTTGCTATTTTCTCCTGGTTATCCTCCTGTTTGTGTTGTTTATTAAATTAAAAGATCTCTTAGAAGATTTCCTTCGTCATGCGCTTCATCCTCAGCCTCAAACTGTGACAGTATCGCATCGGCCTCAGTTATGGAGATGCACATCCCTAACTGGAATTACACTGTGATAAACTATGTTCAGCAGCAATACTGTGAGTGTACCATCACCTGATCTGCAGAATTAATTTAGTGAATCGCTGCTAAATCAGCGCAGACAAATCATTCAAACCACTTCATGATTAAATCAATCGCAAATGTACTGTTATTAAATTTCATAACCAGTTTACAATATACATATTATATTATAGCAATTTTATAAACATAAATATTATTAGAAACGTATTAAAGATTCAGAACAGTATGTGTGATTAATAACTTTTTCTAGATGTTAATGAAAAACATTAATTAAAAAGGAATTAATACAAATGTAATTATGTGAGGTTTGATGACTCTGTGGCTATGTGGATGTTAGAAAGAGGATTTACGTGTGTGTGTGTTATTTAATCTGACACAGAGACACTGAAGAATCATTATAAACCCTAAATCCAGCATAGAGGGGTTCAGTGAATGTGGTGTTGAATGTGTGTAAATGTGTGAGTGTGTGTGTGTCAGAGACGCTGTAGAAGGACAGAGTGCCGGCCAACACGTTCACATACACTCCTGCTCTATTAGAGAATGAACGGACGGCAGGTATATTAGTGAAGTTATTATTGTGACGGACAGTGAATCTGTTATCAGAGCAGAACAGACTCCAGGATTTGTCATTGAATCCAAACACACAGTCATCACTCCGTCCTTTCCTGCTGATTCCTTTATATGTCACAGATATTTCAGCACATCCGCTCCATTCAGCCTCCCAGTAACAACGTCCTGTCAGAATCTTTCCACACAGAACCTGATGATACACATCAAATCTCTCTGGATGATCAGGACACGGCTTATGCTCTTCCACACATGTCACCTTCCTATTCTCCTCAGACAGAATGAGAAGAGTATTTGCTGTGTTTGGATCCAGTGCGATATCACAGGCATCTGAATACAAGAACAGAGAAACATCTATAACACTGGTTCTCAACTGGGGGCTGTGAAATGATTTAAAATGAATTTAGATATATTCCTATAATTCATTTCATTATTAATGCATTAAAATGAAAATGAACAAAGCATGACCTCTCTTGTATTCTGTGACTGATTGTTTTGGATCAGCCCAAGCCATTTCTCATTGTACTGTGTGAGATGCAGACTGAACGGTTGCATTTTCAACTGCTGTATGCAAGCTAAATCTTTCGGTTGGATAAAGCAAACAAGTGCCGCGCTAGTAAAGTTTTCGGGGAGTTTGTGAGGGTCAGCGTTGTACATATGGGCATCAGACGCTCCAAACACAGACATGAACACTCGCTTTGACAGAGGAACTGTTCACTGATGATGTTGACCCACCTTGAGAATGATGCCTTTCGACACATTCAGAATGTTTTTATTTTTCATTTGTATTTTTCTGTGTTTAGTCATTCTGAATGGATCTGTATAGTTGCTATATATGCAGGTATAAAGGGTTAGTTCACCCAAAAATTAAATTTTGGTATCATTTATTTTACAGTCCTGTTCCCCATGTAAATACTATGTACTTATTATAGTAATTGCAATAACTGGGTAATAACTAGGTACTAACCCTGAACCTAACCCTAAACCTAACCTTAGCCCATGTAGTTACCTTATATTACCCAGTACTTTCTTAGGTAAGTACACTGCAAGTACACGTAAGTGCACATACTGTTTGTAAGTGCACAATTTCTGTCATTAATTACTCAGCATAGCGTAGGAGAATGACAGGGAAGAGAAGAAATTGTTGAATAAAGTTGTAGGGCCCTATCATACACCTGGTGCAATGTGGCCCCAGACGTGATACAAGTGTTTTTTTGCTAGTTTCAGCCCAACGCAGTTATCATTTTCACATCCTGTGCCATGTTGTTTAAATAACAAATGCATTTGTGCCCATTTGTGCGGCCATGGCCTGGTCTGAAAATGAAGTGTGTTCAGGCGCATTGTTGGCGCATTGCTATTTTGAGGCAACTGAAATAGACTGCGCCACTGACCAGCTGAAGCCTGGTCTAAAGTCAATGCAGCTATATTTGTTTTGTTATTTAACACTCTGGAGTCGGCGGTCGCGCCGGCGATACCTCCTTGCTTTTTGTCTTATCAGTGTGAAAGAGACTCAAAATACTCCGTCAATTTTGGACATACAATTAAGAGTTATACAACATTCTAATCTGTGAAATGTCTTCTTTTATTTGTGTACACTCAGAGTAAAAACAAAATATTGTGCTTTTTTGCAAAATAAAGAAAACTAACATGATGCGGGAGCCACGGTCTCTCTCTCAATGAAGTCTATTCTGATAGTCCTCAGAAAATGAACTGTAACTTAGTGAATACTAATCACACAAAAATTAGACATATGTCTAAACTAATGTTGAAATGTCAGGCTTTAAATCATGTAAGTCAAATCGAAAACAAATATTCTCTGTTTATGTAATCTGTATGAAAAGAGAGACATGTCAGACGTTCGCGAGTCAGCTCATTATCTACTAATGCGGCGACGCCCATGGAGCACGCACTATTCAGACACAAAAGAGGCGATACATGCAACAGAGAGTGAATGCCCGTGGCGCATCAGCTCGGAAAAATGCATCAAGCTTAGTCAGTTTCATGTACTTTTCATTGTTTTGAGATACTGTGAGGAATAATTTTAAAAGGATTTGTCTCAGAGGATGAGCATGACTGGTTTCACTTTCATTTCGAGGATCAACTAGATCAAGATGATTGTGAATGGTAAGTTTTTTTTAATTCTTAAGTTCTTTATTCTAATAGCGATATAGTGTCTGTGAATATTAAACCACAAAAAGACTGTTTGAATATGAATCCTGCAAGTTTTGTGTGTCTCAGTGTGAATTAATGGGGCAGATCGACAAGCTGTTTCGTTTACTACATTACATTACATAACTTACATTAGTAAATTGCCATGGCTATTCCCAAACTGTATTGCTATACTGAGATGAGTGAAATCGACTGAAATACGTAATAAATACTAAAATAAAATGTGTTAGCAATGTATTAAACTGCACATTAACATTTAGGCTCTATAATATACCAAATATAATAGCCTATATAAATGATGCCATGATGTAATATGAATGTTTAGACGCTTTGTATCACAGAAATACATTATTTTTTAGAATATATTAAAATAGAAAACCATCATTTTAAATTGTAATAATATTTCACAGTATTGCTGTTTTTTTCTGTATTTTTGATCAAATAAATGCAGACTTGATGAGCATGACACTTCTTTCAAAAACATTATAAATAGTAATGCGTCCAATCTTTTGACTTGTACTGTAATTTAAAATATAGACCTATACAAAATATTCTTCACATGATGTGCAATAATACATGCATGCATAAGATCACAAAAATCATGTTTTCTGTTAAGAGTGGACATTATATTAACGTTAATACAATAGCTGATATGATCCTGTTATTAGCATGCTCACAGAGGGTTTTTTCTTTTATCTCACAGATTTGAGAATGATAGTGACCAGATATTGGCCCATACTGGACATTATGAATGAATATAATGGTGAGATCACTAACTGGAAGCAGGAAAGGTTTTTTTTTTTTTTCTTTCTCCAGTGCAAAGAAACACCAAACACCTTGGAATGCCAGTTAAGTGATGTTCACTTTGAATAGTATTTATTTCCAGGTAAAACTGTATACTCAAAATGTGCCCTCATTTATTCAAAATGTGTCTCATTTATATTGTCAACTATATTCTGAATAAACTAAAAAAAAAAAAAATAATACTTTGTACTTCAGTTTCCTCTCACATAGCCTACCTGACTAAAAGGGCTCATTATACAGGTCATTATGCGGGTCTTTGTCTTCTCAGTTGTAAATCACGGCATTATTCAGGATTATTCATGCCTCCTCACATACTGTCTTACTTGACAAAAAAGTGTCTTACAAAATTTAAATCATTATATTGTTTTATATGAACGAGTAAGCAGGATAATTTTTACGTCGTTTTGAAGCAAAAACTCTAGTCTACAACCTGCAATACCCAGAATTGTGAACACATATTTAGTATTTGTTTTGTGGCCGTATTTCAGTGACTCGTTTTTTGTTTTTTCATAAACGTTATTCCCTCAAAAATACAAACATGTACATACTTGTTGCTCACATATTATGGTAGCCTAGTTTGTGCTGAACACAGTGTAATGACACTTTTGCCATCAATATGTTTATGAACAACTGAAAAAAGCACAAATGTCATGGCATGTCAAAACTTCTCCAGGGCCCCAAAAATCCTCAGTCTCCAGAGGGTTAAAGAGCATGTTAGTAATGTGCGCCTATATGCGAGTACACAATGCGCATACACTCTGCTTATTACACACACAGGGACAGGCAGGAGTACACAAACATGCCAAATATTAAAAATAAAAGGAATACAATGTAAAAGTTATGTAAAAGTAATAATGTAAATTATTATTGTGTGCATAAAGATAAAAATGCTTTGGTGGAATTTGGCTTGTCCCGTGGTCTGCTCGCGCGCTTTGACCTCGTGTACAAGCAGATCCGTTTCCTCGCTAGAGAAGCATTCAGTTTTTCCGCTTGCAAATTCTTCCATGTAAATAGCAATCTGCCATGGTGCGAGTGCAACTGGCTTTTAATGGGAATGGGAGATGAGAATCTGATTGGTTTATTGCACTTTATGCCCAAAAACACACCCATTACTCATTAAGAGAATAGGGACAACCCTTTTAGACCATGCGTCGGGCGCACCGACCATTTTTCCCATTGTTAAACTAGCAAAAGTGGATTCAGACATGCCCTAAGTGCACTTGCACCATGCACTTTTGACCATGCGCTTAGATTGTTAAAATAGGGCCCGTAATTTCTGTTTTGTTTTTGTGCACAAAAAGTATTCTTGTCACTTCATAACATTAAGGTTGAACTACTGCAGTCATGTGGACTATTTTATCAATGTCTTTACTACTTTTCAGGACCTTGAATTTAGTAATTATGTATGTAGCAAAAAAAGTTTTTAAAAAAGTTATAATCGCGCAGAGCAAGTTCTTTTAAGAAGTTATAAAGTAGAGCTTTAATTTGCAAAGTATGTTTGCAAAAGGAATACTGAAGGTTTAAATCTATCTTTAATTTGTTCAGTTTAAAAACAACATGCAGTAGAAAAGTAATATGTTTTTGTTAATAAAAAGACACTTTGCACTTCTTTTTGTATCTTTTTGTATTCTTTTTGTATAAGTCAAGCATCTTAGGGGGTCTGGCACTATGGATTTTGGGGAAGGAGTAAAACTTGGAGTAAAAAAGGTTGAGAACCACTGATTTATAACAACAAAACTACAGTCACTAGATGGGTGTGTGTGTGTGTGTGTGTGTTTGCAGTCTTACACTTTCGTGGTCCTGCTGTGATCCTGATTGCTCCTCCATGATCCACACTATAAACACACAAACACACATTAATCTAGATATGCATCATGCACACACATGTTCAGTATGCCAGTATCAGTGTTTGACATACTTGAGTATCTTCACTTTGTCCGAGAGCAGTTTGAATCCTGAATCTCCTGAGTGATTGTAGCTCAGATCCAGCTCTTTCAGGTGTGAGGAGTTTGAACTCAGAGCTGAAGACACAAAACCACAGCCTTCCTCTGTCACCATACAGCCAGACAACCTACAGATGGTAGATGGATCAAAACAGCGTCATCATCTACAAAAACACAAATCAACACTCAACAGTTGAGTGAATATTATTCATAGTGTGAATTTATAATAATAATAATAATAATAATAATAATAAACTTTATTTTCTATAGCGCCTTTAAAAAGTAGCATCTCAAAGCGCTTCACAGAAGAAGAAAAAAGAAAACATACAATTATACAAACAATACTTTAAAATAAGAGATATATATAAAAAAAACCACACCAAATAAGATCATACTATCAAAAACAAGTAAATGAAAAATTTAACAATTTCAATTTCAATATAATCAAGTAAAAGCTACCCTAAAGAAATAAGCTTTAAGGGAAGATTTAAAAACACTAAGGGATTATGTTTGCCTAATCCGAGCAGGCAAGGAATTCCAAAGTCTTGGAGCGACTGAAGAAAACGCCCTATCACCCATAGATTTTAAACGGGTATGTGGAACGATTAAAAGGCCAGCTTCCGAAGAGCGGAGAATTTGAAATCTATTTGAATTTATTTAAGAATTTGACATAAAAGATGATGCACACTTCTAATAATGTTAGAAACGCTGTAAAATTAAAAATGCCCTTGGAAATCTATTTAAGGGGGTAAATATTGTCCTTTAATGATGAATGCACAGAATATGTAGAACATGAAAATCTTTGGGAGTCAGCTCTCCATGACAGGCCTAAACCAGCCAAGATACCAGCCCAAAAACACACTCAGCAGATATCATATAATTATCATTTATCAACAAAATCACAGAAAATATTGAAATATTATCTTTGTCAATATCACACACTGTGCTCATATCAGCTCGGTTTCAAGAAAAATCACACTGAACTGAATACTGAAACTGTTGTAATTTCTAATGAAATAAATGTTTTAATTCAAAATAATTAAATCTTTTAAATAAATGGCGTTAAACACATTAACTTTAATAGCTCTATATTGCTGTTTGTGCGTATCATACATTCAATGCCACACATGACAAAATTAAATATGAATTTGATTTTAATAATGGGCTTTATCTTGCAGCTGTGTATTTGTATGCTTTTATTTTCAACATACACAGACAAGTTAAAATCTCCCTAAATTACCTCAGTATCTGCAGCTGACTCTTCAGTCCATCAGATAGAAGCTTCACTCCTGAATCCTGCAGGTCATTGTTACTCAGGTCCAGCTCTCTCAGGACACAGTTTGAAGATTTAAGTGCTGATGACAAACTCTCACAACACTGAACAGTGAGATTACAGCCAGCAAGACTGAGGGCAGAATACACATCAACAGTCAGAACATCTACAAACACACATCAACATTATGGCCATCTGACTGTAAATTTTCAAATATGTTCTTAAATGCCTCAGTATCTGCAGCTGACAGTTTGGACTCTTCAGTCCATCAGAGAGCAGCTTCACTCCTGAATCCTGCAGGTCATTGTTACTCAGGTCCAGTGCTTTCAGGACACAGTTTAAGGATTGAAGAGCTGATGACAAAATCCCACAGCAAAGAACAGTGAGATTACAGCCAGCAAGACTGAAAGAGAGCAGAATACACACATTAACTGTCAGATTAACTTCAAATACACATCAACATTATGACCATTGGACTGTAAATTATATCATATATGTTCTTAAATACCTCAGTATCTGCAGCTGACAGTTTGAACTCTTCAATCCATCAGAGAGCAGCTTCACTGCTGAATCCTGCAGGTCATTGTTACTCAGGTCCAGCTCTCTCAGGACACATTTTGAGGACTGTAGTGCTGATGACAAACTCTCACAACACTGACCAGTGAGATTACATCCAGAAAGACTGGAAGAGAATAACAAAATTAAAACTGTAAGGATGGATTTTACCAAGACTGAATTCAAGATTCCTATCCTGTAATAAAACAATAAAACTCTAATCTGAAGAAAGGATCTGCGAGAAAGAGTGCAGGACAACACCTGGCTCGACCTTCTCTCTTCCCCCCCTATGCTGAGTTCCTGACTCCTCACACCCTCTCCTTCCCCTCAGGCCATTCAAGTCTCACAAATCTGTTACCTGTTTTAAGTGACCTCAATGTAAATACTTCTGGTGTGACTGGTAAGATGGTTTCACTCCCACATCAATAGAACAGACAAGAATAAAGAAAACAAAATCTGTTACATCATAGGACTTTTTGTTACATCATGGGACTTTTTGAGTTTGTCTGTTATTGAATTAGCAAGTTGCAGTATCGTGACTAAGAAAACTGTATTTTTGTATGAAGCATGTGGCGGTTCGACTCAAATACATTAGTAAACTCTGCACCCTCTGACTAAGAATCATAAACTGGCGAATTTATGTCCGTGAGAACGCAGTCGGCCGATGTGAAATTCTCTAAGCGATGATGGGTCCGTAATGAACGAATAACTGAAATTATGAGATATCCAGAACGATCAAAGATCTAAATTAAAGCACAACTAATCTTATGATCAGCTATTACATCAGAAAAATTGTGAAAATAAGAGTCATTTCTAATTGGAGTCAGATTAAATTATTCACAAAGTCAGAATTGAATTAGAAACCAAAGTTGTATTAAATTAAGATGAATTTTACAGAAGTGCCAGAGGACGTACACGCGAAATACCTTCGACCAGACCACTAGATGCCGTCGTTGGGCTAGTGGGTGGAACCTTACAAAACAATATTGAAATAACAATAAAGGGATGTAAAGGAGTGTGCCGTTTGTCTGTCCTCAGGAACCTTAAACAAAATATTTTCAACATTCCAGCCAGAATAACAATAAAATGAACTCATGAGCATGAGAGATAATCTGATCAATTTATCATTCAGGTTCATTAAAGGTGCAGTAAGTGATTTCTGAGAAACACTGTTGAAAGTGGATCAGACCAAGAACCACAACACACTTGTAGCCAATAAACTTGTAGCAGTAGGGGGCGTGTCCACTCATGATGGGGGAGGAGAGTGTGAGCAAGAAGGAGATTTGAAGAAATACTGTACATTACAAAAGAGAAAAGGTTAGAGTAATATCACTGGAAAAAGAAGGTTTATGATCAGGTTTATGATTATGATCAGCCTTTTGTTAAAAAAAATGAAATTAAAAGTAATTTAAAAAGTAGTGCATAAATATAAATTCTAAACAGATGAATACATTTATATACAGCCAACAGAAACACTTAAAAGAGAAATATCAGTGCAAACTTAATCAGGCTGACGGACAAGTAGCCTTTATGTTAAAAAACAAAACTGTTTTTGTCACATGTCTACTGTTTTGTATTTCTTGGATTTGACCTAGTTTTCCCCATTCGGTTTGATTAGTCATTTCCTTCACCTGTGTCCTTGTTAAGTTCCTTTGTTTGCTTCATGTATGTAGTCCTCGTGTACTCCATCATTGTTTGTCCGTTCTCATTGATGTTAACTTGTGTAAAAGTATATAGCCTTTCACTATACCACGTTATGTAACAGAAGAATGGACCCAACAGTTTTTTGCGGCATTTTTCCTTATTTTTATTTTTTCCCTCCTCCATCTCAATGGACATTTCTGCAGTTGCCCTGCTATGCCTGGAGCAGAGGGACCGCTCCCTGGAATCACACACCAGGGATTTTTTGGATTTGGCGTGCCAAACACACTATCTCGACCGCTCGCTCTGCATCCCAGGGAGTGGTCCTTGTGAGGATTTCGCCACATTCGTGGAGTGGGTGCTGTTGTGTAACAACTCACCACTCACCATCGGACCCGCAGATGATGACTTCGCCCCAGCCCCACTCCACCAGCCAACCACGACCAGCGAACGACGTGACAGAGATGTTGTTTGAGCCCACTGCAGACTGTGGAGACCGGCCACCCGCGAGAGACGAGTCTGTACTGAGGATAAGGACAGAGTGTTTCATCGCCTTGGAGTACAGACCACTGACAGAGTCTGATCAGGTGCGCGACCCGGCAACACCACGGATCGTTGAGGGAGTGCTTGTGGAGCTCGAGGGCTGTGGAAATGTGTATGTTG
Organism: Ctenopharyngodon idella; assembly: GCF_019924925.1. Taxonomy (NCBI): domain Eukaryota; kingdom Metazoa; phylum Chordata; class Actinopteri; order Cypriniformes; family Xenocyprididae; genus Ctenopharyngodon; species Ctenopharyngodon idella. Next base: position 1,181,586 of record NC_067239.1, on the reverse strand, counting down.
AGCTCTGGCAAATATTTTGATTATTTATATTTTGAGTATTTGTTTGAGATGGACTTGATAGACTTTTTCGGAGAGGTGATTTCCAACTCCCCTGTATCTCCAGAGTCTCCTGTATCTACAGCGCTTGTATCTCCAGTGTCCCTTATATTTCCTGAATTCCCGCCCAGCCTCCCTCTCCCGCCTCCTTGTTCATCCAGTTCCTCAGCCCCACCATCACTGCTGTCCTTCAGCCCTTCTACATCGTCCACATGCAAGATGTCAAGTGTGTTCAGGCCAACAGCTCCATCTCACAAAGTGAATCCCACCTCCACCTCCAGCCTCTGTGCCCTCTGCTCCACCTTGGTCCGTCGACACTTCGGCTTCACCTTGGCTCCACCGGAATCCATCGGCCAAGCGGCTTCTCCAGGCTCCCTTCTCCCTCCAGCTCCGCCTTGGTCATGCATCAACCTGCCTACACCTATGGACCCGTCTGATTCCACCTTCCCCCAGCTCCACCTCTATCCTCGGTCCCACCGGCTCAACCTCTGTCCTCAGGATTCCCAGCTTCACCTCGGTCTCCAGGACCATCGGCTGCACGTGGGCTCTTCAGCTCATCGGCTCCATCTGGATCTCCATCTTCAGCTGCATCTCCGTTGGTCATCCCCAGTGTGTTGTCTGCCATCAAGTCGACTCCACCACGGCTCCTCCCACCTGCGACTCCACCATGGGGCCTCGTCCTGGCTGGCCTCTGGAGTACCATCTGGCTCCTCCTACTCCTGGCTTCCCCCTGGCTCCTCCCACTCTCCACTCCCCCCTAGACTTATTCTTTGGACTTGTTTTCATTTTGCCCCTCAGTTCTTCGTCCTCCTCCAGAGCCCCCCGCCCTCCCGCCTCAGTTGGATTCTATATGGTGTGAGGCCACGCCTTCCCGGGAGGGGGCGAACTGTCACATGTCTACTGTTTTGTGTTTCTTGGTTTTGACCTAGTTTTCCTCATTCGGTTTGATTAGTCATTTCCTGCACCTGAGTTCTGTTAATTACCTTGTTAAAAGGTTAGTTCACCCAAAAATTAAAATTATATCATTAATTACTCACCCTCATGTCGTTCCACACCCATAAGACCTTCGTTGATTTTCGGAACACAAATTAAGATATTTTTTATCAAATCCGATGGCTCAGTGAGGCCTCTATTGCCAGCAATAACACTCCCTTTTTCAATGCCCAGAAAGCTACTAAAAACATTTTTAAAACAGTTCATGTTACAATAGTTGTTCAACCTTAATATTATAGCGACGAGAATACTTTTTGTGTGCCAAAAATAACAAAATAGTGACTTTATTCCACAATATCTAGTGAAGGGCGATTTCAAAACACTGCTTCAGGAAGCTTCAAATCTTTCCGAATCATTTGTTTCGAATCACTGGTACAGAGCGCGTATCAAACTTCCAAAGTCACGTGAACTATTGAAGTTTCAAAACACTCGTAACGAATGACGTAACGAAGCCTCATTTACTGAAATCATGTGATTTTGGCACTCTGAACCACTGATTCAAAACAATTGATTCATAAAGATTCGAAGCTTCATGAAGCAGTGTTTTGAAATCGCCCTTCACTAGGTACTGTGGAATAAAGTCGCTATTTTGTTATTTTTGGCGCACAAAAAGTATTCTCTTTGCTTTATAATATTAAGGTTGAAAGACAGTAGTAACATTAACTGTTTTAAATATGTTTTTAATAGCTTTCTGGGCATTGAAAAAGGGAGTGTTATTGCTAGCGATGCAGGCCTCACTGAGCCATCAGATTTCATCAGAAATATCTTAATTTGTGTTCCAAAGATGAACGAAGGTTTTACAGGTGTGGAACGACATGAGGGTGAGTAATAAATTACATAATTTTCATTTTGGGTGAACTAACCCTTTAAGTTCCTTTGTTTGCTTCATGTATTTAGTCCCTGTGTTCTCCCTCATTCTTTGTTCGTTCTCGTTGATGTTAACTTGTGTAAAAGTGTATTTCCTGCCTGTTTTGTTATTAAATATCTTCATTCGTATTCTCCTTCGTCCTCGTGCCTTTCACTATACCATGTTACGTAACAGTTTTTCAGAGGTCAGAATGCAAACAAAATATAGACTGTAAATTATATAAGAAGTGTAAAGTGGCTAACGTTAGGCTACTACTTACATGTTTCAAATGATAAGCCATACTTTACCCTTTCAAAATGATCCCCCCTTTTAATTTCCTGCCTGACAAAATTACCACATGGACCAGCTGTGTTAACAATCTGTCCATCACGTTTTTTTCTGTGACTAACTGACCAATTAAAATTTTGTTGACCAAGTCTCTTCTCCTTAACTAAAGTTTGGTTGACTATTAGGGGGCATCCCTACTGCTGTGCTTCAAATATTTGAACACTGAAAAATATAGCAATGCTTTGCTGAAGATATAAAAATCTGAGTTTTGAATTATGAATCTGAGAAACTCCTCTCAGACTCACTGATCTGAGCGCCTGCAGAACAGCACTTCAACACCTAATTTACCTGATAAGTTCATGAGCATCAAGCAGTGGTGAGTAGTGAGATGATGAGGAGAGAGATGCAATGATGTTAGACAATCACAACAGCAGACATTTACTGACAAGAGTGAGACTGAGACTGGAAAAGAATCATGTTGTGTAAATATAATTTGTGCAAAAAAACTTTACTAATATTGTAAGTGATCAAGGAACACATTAAAGTAATGAAAAGGCATGTCATGACCCCTTTAAGACTCTAAGCTTGTTATTTAGGAGAAAAATGGTCCTACATTCATTATTAAACATGATTCTTCATTTGTTAATAATTAACACTCACAGAGCTTTTCTGCAGTTGATCACAGCTGGTATCAGTCTTCTTCTACCCTCTTCTAATGTGTTGTATTTCTTGGGGTTCAGCTCATCCAGCACCTCCTCTGATATCTGAAGCATGTAGGCAATTGTTGAGCAGTGAGCAGGAGAGAGTTTCTTCTCTGAGTGTTTGTCTGATTTCATAAACTCCTGAATCTAATTGGACAGAGTCTGATCATTCACTTCCAGCAGACAGAGAAACAGATTGATTGATCTTTCAGTGCAGAGTCCATATCCATCTTTGATCTTCTCTTGAATGTACTGTGTGATTTTCCTGATGCTCTCTGAGCTTTTCTCTCTGTGTCTCAGTAGATTCTGTAAGAGTTTCTGATTGGACTCCAGTGAGATGCCCAGCAGGAACCGCAGGAACAGATCCAGCTGTCCATTCTTACTCTCAAGGGCTTTATCTACTGCTGATGTTAGTAACTCATACAGAGAGTAACTTCTGAATCTATACAGAAAAAACTGCAGTGGTTTCTCCTTCTTCGTTAAACAGCAGTAAAACACATAGAAAGCAGCGAGAAACTCCTGGATGCTCAGATGAATGAAGCTGTAGACTTTCCTCTGATGAATCACAGATTCCTCCTTAAAGATCTCAGTGCAAATCCCAGAATACACTGAGGCGTCCGTGATGTCTATGCCGCTCTCTCTCAGGTCCTCCTCATAGAACATCACATTGCCCTTCATCAGCTGATTGAAAGCCACTTCAGCAAGTTTCACAATCACTTTTCTGTTGGACTGCAGGAGTTTCTCTGGATCGCTCTCTTTATACTTCTCATTCGTCATGTTGATCTGAATCAGCAGGAAGTGGATGTACATTTCAGTCAGAGTTTGAGGGATTTCTGCACTCAGATCTTCTTTCAGGAGCTTCTGAAGCACAGTGGATGAGATCCAGCAGAAGACGGGTATGTGGCACATGATGTGGAGGCTTCTTGCTCTTCTGATGTGTGAGATGATTCTGCTGGCTTGATGCTCGTCACTGATTCTCTTCCTGAAATATTCTTCCTTTTGAGGATCATTGAATCCCTGAATCTCTGTCAGACGGTTGATGTAATTGGAGGGGATCTGATTGGCTGCTGCTGGTCTGGAGGTGATCCAGATGAGAGCAGAGGGAAGCAGCTTTCCTTTAATGAGATTTGACATCAACACAGCCACTGATGAAGTCTCAGTCACATCAGAAACTTCCTGAGCATCTGAAACAAGCAGTTTTCTTTTCATGAGCTTTGACATCAACACATCCACTGATGAAGTCTCAGTCACATCAGAAACTTCCTGAGTGTCTGAAAACATCAGTGTCATTCTGCTTTCATCCAGACCATCAAATATGAACACAACTTTACACTCCTCATAAATCTTTGAGTCCAGATCTTGAAGTTCAGGATGAAAGTCCAGCAGAAGTCTGTGAAGACTGTACTGATCATCTCGGATCAAGTTCAGCTCTCTAAATGGAAGCACAAACATGAAATCTACATCCTGATTGGCTTTTCCCTCGGCCCAGTCCAGAATGAACTTCTGCACAGAGACGGTTTTTCCGATTCCAGCTATGCCTTTAGTAAGTACAGTCTTGATCTGGTGTTTCTCCTCACATCCTGGTTCAGGTGAGGCTTTAAAGATGTCATTGCAGTAGATTGGAGTGTCTTGTGAGTGTTGTGTTCTGGCTGTTTTCTCCATCTGTAAAACCTCATGTTCTTCATTCACTCCTTCACTCTCTCCCTCTATAATGTAGAGCTGTGTGTAGATCCTGTTCAGGAGGGTTTCATTCTCTTGGAGTTTGTTTCCCTCAAATAATCTCTCATACTTTTTCTTCATGCTGGTTTTGTGTCGGTCTTTGACTCTCTGTAGTTCATCATTCATTGTTTGAGGAGAATCCTGCTGCAGGTCTCCAGTTTGATCATCTCTATCCACTCTGCTCAAACAACAAAAATGAAGAAGAAAAAAATAAGAACAGGTAAAAAAAAATATGTAAAATAAAGAATTTAAATGTATAAATAAAATTAAAATTATATAGTAAATCGATACAGATGTCAATTGCCATTGCATAATAAATATATATTATTCATATGAAAATACCCAAGATAGCTTGAAGAACAAATATAAACCATAAACTGTCAAAATTTTATTTTATTTTATTTTACCTTTATTTAACCAGGAAGTCTCATTGAGATTTAAAATCTCTTTTACAAGAGACACCTGGCCAAGGTAACAGCCAAACAGTAAGACAATTTTAAAATACAACAGGTACACATTACAACAATATTTAAACACATCCTCTCAATAAAAACAATCACAAACTTCCAATACAACTCTCTTTGTAATGCATTTAAATTCACCAATAGACACAAATTTATTTAGTCTTAGATCTTTTTGCAAATTACTCCATGCCCAGGGTGCATAATATGAAAAAGCAGTTTTCCCCATTTCTGTACAAACTCGAGGTATGTTAAAAAGCAAACACTTGGAAGAGCGTAGCTGGTAATTACCAGAACAAAGACAAAGAAGAGTACAGAAATAAGCTGGAAGTTTACCTAACATTGCTTTATAAATAAAAATGTACCAGTGCTGTTTTCTACATATAGCTAATGATGTCCAACCCACCATCTCATATAAAATGCAATGATGAATACGGGATTTTGCATTTGTAATAAAACGTAGTGAAGCATGGTATACCGAATCAAGGCATGTTAAGATAGAAGAGGCCGCATGCATGTATAATATATCACCATAATCAAGCACAGTTAGAAAGGTAGCTTCTACAAGTTTATTTTTGGTCTTAAAAGTAAAATTAGATTTATTTCTAAAATAAAAGCCAAGCTTCAGTTTGAGTTTCCTGATTAGATTAGCAATATGTACATTAAACAAAAGCTTATCATCAATCCAAATGCCCAAGTACTTATAAAAAGGTACTCTTTCAATAACTTTACCATCAGATGTAAAAATACTAAAATTATCAAGTACTTGTGCCTGAGCTTTTAAAAGAAAAAAACCATAAACTTTGTTTTCTGTGAATTTAAAACTAATTTTAAACTAACCAGAGCATCTTCCAGTGACTGAAATGCAATCTGAAGTTCTTTCACCGCCTGTGTTACAGATGGAGCAAGAGCATAAATAATAGTATCATCAGCATAAAAGTGTTTTTTTGCTTGAATGTCCTTACCCAAATCATTTATATAAATAGAAAACAAAATAGGTCCTAAAATAGAACCCTGGGGGACCCCTTTAGATATATCAAGAAAATCATATTTGAGATCCTCCACATGAACACACTGAGTCCGATCTACCAAATAATTTCTAAACCATTTCAATGTTCCTGGACTGAAACCAGCACTGCTAAGTTTGTTTATCAGTAAATCATGATTCACTGAATCAAACGATCCACAAATAAGGCTGCACAGGGTTGTTTTTTATCCAGGGCACCAATAATATCATTTAACACTACCGTAGCAGCAGTAATGGTACTATGGCCAGTTCTAAAACCAGACTGATAAGAATTTAAAATATTATTATCAAATAAAAACTGTTTCAACTGTGAATTTACCTGAGATTCAAGAATCTTATTCAAAATTGAAAGTTTGGAGATGGGACGATAGTTGTTCATGTCTGATGGATCACCACCTTTAAATAATGGGAGAACATAAGCAGCTTTCCAAATTTTAGGTAACGAGTTTGATACAAGACTTAGATTAAATATATGAGTAACTGGCTCAGCAATAACATCCGCTGCCACCTTCAAAAAATAAGGGTCTAAGTTTTCTGGGCCCAAAGATGTCTTATTATCAATGCCTTTCAACGCTTTACAAATTTGATTTACTGAAACAGGTTTAAAAACAAAAATATCCAGATTACCAGTCGCTGGTGTAATCCCAGAACATGGGACAGTTGTATTTGCATTTAAACTGTCATATACAGACCCAGCATGTATAAAATGTTTATTTAACTGGCTAATCATAGCAACTTTATTATTTATTTTATCTAGCCCAACCTGAATATATTCAGGTAGGCTAGAGGCTACATGAGTCCCTGACATGGATTTATTTATTTTCCAAAATTTTGAAGGGTTATTTAAATTCTCTGTAAAAGACTTTAAATAAAACTCTTGTAGCAGTGTGAAGTATACCCTCGGTTGTTCATTGGGTGATGTCAGGTAAAAACAGTGAACCTATCAGGACCGGAGTGTTATGGTATAAAATGGGAGGGCGTTGGTTACCTGGGATGCGTTGTCATCCGTACCACCCTTTTACGGGAGTCCGACATTTATGAATGGAATGATGCCGTCCCTGCTTCATGCTGCCCCTAGTTTCAGGTTCGTACGTCTTGTTTTAGGGAGGCTTCTTCAGGGAATATTTATTTACAAAGTTTTTATGTGTAGTTTGTCGACGAACAACTAGCTGCACACTATGATCAGCAACCACGCATAGTACCGCGCTGTGAACATCTCCTGGTATGAACGAGAGTAGGTTGCTTGTTTGTTTTTATGATTTTATTAGTAATCCTGTTATTTTTGTTTAGCAGGCTGATTTAAATGCCCAAGGGATTCATCGCTGTATTATACGACGGAATGCACGTCTAGTGATGTAACGCACTGCTGCCTTGCCTGGGTTTCAATCCGGTCAACTTCGTGTGTGTGCGCGTGCGCGCGTGTGTAACTGCGGGCTTGGATTATCACTTGCCGTAGAGTGAGTGCACATGCGTCAAGCGAAGCCATTCTTTGGCCGTTTTGTGCCTCGAGTGTGCGGGTGATTGTTATCTGGTTTATGTTCCCTTTTTGTTTTTGTTTTGAATTGTAAACACACTGAATGTAATGTTTTCTTGTCAGTCTAAATTTTATTCTTTGTTACAAAGTGTGGTGTTTTTTCCTTTTTGTATTTTACAGAAGAAGGGAAGGAGTTTGGCTGCTGTTTAATGGTGTCCACATTGAGTGCCGTGCTTCGTAGGTTGGAGTGATTTGGTTTATGGTTTATTAAGTGTGGTGTGACAATTAAGGGTTACAGCAGACCATCTCCCTCCTTTAAACTTCTTTCTTTTATGTATATTGTAGTCTTTTGTAAAGTGTCTTTTGTTTGTCGTTTTTGTGACCTGTGAATATTGAGCCCTTGTGAGATAATGTGACAGTTTTCTTTAACTTTTGTACACCTTAATAAAGCTGCCTTATCTTTGTAAACCTTTTCCTGTGTCTTTACTCGCCCACCTATTGGTAACGAATTTGTGTTGATATATTAAATTTCCGTGGGTATAAAACCCCAGTGGTGTAGTTGGAATCAAGTGCGATCTTTGGGTATCGCCCGGTCACAATCTGATTTAGACTTCCTAATCATCCAAGCGCACTTATTCTTTAGTGTTCTAAATGTAGACCAATCAGCAGGATTGTTTGAAAATCTAGCTTGTGCCCATGATTTATTTCTTAAATGAATTAATTCTGAAAGCCAAGGATTATCCCTACCACTGATCCTGAACTTCTTAATGGGAACATGTTTATTAGAAATAAACTGAAAAATTGATAATATTCCCATGCCAGTTCAACATCCTGTATTAAAATTACTCTTCTGAGATCACTATGGTATAAATCAATGGTTCTCAACCACATTCCTGGAGGCCCACCAACACTGCACATTTTGCATGTCTCCTTTGTCTGACACACCCATTTTAGATCTTTGAGTCACTACTAATGAGCTGATAACCCTAATCAGGTGTGTTTAATTAAGGAGACATGCAAAATGTACAGTGTTGGTGGGCCTCCAGGAATGTGGTTGAGAAACACTGGTATAAATCATGCAAAAATGCTTGTTCCTCAATTTTTAAAATATCTTTTAAAAATAAAACGGGGTTTTACCTTAGGAAGTTTTATATCACGGACACAAGCAATTACACAATGATCACTGATATCATTACATAATATACCAGTTGAAGTAAATTTATGGGCAGCATTTGTTATTAGATCCAGTAAAGTAGATTTATGTTGCGCTTTAGGATTTAGCCTTGTTGGTACATTAATAAGTTGTGTAAGGCTTAAGGAGTCACACAATTCTTTAAGACAATCTGAGGTCCCAGAGAGAAAGTCCCAATTCATATCACCCATAAGGATGAATTTAGAAGAGTCATTTAACTCATGTAATTAGTGAAATAAATCAACTTTTTGATGATATTCTAATTATATGACCAGCATCTGTAAATGGCCACCCCACCTCCTTTACCCACCCGATCAGTTCTATAGACTTTATAGCCATCAATATAAATCAAATCATCAGTGATCGAAATGGTGTGTTAATTTTCTTCAGGTTTATTATTATTAGTCTTTATCGAACAGGACAGTAGAGACTGACAGGAAAGCATGAGGTAGAGAAGGGGGAAATGGGATCGGTGAAGGACCCCAAGTAGAGACCTGAACTAAGGTCGCCAGAGGCGCAGCTGCACCATGCATCAACGCGCTAACCACTAGGCCATCAGCGCCAACAATTCTCTTCAGGTTTAATCAGTCAAAATGTCTCTATCTTCATTTTAATCAGCTACAACAATCGCTGGATGTCTTTGTCCATATTAGGGATACTACTTGTGGACTTTCTGCATGAGGGCGCCCTCCGGCATTGAGTATGAATGAAACAAATTACATGTGAGAGTTTAGCGTTCAATAAATAGCGTTCTATTTTTACCCAAATCCATAATTTGGGTAAAAATAGAAAAAAATACTGCACTCTAAAAATATTTGAAGTAAACATACGATAATCCATAAGTTTTTATCAGAAGGATCTTATCTTAAAAGCCCCAAGGGATATATATATATATATATATATATATATATATATATATATATATATATAAATAAATCACAAAAAGCAGTCAGTAGTTAACAGGTTAATGAAAAAAAAAAAAAAGTTAACAGGTTAATGTAACATTTCCTGTTTCAGGACTAGCACAATAATGGTAACTTTCTCTCTGTCCAGTGGTCAAATCGGCAAGATAACAGAGGCAGAGGTGGTTGAACAGGTTGGTGGTTTTGCCCCCTTTTGAGCTCCAACTTTCTTGGAGTGTCTTGTCTGTCATATACGAAGACATGCTTTTACGTGGCACTAGCAGCTGCACGCTGTGTCTGCTTGTGTTTTATGACAGATGGAAACCAGTGTTGAGGTGCAATACTGCCACCTACTGTACGTCAACCAGATACTACCACTGGATTATTTGCGTATCATATTATAATATGTGATATCACGACACCCCTAATCTGGCAAAATGAACAAAGTTCATGAACATTGTTCATTTTCCATCACTGAACGTTTGTCCAAAGATTTGAGGTGAAATCAGAAATAAAAACCGAACTCATCTCTCTGTGCATTCAGTGTGTTTTTGATTCTCACATTATTTGTCTCCTCCTAGTTTCACTGGAGCAGTTAAATCACCAACTTCATGTTTATACTCACAGTTGATCAGGAGTCACTGTTTCATCACTGAATTCAGGAGGAGTAGGCATGGATCCATCGCTCTTTATAGACTCAGTGTCGTGTTTTGGAGATGAAGATCTCTCTCTGCTCTCTCTGTTCTCCATAATGAGAAACTGACTTCAGACCTGCATATGGAAACACAGAGAACAAATCATACATAATGTTTTAACTGTTCCAGTAATTCCAGTGAAAACAAATCTTAATGCTACACAGACAGTGACATTCTGGAGAATTTGGTGCTTCAGACTTTGTAGCAGCAGTTTCTGGAGGATCATTTTCTTATGATGTCCATAAAGTTTACTGACTGTTGAAGAACCAGATCTGGGCCCAAGCCGCTCAGAGTAAAATTTTAGTCTTAAGTGTGTCAAAATTCTAAGAATGATGTAATTTTACTATTATTCCTAGACTTAAGAATAAGTATGATTCATAAAGGTTCCAAAGTGTCAAGACTAGGTCTCAGCTCCTAAATAATTTAGGAGAGCTGCAGAGGTCTCTTAACCTAGTTAGGAGTAACAAGATGGCAGCAAAGAAGAGGAGACACATGCTTTCCAGTGAAGATATGATGTATTGGAGTTATATGATGACATGAAGTTGATAAAACGATATAAACTTGATTGACAATTCTTTTTGTAACTGACCTAATAAGAAATGTAATAACTTTAAATAAATGTAATAAATTTAATAAATATTACTTAAACAATAATATGTTTAATGCATTTTAATACATTTAAAGGTGCTGTATGTGATTTCTCAAATTCGTTGTTGAACACTGTTGATATTTGAAATCAACCCAAACAAACCCACCCCTCTCTTCATTGCTCTGCCTCCAAAACTCACACCCCTATGTAACCACGCTGCTCCGAGTCGATCTCGAATCCCAGCCCAATCACTGCTGGCATGCGAGGCAAATGCACTATCAATGACGCTAAACACCTCATTCTCTAGCGGGCATCAGTGTGCAGTAGTTTACCTGCTCAACTCTCACTGTCTGGCCAATGTTACACACGCAATGCGAGTGTATGTCTGTTTATCACAGCTGACATGCAACAAATGCTTCACGAATAATAAAGCGCAGATGATGAACGAACGACAAGTAAGCACAAAAAATGAACATACAGTACACAAGAGTAAATACAAACAAGAGTTTCTTGTTAATCGCCAACGCAACCGAAAAGCAGCTCCAGACAATCAAAACCCAGTGTTACTCTGTCCAGTGCTGGAAAGATTTTCTAATATATTTTTTGGTGACTGTAAAGGCCGGAACACACCAAGCCGACGGTCGGCCGTCGGGCAGTTTTTGTTCGTCGGCCGACTAAGTTTTCTCAGTGTGTTCTGCACCGTCGGCTGAAGTTGGTCCTCGTCTGCTTTTTTCCGGCCGATTCGAAATGTTGAATCGGCGTCGGCGCTCAAATTTTTTTGATATTTTTTATTTTTTTGTTTATATTATTTAAATGTTTTAAAATATGACATTGACTACAACATAATCAGTTTTTAATATTTGATTGGTTCTCTCTTGTTTTTGCATGTGTTCATAATTTCTTTGCATGACAGCCTGGCCAAAAATAATTTTAAATAATTTGAAATTTCATTTCATTATTACACATGAAACAATTGACTCCAAGCACAGCTACACAATATGCTTACATCTTTTAATACATTTTTAAAAAATATCTGAATTAAGGTTGAAGATGTCAATTTTCATATGGCTGGACATCACATTTGACCACTACTCTATGGCAGTTCATTGACTTACCAACTGACCATCAAACGATGCGGCAAAGGCAAGCCACTTTTGTGTTGACTGTGGGTTTTCCTGTTGTTGTTGGAGCCATTGATGGAACTACATAAACATGTAGTCTGTAACAAAACCAATTACATTTTTACTATAACTACAAACTGATAAACTATGTAATCTGAATGTAATATATGCAAAAATTCCATATACTTTTGGGCACTGCACTTTTTCATTGATTTTCAATTTAAAAAAATCTTTAAAGGGGTCATGACCATGATGGTGTTCTGACCACAAAGGATCTTGGATGCTCATGTTTCCTTTGGACTACAGCAGGTTGCCAAGACTCTCCTTTCTGCATTCTGATCCTCTCTCCAGGTTGCAAGTGCTTTGTCTGCCTGTCATAATAAAACTTTTGCTTTCTCTGTCGTTCTTTGAAATTTTCTTGCACTTGAATCATGGCATCCGACGCAAGTAGTGCAGATGATGTTGGCAGCTTTGTCCTGAGATGTCGCCCCAAAAACAAGAGACAAACAAGAGACAAACCTATCCCTTTGACTGGTGTGTAACTGTACTCAAGTAGTGCAACACATGGGTCGCTGTTTTGACTTTGTGATTTCTTCAACAGATACTTTACATTTTGCACAGTCCTTTCCGTTTGACCATTTGATTGTGTGTAACCAGGACTAGATGTCACATGCTTGATGTCCCACTCCTCTGCAAAGATAGGGAACTCAGCACTGGCATATTAAGGTCTGTTGTCAGATGGCTGTTCTTGTTCTCATTGCAGGACGCACATTTGGACACTGTCTCTTCTATCTGTGCCGACATATTTGGCCAATACATAATGCCTCTGCCTCTTGCTTTGCACTTCATGATTCCAAGGTGAGACTTGTGTGTTTTGCTGAGCATTTCTTGTCTGAGCTGCTGTGGAACAATGAGCTTATTGGCCTTGAATAATAGACCATCAACATAGCTGATTTCCTCTCTGAATGTCCAGTAAGAGAGGACGTTGTTAGTGCACATCTTGGTAGTGCAGATCTCTCTTTTGTCCCGCCATCTCTGACAGCGTTCTTTAATGTTTTAATCTCAGCATCACCTGCTGTGGCTCTCTTGAAAATTTCCAGCTCTTTCTCAGAAATGGGAAGTTGTGACGTCATCCAATTCACCTCCAGCACTTCTCCCAACAGATCCTCTTTCTGTTCTGTCAGAAAAAGTATGGCTTAGAGCATCAGCAATATCCGTTTTTTCCCCATGTTTGTACGTTACATTGAGACTGTTACTCTGCAGACGTAGAAGCATTCTCTAAAGTCTCATCGGAGCTTGATGTAAAGGCTTTCTGAAAATGCTTTTTAACAGGTTGTGGTTACTTTCAATTTTGATTTATTTTCCCATACACATACTGGTGGAATTTCTCACATCCATCCCTGTTGAAAAAAAACAACATATGCTGGTTAGGTATGTTTTGAAGCATGGCAGCTGTTTTGAGCTGGTTTAAGCTGGTCCTTAGTTGGTCCTTAGCTGGTCATGAGCTAGTTTAAGCTGGTCTAGTGCTGGTCCTAATTTGGTCCTAAGCAACTAGCTCCAGCTCAAACCAGTTGCCATGCTTCAAAACATACCTAACCAGCATATGCTGTTTTTTTCAACAGGGATATACTATGGTGACCAGCTCTTTTTCTATTTGTGCCTAACTGCTCTGACAGTCACTCAGGGCTTTAGAACCATATGCTACTGGGCTTCCATCTAGGAAGATCACCGCTTCAATCCCTTCTGAGCTTGCATCTACAGACAGTGTTACCGGCTTGCTGGCATCATAGAACTGCAGTTGGACTGTGAGTAATCATCTGTTTGAGTTTTTTAAAACATATCTTCTGAGTATCTTCCCAGTGCCATGCTGTGTCTTTCTCCAGCAATTTTCTCAAAGGTGCACTGATGTCAGACAAGTTGCGGATAAATTTAGCCAAATATTTTCAGTAGCTGTATCAGTCTTTGATCATGCTCTTCAACTCTGTCTCCCCACACCAACAGGTCATCGATGATGTTAACAACACTTTCCAGGCCTTCTATAATTTGGGCTATGGACCTTTGAAAGACTTCTGATGCTGAAGAGATCCCGAAGGGTAAGTGAAGTAAGCGGTATCATACAATGGGTGTGTTCATTGTGAATAATTTTCACAATGAAAAAACCTCTCTTGATCCAGCTTGATTTGCATCAAGCATTGAGAAGTACTTTGCATTTGGCATTCTTGAGACCACCTCTTCCACAGTTAACACTGGATAGTGCTCTCATTTTATCGCTTTGTTTAGATCTCAGGGGTCCATGCATATGCAAATTTTGTTTGATGTGACCACAGTTACCATGCTTTTGGCCCACTCAGTAGGCACAGGTTGTTTTGCCAATAACTCCCATCTGTTCCAATCTTTGAAGCTCTTTGATGACTTTATCTCTGAGAGCTACTGGGATCCTCCTTGGAGCATGCACAACTGGTCTGATGTCTGTGTTTATTTGTTTGTGGTGTTCACCAGGTAAGCAGCCTACAAACAGATCATCTGTCCTACAAACAGATCATCAAACTACTTTTTTTTACCATGCCTAACTTTTGGAAGGCAGCATGTCCAAGAATTTCTGGTGCATCTTTCTGTTTGATTTCAAATACAATCTTGTACTTCTGTCCCTTGTACTCACACTTGGAGCCATTAGGCAAGAAAGCACTCATCTTGTGACCTGAGTAACTAGATTTTTGCAACCTTTGTACTCTCTCTGACACCACATTGCATTCTGCACCAGTGTCAAGTTTAACTTTGATATTTCTCGTTTATTTTGAGAGTTTAAGTCCAATCATTTTCATTTCTATTTTGGAAGATTTCTAGATTGGAAGATTTTATATTTAAGAGATTTTATATTGTTGACCTGCTGTTGCTGTACTGCTCCAATGAACATATCCTCGCTCTGTTCAATTGTGTGCATCCTTTAACTCTGACTCATATTGCTCTTAGAAGTGCACATTTTAACAAAATAATTTTTCTTTTGACAGTTTTAACATGTTTTCCCAGAGGCAGGACAATTTCTGTATTCATGCTTGTTGCCGCATTTGCTGCATTCCTTTTTTGTCAGCACACTGTGACCCGATTTACCATCTCGTCTCTTTAGCTTCACTGTTTTGACTCTGTGTACCTCTATCTCATCATTTAGCATTTTAATCGGACGTGATGTAATCTCATTGGCCCTACAAACATTGATGGCTATTTCAAGTGAGAGGTCTGTCTCTCAACTGATTGTCTTTTATGCTACATACAATTCCGTCACAAATTAATGAGTCGTGCAGATCCCCGAACTCAAAAAAAAAAACGTCTTTTGCTTTATTTTTCAGGTCTGTGACATAAAAGGGGTCCCTGTGAGTGCGTGAAGAACACATGTCTAATGTACCGTAAGTTTTTACGAGGTTCAAGTGAGGTAGAAGTCTTCAAACTTGTTCTTTAGCACTTGTATTTGTCTTTCCCCTCCTCTGTGAAGTGAAACGGGTTACAGACTTTAATCGCCTCTTCTCCTGCTACATGCAAAAACGTTGCTCACTGCACCTTCTCTGATTTTTCAGCTATCCCACTGGCCGTACAGAAAATTTGGGTCTTTGAATGCAGCTCCTCCAATTTTCTGGGAGATTACATTAATAACATTAACTAGCATTTTGGGGAAATAGAAAATCCTCACTGGGTCAAAATGACCCGAACACAACATGAGGGTTAATAATAATAATAATTATTATTATTATATTTTTATTATAATAATATTTCGATGGAATTATTATTATTATTATAATTCCACCTGTGCCTTAGAAATAAATAGAAGACAAAAAATAAATAGAAAACAAAAAAGAAAGTGTACAACAAAACAATAATATAAAAGAGCATCACAATATCAAAGAGCAAAACTAAACAACAATAAGAACACAGGTATAAACATTATAGAGTTAATGAGCAGAAGCGTTAAAGGTCTGAAAGTCCAGGGTTTCACAAAGAGATTGCTGAAGATTCCGTATCTTAAGCACAGAGATAATAAAAGCTCTCACCCCATAAATGACAGTCTAAACTCGGGTACAGTGAGTAGTTTAAAAGTTAAAAGTTAAATGTATCTCTTGCAGACCGAAGGGTGTGCCCAGGTCTATAAGAATGGAGCAATTAGATAAGATAAGTTGATATCATGACATAATATGACAAAGTCCATTACTAAGATCTGAACTGATCTCTCTAAACTGTATACGGCAGGAAACTGAAGCCAATGAAGTTGCTGAAGTATAGGAGTGAAATGGGCAGACTTACACATATGTGTGAGGAAATGTGCAACAGAATTCTGTTATAAACAGTGAAGCAATTCAGTTGTAAGACCAAATAAAAGAGAGCTGCAGTAATCCAGATGTGATGTACTGAAAGTATTGATAACCATTTCTGCGTTCTGCAGTTTCTGCAATTGACAGGATTTCAGTCGTCAGAGTTTAATTTTAGAAAGTTTGAAGCCATCCACTTACTCAAACGATAAACGCGTTGTGTTAAAGAGGAGAGTGGAAAATCAGAACCAGATCTGAAGCTAATACAGCTTGAGTTTATGATAGCAAACAGAAAACATTGTACAATAATACAACATTATATCAAAAGCTCATAAACAAACTTACCGTGAATATTTTTACGTCCTCTAAATATGAACCTCTACATTTCATAAGAATCGAGTCTTTACTTTCAGCTTGGACTCAAGGGTGTTTCCTCAGGTAATCTCTCTTCTTCTTCTTTTAGTTTTCTGGCGGGTTTCAGTCTATCGTTAAATGTGTTTAGCGCCACCTACTATACCGGAATGAGTAACATAATGACTTCCTCAATCTCTACTGATTAATCCAGTCTCATGTAAAAACTTCTTTAAAGTGTCACTATATAAAGCATATAGCGCCATTGCACTTCGGGCGACCCGAGTTCGAGTCCTAGCATGATTTAGGTCACAACCCCCAACAAGCCCCTCCCCCCTCCCACTTTGCTTCCTGTCTGCTTACTGTTCTATCATAATAAAGGCAAAAACGCCAAAAATAAATCTTAAAAAAAAAAAAAAAAAAAAAATTAATTAAAGCTTTACCTACTTCCATCTGCTTATTCCCTATTTCTATTCATTTTTTCCCCATGAAAGATAGTGTATTACAGCCTAGCAAATATGATTTCTTTTGTTTCTATTTTTTAAAATTTATATTGCATATTTATATTGTTTTCCATCAAATTTGTTTCCAAGAGGGAACTCTATTTTGTCATTCATTTTATATATATATATATATATATATATATATGGTCTTGGTATTACCATCATTAGTGATTTAAAGTCACCTCAAAAAGCGTCTTCTAAATGAATTAATGTATTATTAAACCTTTCTGTACTTGTTAGGATTATTGTCCTTTTTTTTTTTTTTTTTTTTTTTTTTGAAACTCTGAATCAATTGAACCAATTGCTTCACAAAAAGATTCACTCGTTTGAGTGGTTTGAAACACGCTGGCGACACCTGCTGGTCAGAACTCTGTAACTGCAATAAGAACTCAGTCCAAACGTATAATGACACCACTTTATAAACCAATTGCATGTTTTCATGAAAGTGTAATTTATTAAATATAAATCTACCATTAAATATGAAGTGTCTGTATATATTTTATATTATTATTAATTTGTAGTGCTTGTTTGTGTGTGTTTGTGTGTGTGTGTGTGTGTGTGTGTGTGTGTGTGTGTGTGTGTGTGTGTTTTAGGCAGAGCTTGGAAACAATTAACTTTGACTTTTTCCCTGTGAACCCATGAACCAGTGTCTATGTTTTTTTGTTTTTTTTTTGTTTTTTTTTATGTGTTATAAATTTGTAGACATTTTAATAATAATTTTAACGCCACATTTGTATAATAAAATGGAAGAGTTTTAGTTAATAGTCTCTTATTGACCTGATTAACCAAACTCTGCATTATATATTACAATTTAATAAAATAACATATTATACAAACACTTCATATTTAATAGTATTAGATGATTTTTGATTGCATTTGATAGGTAGACGTTCAATAAAATATTTGCAGTTGGTTTGTAAAAGGTCTGGGCTGAGTTTTTGCTGCATTTACACTGTTTTGACCAGCAGGGGTCACCAGTGAGTTTGAGTCCTGAGCGATTCGAAACAATGAATCATTTAGTGAAACAGTCAGTTTAATTGATTCAAAGGACCCTAATTAGGTACTATTTAGAACCATTTTTCCTAAGAGTACATGATAGTTACATCCACTGTACAGCTGTGCTTGATCCTGCCGAAGCTCAGAGTCACGTCTTCTAATCCGCCTGTCAATGGCATCTACCGAGCCCAGTCCGTGCGTCTCTTACTCCGTGTCGTCTGTCACTGCTTCTGTCCTCACACTCTCGTCCTCACCTGTCTACCTACCACATCACTTCCTCTCTAGTAAACATCAGGCTTGTTCGACTTCATGTAGCACCGCACAGACCGATCGGCATCTGACCTGAAGCAGTGCATGCCGGTTAGAAATTTTGTACGACTTGAGACAGCACTGTCTGTGCATTCTGTGTGTTTCGGCACACAGGCCTTCGTCAGGGCTAAAAGGTTTCAGGTCTGTGTAGGTTCCTTTAAGTACAAACAGAGACAAAATTCAAACTTACAATGAACCAATGAAAAAATTGAATATAATAGCATCCACCAATCACAAAACTTATAATAAATGATCATGCATCAACCAATGGTCATCAACGAAAAAAAACAAACAAACAAAAAAAAACATGTAGTTTTAGTAAACATGTACAATATCAACCCCTATTACATATACATGAAATTACATATAATATCATCCACCTATCACAAAACTTGTATATATAAAAAATAAAAAAATAAAAATAAAAATAATTATTGTACGTGTTTACTAAAACTACATGTTTTTTTTTTTTTCCGTTGATGACCATTGGTTGATGCATGATCATTTATTATAAGTTTTGTGATTGGTGGATGCTATTATATGCAATTCTTTCATTGGTTCATTGTAAGTTTGAATTTTGTCTCTGTTTGTACATAAAGGAACCTACACAGACCTGAAACCTTTTAGCCCTGACGAAGGCCCGTGTGCCGAAATGCGTTGGCAAAATAAAGTTTTGATCTTTAGCTCCAGTTTTTTGTTTATTTCTGATCCCTCCATGCCACAAGTGTTGCTGATTTTGTTCCAAAATAACTCATCTTTTATTCCATGCACCTTGTTGGATGTGTGAAGTTGCACCAGACTAATTATGTTACACTGTGCATTCTGTGCAGCATCTCAAGAGCGGCTGCGCGAACTCTGGGGCATGTTCAAGCTCAAACCAATGCGCAACGTTTTGCTATGGTTTCTGGGTTGACATGTTTCCTGGAAACGGTGTGCAACGGTGTGCAACAGGGTTTGAGATATGTTTTCTCTCGTTTGGTGGGTGTGTCAAAAATGTCAGCCCAATCAGCAGCAACATGAACATGAACATGAATATAAACCACACGGTATTAAAGAGACAGCTTGCACAATGGGTCCAAGTAAAGTCATTCACAAATGTGTCCGTTGCAGCTCGGTATACACAACAATAGAAGATATTAGAAGACATGTTTGTAGTAAGAGTTTTATAGTAAAAATATAGCATATTAACATATATGCCTTGATCTGAAACACAGGGTGTTTGGGAAGAGTTTTCTACGAGAACATTATGAATCTGTCTAAAGTGGAGTGTGGTGGAGTGTTTTTCTGTTGTATTTCAGCAGGTATAATTGTGTCTGTAATAAAGAGATTAAGCTGATGACCTTAAATTAGTTAGGCCTACCTAATGGTATAATAAAGAATAATAATTGACTTTTATTTACATACAGAGTGAATATATCAGCACTAGACAGACTTTTTATTTGATAAATAGTGATTTTTTTTGTTCATTGTCATGAGTAAAAATAGAAACACTTTTCATGCATTACTTTGCCTGACACAGCACCTAAATGTACAAGAATAAAGTTCAACATAAGCCTTTACTATTTAAATACCAATAAAGTGGGTTTATATATTTTTTTATCAGTTTTATTTTGATAAACATTACACAATATAACATTAAAATGACATGAAAAGATTTTTAATAATAATAAAAGGCAGGAATTTGTGAGCATCAGCTGAGCTGAATGTGTCAGAATAAACAGGAAACACACGTGATCGTTGTCTTCGGTGGATCCGGACAATTGTGAAACGTTCACCTGCAGCGAACAAGAAAACAATGAATCTGTTAAGAGCTTCTTCTAACCCTGACATTATCGACACACTGTCCAGCATATCAACGAAAGCTCTGATAGCATTGAGAAGTTGATGAGTGGCAATACTGAGAGGATTGATGAGCGGAGCAAGAACATTGATGTTGCTTTTCTGAAATGAAAGAGACGGAGAACAAGATGTGTAAGATGGAGGGTCTTTGGAAAAGCAAGTTAAAATGCTTGAACAGCGAATGGATGAGATTGAATCTTACCGCAGACGGTGGAAGATTGTTTGGTGTTTCAGAGGATAAGGATGAAAATGTGCTTCTGCAGCCCATCAAGATCTGCTAAGCTGTTTTCATGAAGGATCAGAGCGTCTCTCGGGAATGATTGATATCACACATCGACTGGACAAGAAGAGCTCGGCTGATTCCCATCCACGACACATTATTCTTCAGTTTACATCGCCAATGATGAGAAATGAAATGTGGAAGCAGGCGAAGACTTCTGCCTGTGTCCAAGATAATGGATTTCTTTTCATGAAGACTTCTCTAAAGCTGATGGAGAGAGACACTCCAAGACACGGGATGCTGGGAAACGGCTTTCTTCACGGGAGCTGCAGCATTTATTCAAGGAGAAGGAGAAATCAAGATATGAATCTGTTTGGTCTTAATCTCCTTTTCTCTGCACAGATGATGGTTCTCAAGTTTTTCTTCAGACTCCAGACCCTTCAGTAATGTTTTATTTAAGTTGAGTTTTGCTCGAGCTGCTGGTAGAAGCTCATAGAGTTTGTAACATGAACTCTTCACAGAACTCTTAAAGAGACTTTCTGTTGTTGTTGTTGTAAGTGATGAGGCTCGACAAATGACATACTTTGTTCTTGTTTATATACTGAACACTAATCTGTTCTGGACTATTTGTTTTGTGTCTTTATCACTTGTTTTACTTAATACCAGGGGGTTGAGAGGCGTTGTTAAAAAAAAAGAAAAGAAAAAAAAGCTTTATTTTTCATTTATACTTCAATGAGCTCATTGTTTCTGCCTAATATTAATACATTATTTTACCTAAATGTGTGATTTGCTGAAATACATTACTTGGACACAGTCACCTCTGATAACAGATCACTCTAAACTGTAATGTAGACACATGCATTTTCTTTAAAGCTGCTTTGAAACGATATGTATTTTGAAAACCACTATACAAATAAATGTGAATTGATCTGAATGAGATCTACAAACGTAAAGCAGAAGGGCCTTTGTCAGATCCAGAGTTAAGTGGTTGGAAAAAGGTAACTAAATCCCTCATATTTCTTCAATCTTGAAAGACAGTGTGGTAAACATAACACAATTCACCAGCTGAACATGAATGTTCTTGTCACTGATGATTATCAAGCTCTCTCTCACTTTTCTCATCACTTTTATTCTCATCTTTATAAATACTTCCTTTCTGGATTCCCTAAAACATGTAAATTCAATTAGTGCAACAGAAATAGACTGCTGTGATCCAGATTTACTCTTAGAAGAAGAAGCTGATGCTATAAAACATCTCAACAAGTCACTATGGCAACGATGGCATTGCAGCAGAATTCTATAAACTTTTTTCTTCTTGACAAAAGGTGTTTGATGAACAGAAAGTGTTTCAGGTTCCTCATGAAAGTATGTGACAGACCTCACAGCTACAGACAGACAGCAGTTCATGTGGAGCAGCTGTTTGTTTGAAGGAAGAAACATATACAGCAAGCTAAACGCACTAGAGGATCAAGAAAATGTAAAAAGACTGTTTACTCATGACTTTTTAATTTTAAAAAGCAATCACAACCACACACCGACGCATTGTATAAGTTTAGAGGATGATGGATGGATTATACTTGTGATGATCAATATAATGTTTAATATGATCTTGATTACTGACCACAGAAATCCTATATGATGTGTGCTTGTGCTGTGTTGATCAACATCTCTATACACCAGACAAAATAGATGCTTTTTGAGTATTTGTGTATTTGAGAACAGATGTGTTATAAATAAAATAATGTTTTGGATTGAATGTGAACCGCAAAGTCTGTCACTGGGATTACATGAGCTGAAACTATTTTCATTAGTCTAAAGTCATGTGACTGTGTCTGTATTTGTGTGTTTAAATCCCAAATTTTTAAACAAGGCTTTTCCCCCCAGTCTTGGAAAACCTGAATATATGATGAACCTCATCATTTAAAATTGTGATTTCTAAAATTTATTATTAAATTAATAACTTCTTAAAATACTATGGGCATTTGTATAATTAATATACATAGTTAATGTCAAGCTCTACAGTATTTTATTTTTGATCTAAAATATTTAGAATAAACAGTATTTTTTTAATCCTCATTCTTAATACTTATGAAGTAAATAACAAATGTAGAATGGAGTGTTTATTTACACCAAAAGAGTAAATATCCCACCTTGTCGGCAGAAGCTATTTACTCTGATCCGACCGACCTGGGTTCAAATCCACCTGTATCCGAACTCATTCTTCTCCCTTTTCCCATCGCATATCAGCTCGGAGAGATGCTTACTTTAAATAAAGATAAAATAAAGGGCCTAATTTGTATTTAACAGTGGGAATAAAGTGTTTATCAGGTAGGGTTAGAAATAGATGTAGAGGAGGTAATGATTTATGATTACAGAGATATTTTAGTCAGTCTGAGGCACAGAGATTTGTGTTGCTCCTGTCATATAAAGCTGTTGTGCTCGTGGAGACATAATAAAGGATAAAAGACAATTATTTCAAAAGAAGAGATGCTGATGAAGATTTTCTAGTGATCAAGGCAGCAGATTGAGCTCTGAAGCTCCTGAAAGACTGGATTTACACCGTGATAAACTGTGTTCAGCAGCGATACTGTGAGTGTTTGTACCGTCACCTGATCTGCAGAATTCATTTAGTGAATCGCTGCTAAATCAGAGTGCGTGGAAAAATAAAGCACACTATCAGAAGACGTGATTTATTCTGAGTGAATTCAGCCTGTTTCATTCTGCTGATCTCTCATTACATTCATGATTATTCATACTGTCATCAGTTCACATCAATCATTCATAAACCGATTCATGATTAAATCAATCACAAATGTACTGTTATTACATCTGATGATCAGCTTACAATATAATTATTAAAGCAACCTCATAATATTTATATGGTTTTTTTACCTATACAGATAAATGTCTGATGTAGATTTCTAACTTCTACATAATGATGAAAAAACATTAATTAAAAATGAATTAATAAAACTGTAACTATGTGAGATTTGATGACTCTGTGTGCATGTGGATGTTAGAGGATTTACAAATGTGTGTGTGTGTGTGTGTGTGTGTGTATGTTATTTAATCTGACACAGAGACACTGAAGAATCGTAATAAAGCCTAAATCCAGCATAGAGGGGTTCAGTGAATGTGGTGATGAATGTGTGTAAGTGTGTGAGTGTGTGTGTGTCAGAGACGCTGTAGAAGGACAGAGTGCCGGCCGACACGTCCACATACACTCCTGCTCTCTTAGAGGATAAACGGACGGCAGATATAACAGTCCTGTTCTTATTGTGACAGACAGTGAATCTTTTATCAGAGCAGTTCAGACTCCAGGATTTGTCATTTAATCCAAACATACAGTCATGCCTTTCTCCTTTCCTGCTGATTCCTTTATATGTCACTGATATAACAGCACGTTTGCTCCATTCAGCCTCCCAGTAACAGCGTCCAGTCAGTCTCTCTCCACACAGAACCTGAGGATACTCATCAAATCTCTCTGGATGATCAGGATACGGCTGATTCTCTTTCACACGCATCACCTTCCTGTTCTCCTCAGACAGAATGAGACAAGTGTCTGCTGTGATTGGATCCAGTGTGAGATCACAGGCCCCTGAACACAAGAAGAGGGAAACATCTATAACAGGGGTATTAAATTAAAGGTCCAAGAGGTCCAGATGGTTTTCCACAAAATGCAGTGTGATCCCTGATCAAGATTTGAACGGCCCTCTTGCACCTTAATAAACAAAAAAATACACCACAAGACCATCATATCTCACAGTCAGTGCCAGAAATTTCCTCAACAAATTCTGTGCAATGCATTGATTATTTTCATTTTTACTATTGCGAAGTGAGAGGAATGAAGAGCGCTCCTCTTTTGTGTGTGCAGATGAGCTGTTACTGCTGGAAAAGAGATTTTCTCTTTTGGTTCATTTCGCGGAAAGTCAACTCATAGTGGAGTGGTAGAGCATTGGGCAGCAGTACATTTATAGGCTATAATTTAACGTATAAGTGCATATGTTCCAGCAATAGCCTTAAATCGTCCCTTTGTAAATTAATTAAGGACCTGTTGATCACTTTTTATTAAAATGTAGCCTACTAAATGTGAGAACATTAGGCTATTAATTCGTTCTTATTATTTGAAAAACAAAGAAACGAAAAAATAGGCTAAAAGGTAGCCAAAATTAAACTACAGTCCAATTAAAATGCAGCGACGAAATATCCCAATAAAACATGCGGTTTATTTTTTTCCCCGCATGTCAGCACGGTACTCTTTAAATTGGCCTAAACATTTTCAACACAGGCCTACATAAAGTCGTGGGACAGTTAAACTTATTAATTATTGCAGGTTTGAATAGAGAGATCATTGTTTGCAATGTAAAATTAAGACAATGCAGTAACCTCATTAAAGATGTTAATAATATGAACACGCTTTGGTCCATAATTCAGAACGAATTACAGCAAAAATTTCAGTTAAGTTCTATTAAAAATAACAATTTTATGTTGTGTTAGGTTTTCCCCATAAAACAAACTGTTATTAGCAAAAAAAAAAAAAAAAATCTGCTGTTTTCCACAAGATGCAGCGCAATCCCTGATTAAGATTTGAACGGCCCTCTTGCACTTTATCACACACAGTTTCTGCCAATCTCATGTTAATCTTGAGTACCTATAGAGTAGTATAGCATCCTTCATATCACCGAAAAGTCTTTAGTTTTATCATATTTATAAAAGATACATACGCTGTACCGAGTCTTTCCGAAAACCAAGCCAAGCTCCTGGAGGCGTGCCGTGGGGAAGCTAAAGAGTGACGAGCATGTGCAGCTTTTTGCGTAGCGATCGTCTGCAAGCTATCAATGGTCAGCTAAACAAATGTATTTAAACACACACAATACACCATCGCATTATAACTTTTGAATCACTATAATGAATATAGCGTATAGTGAATGATGAATAATGAATTTATGAATTCACTACATTCGTGTTGTTTACATTATATGCACTTACGTGCTGACTGCCAACAAAACAGACATTTGAAGCAGTTTTACCACCTGTGGTTCTCATGATGGGGATCATTACTGCTGCGACCGCTCCATCTTTTAGTTTCAAACTATCTGTAAATCCAGTGTCGAACTGGGCTTTGTCAGAATGCATGAAATAGCATTAATTATCATTAATACTTTATTATAAACACTTGTTAGGCACTGTATTTCAACTTTTCAAATATTTTCTTCGTTTTTATTAAATATAAATGCCTTTCCAATCTGATTTGTGATAGGAAAAGGGAGAAGAGTGAGCTTGGCAAAAGGCAGATTCAAACCCGCGTCGACAGCGTCGAAAGCTACATTCATGTGCCATTGGCCCTACAGCCTTCGCCACTACAGACGTGAAACAGAATGCATCTATTTAGTATTTAACTGAAAACATTCTATGGCTAAATTGCAACGATCACACATTAAATTGGACACCTGTTGGTATTTTAAGCATTAAATGAGGTAAAATCCCTGTTTTGAGTTGACACATGACAACTTAGCATAAAAAGATATAAGTTCACTCTCCTTTTCTTCGCTCCACTGCTGCTGAGAGGCCGCCATCTTATTTGAATTTTTTCTGAAATCTCCAAGCCAGTCACGTGATCGGCTGCTAGCATTCTGATTGGAGGATCTCAAAAAATTACCCACGACCGATCTAAAGTATCCAGATATAAATGTGTTGCTCATTCTCAATGGGAAAGTGCCCAAGCAACATTTTTCCGGCAACATTGCTCAAAAAGTTGCCCCGTGTATCATCACCTTTAGAGCTAACTCAAATTAAGTCAACATCCCTTTCCTCCAAGTCTCTTCTGCCTCCTCCCTCTAAATACCTTATAAAGGGTTCTCATGTTTTAGCATGTAAGGAACTGTTGTTGAGACTTGGTCAAACAGAGCTCATGTCTTCAAACACCAAACTCAATTAAAACTCATCTGGTCCAATAGGTTGATTAGTGATTTCAGAGATGACACTTAAAATCTTACACAAAAAGTCTTGAAGACTAGGACATAATGCATAACTGTGAAGCAGGGTCGCGTCAGCCGTCTTGCATTTGTCACATTTTGGGGAGACACCTAGAAATATTCTGGATAGTTTTGTTTTAGAGTAGTGTAATCTATGCAAGATTTTGAACTGAATGAGACAATGTCTGGAGTTTATAGAACACCTGTTAATTTCTTCCAGGCTATCTGCCCATAACTCATTAGAAATCTCTGACCCCAATTCTTCCTCCCATAAACTTTTGACTGAAGATATAGCAGGTAATTGGGTGGCCTGGAGGGTGTTGTAAATGCAGGAAATCATTTTCCCTTTACCAAAATTCCCTTTAATAAAATAACCTAACCCTAACCTAACCCTATCTAATAGTAGTTTTCAGGTACAGAAAATGAATAAAGTAATCAAATATAAAATAACACTGCATATTATCTTCAGTGTATAAATTAAATACAGATTAATCATTAGTTACAAAAGCTATTCAGTCAAGAGCAGTGAGTAATTTCTTTGTCATTTGTTGTTTGATTAACATTAAAAACACAGACAGCATATAGGAATATGGTAACACTTTAGTATAGGGAACACATATTCACTATTAACTACGACTTTTCTCTCAATAAACTCCTAATTTCCTGCTTATTAATAGTTAGTAAGTTAGTTGTTAAGTTTAGGTATTGGGTAGGATTAAGAATGTAGAATAAGGTCATGCAGAATAAGGCATTAATATTTGCTTATTAATTACTAATAAGCAGCTAATATTCTAGTAATATGCATGCTAATAAGCAACTAGTTAAAATACCCTAAAATAAAGTGTTACCAGGAATATTAGGCATCTTTCCCTTTAAGACATAATGCAGGATCCAGTACATATACTGTTACACATGCGTTGTCTTTCTCGACTGATACGTTCATTTAAGACATAACCAACTATGTTTGCTAGGATACTCGCCAAAATGGGCATGTTGAGATAATTTTTTGTGAATTTGTCTGTTCAAGTACAAGACTTGAAAGAGAACTCAATATTTGCAAGCTGTCTGAGATAAGCGTATGCGCGCTTCGGATGAGCACACACAAATTTTCTCACAGCACGCAAGTTCTCTTTCGCGTCTTGCTCTTGAATGTTTAAATTATCAAGGCTTAAATGAGTTTAGTTTAAACACAGATAGCAATGTGTGCTGTTCAGCGCTTGCGCTCTATCAACACTCGGGTGAGGACGGTGTAAATGACTGCTCATATTGAGCATACGGCACTTGCAGTGAACCAAGTTTACAAAGAGTGACTGTTTTGTTCACACTTTTTGATCATCGCTGTTGTAACATATTGGGAAGCCAGAATGCATATCCATCAACTGAAATATACATTATCCAAACTCTGTCTGTCTGTTTTACATGTTGCTATTTTCAACAAACCATTTTATAGATGCGTCGTCATTCGAGATGAACCGCGGTTAAAGTGCATGCCGAACCGTAAGTGGAGAATGGTATGGTTTGATTTTTTTACAGACAACCGTTGCACCCCAAGTCACTAGATGAGTGTGAGTGTGTGTGTGTGTGTGTGTGTGTGTGTGTGTACAGGTTTGGCTTACAGTGAAATATTATAATAACTGACTAGTGAGGACATTTTCTTGGTCCGCACAAGTAAAAAGTAGGGCTGTCAAGTGATTATTTTTGAATCTAATTAATTAATTAATTTTGAATCTAATTAATTACATGATATGGCGATTAATTAATCTAGTTAATCACAAATTAATCAAATAAAATTTGGCAGAAAAATTACTCCCAAAAGATAATTTAAAGTCGTTATTGTGTAAAGCATGAAACGAACATTACAAAAAGTAGCTTCAGCAAGAAATATTTTATTTGATTTAAAATAGAATTTATTTCACTTATGGACCATAAATGTGACTGAATTTTCATTTTTGGGTGAACTATACCTTTAATGGTTTTTTTTTTAATTGCAATGGAATTATGAAGTCAATTTTTAAAGAAATTATACTCTAAAAAAATAACTAAAACTGTCAGTAGGTGGCAGTAAATGTCTGAATGATTAAATCATTGAGTCATTCATTCATTCATTCGAATTTCTGATTCATTCAGGAGTGAAGTAAATGGTTCTTTTTATGAATGATCCATTGAATCATTAGGCTTGTTGGACTTGAAGTGGAGCTGCACCGACCAATCGGTGTATGACATCAAAGTACCGTGAGAGCAATTAGAGAGCAGACGGATCCATATGTTTTTGAATCGCTCACGCGGTACTTTGATGTCATACACCGATCGGTCGGTGCAGCGCTGCTTCAAATCCAACAAGCCTAATGGTTCACTCAATTCGTTCACAATGTGGATTCAGAAATGAAATGCCACTGTGTGTTGCTTGGAGATTAACTGTTCTGCTTTGTCTTTTCAATGGCAAAATTGAGCAAAACAGACAATATTGTGTTTAAAATAACACAATATTATCGCATTTACACTCATGCTATTCTGGACAGAAAAACTGCACTCATTGGATATTGCACTTGTTGTTTGTCTGATTTATCTATTCTTGATGTAAATATGAGACAAAGACTCAAACAGGGGGCTTTTTTGCCCCATATCTTGAATTTTAGAGTCATTCTAAATACATTCTATAGGCTCCATCAGGCAGTGAGTTGTTGCCCTGCATTGCAACTGTATTAAATGTCAGATGACCTACATAGGTCAAGTGTGTTAATAGTTTTAACATGTTATTTTTCACCGTAATTAATTAATCTAATTAACGCGTTAAATCGACTGCCCTAGTAAAAAGGCTTATAAATCGGCCAAAACATGTTTTTATTTAAATCTATTATGTTGCACATGTTTCTGTGAAGAGTAGGTTTAAGGGTAGGGCTTGGGTTAGGCCATAGAAAATATCATTAACCTGATATAAAATCAATGGAAGTTTATGCAGTGTCCTCACTAATTTAGTAAAACAAACGTGTGTGTGAGAGAGAGTGTGTGTGTGCTGTAACTAGGGCCGCATGATATTGGAAAAAAAAACCTGACATTGTGATATTTTGTTTTTCAGCGATATATGTTGCGATATGAAAAAAAAAATCACCAGATGACTTGAATAGCTCTATTTGGAAATTACAAATTTCAGGATGATTTGGGTGATTTTGTAGGTGAGTAAACACGCATTGAAAATAATGAACAAATTACAAGCATAGATAAATATAATAGAACAAAGATACAAATGAAATTAATAGTGCTTTACACCGTGTCTACACCGGATGCGAGCGGCACATCAAAAGATAATAGAACCCATTATAATCAGTGATATTGTCTACACTGGATGCGGCACGACGCAACACAACAAATTCCCGACAGTAAACGTATTCCCTGTTCTATTTCTGACGTAGTCCAAGTGCTTTGCAACAGTCGGTTTGTCGCGTTCAATGTAGACAGCTTTTAGCTGTTGCAGCGCGATGTGACGTGAAAAAGACGCGTCTGGTGTAGACACGGTGTTGCTTTATATTTTCCAGGGAAGTCTAACAGTATTCAGGTACAGAAATTGAATAATCAAATGTAAAATAACACTGCATACTCTCACTGTATAAATTAAACAATTAATCTGTGTTAAAACTACAAAAAGGATTTTTCTCTTTGTCTTTTGTTGTTTGATTAACATTCATGGCACAGAAAGCAGCAGGGGCTGCTGTCACTTTAAGACTGAATGCGCGGCGCAGATACATAATACTGTTACACATCCGGTTTTCTTTCTCAATTGTTTCATTCACCTAAGCCATAATCAGTCGTGTTTATAAAGATAGTCAGTCTTTTACATGCATTTTGACCTTTTTTTTTTTCAGGCACAAATAGGCACAAATAGACACGGATCAGAACGGCATTCGGTGTTCACGTGCCTGTGCGCACATAAACAGCCACATGTTCAGAATTTAGTTCTCTTTTGCATCTTTGTGCACTCAGATGGTTTAAAATCTCTTGAATGTTTAAACTGACAGGACCTAAAACACGTTCAAATGACAAAACTTTCATTGTATGATGGTATTGATGCATCCGGATTCTTTTATTCTATTTATTTGTAATTCTGTTTTTTGTGTTTCTGTTGTATTTTTCTCCCCACTCTCTTCCATGTAGATTGTGAGATTTCTCTGAAGCTACTTATAAAGACTTATGGGATTACCAACTCATTTATAGGTAATTTTTTTTACTTTTATTTTTGTCATCTGGGCTCTCCTAAAACACTCTGGCTGACATTATAGTGCGTGTGTGTGTGTGTGTGTGTAGACCTACACTTTCGTAGTCCTGCTGTGATCCTGATCTCTTCTCCATGATCCACACTATAAACACACAAATACACATTCATGTAGATATGAATCATGCACACATTCACTATGTCAGTATCAGTGTTTGACACACTTGAGTATCTGCAGTGAGCAGTTTGGATCCTTCAGTTTGTCCATCAGCTTGACTCCTGAATCTCCTGGGTGATTGTAGCTCAGATCCAGCTCTCTCAGGTGTGAGGGGTTTGAACTCAGAGCTGAAGACACAAAACCACAGCCTTCCTCTGTCACCATACAGCCAGACAACCTACAGATGGATCAAAACAGACTCATCATCAACAAAACACACATCAACACTTAACAGTTGAGTGAATATCATTCATAGTGTGAATTTATACAAGAGTTCTCTTTATATGTCTCACTCAAACAAAAAACATTTTCCTATTTCTATATTAACCACATCAAAACATTTACGTTGGTTTGATTTATTCAGTTATATGTCAGAAATACTTAGCTGCATTTCCACTGTCAGGCCAGTGCGAGTGAGGGCTATAAACGGGCAAGCCGAGGCTAATTGCCTCCAACTGCGAGCTCTGAGAACATTATCAAGCGGCATAAACTGGTATTTATCATTATTTCACATAGAAGAAAGACATATTAAATCGTATCTGCTCCCTTTTTACTTGTGATCACATGGCAACTTTAAACAGCTCCATTAAGGGTTTTAGCCCAAAAGATAACACATTTATAAAGATATTGATAAATTCTCATATGTTCACACCTCATTTCTTTGCAGAGAATGATATTTTCTATTAATTTTCCACTAAGAGTTTTGAGTGCTCTCTCTTGTCTCACTGCTGTCACACTATAGTGGGGCAGAAATGTCATCAAAATTATAAAAAAACACCCATTTAATGAGTTCCTGTTTTTTATATTTATAACATAAACATATGATATAGTAGTTATCACACAAGCAAGAGTGCTGTTTTCCGAACATCTGCACACTGCAAACATGACATTGATTTTATTCAACAATTTATTAAACAAGTCACTGAGTAACTTTCATAGACACAATCTGTTTTTGCTCCATCAAAAAAAATAGAACAAACAGCAGAACCGCTGCATCTCCGAGCAACACAGTGTTTATTTCTCAAAGAATCAGCGTATTTGAACAAATCAGATGACTAAATGATTCACTTAGGCAACCGATTCATAAATACAGTCATTTGCTAAGTTCGGTTAAATGAAGGGTTCCTTGACCTCTTTGGCAGCTAACTCCAAACTTGTTTTCAAATTTTAATATAATTATTCTCATTTCTTGCAGATCATGTCAAGTTCACACAGGCATTGAATACATTGAGGGGGGGGGGGGGGGGGGGGGGGGGGGGGGGATTTGAAGATTTGAAGATCAAGGTAAATTGTATTTAATTTGTCTTCCGGGAAACATGAAAGTATCTTCTGTTGCTTCCAAAGGGCAATACTAAATGAAAAAAATTGATATTCAAGTGAAATAAGAAAAATTTGGACCCCTTCATCCTGTTCAAAAGTTTTCACCCCCCGACTCTTAATGCATCGTGTTTGTGTGAAAAGATGGATCTCAAAATCATTCAGTCACTGTTGTAAAGGGTTCAAATATGCAAAAGATGGTGGAAAACTGAAGAATCTGCAGAACATGGAGGATTTTTCTGAAGAACAGAGCTCAGTTTAACTGCTCAGAATAAACAAGAGACTCATGAACAACCATCACACAACAAACAAACAGTCGTAGATCATCCAGGTAACCACACACTGTATTAAGAATCAAGGGTTCACAAACTTTTGAACTGGGTCATTTTAATAAATTCAGCTATTTTTTTGTCTTATGAATTATATGTAAACATCTTTTATGTAAAATATCTTACTCAGGACAGTACTAAATAAAAAATAACATGCATTTTGTATGATCTCTCTTATTTTGTTAAAATTTTGCACATTTTCACAGATTCTGCAAGTGGTTTACATACTTTTTCTTGCCACTGTATATATATATATAATTTTTTTTTTTTTTTTTTGCTTTATTTCACCAAATGAAAATAGATCCAAACAAAACAACAGCACAACTGTTTTGCATTTCTAAGCAACAGTGGTGTTTGGGTGAGCCAATGATTCAATAAACCTCTCAAAAAGACTTTGTGAATGTATCAGCCGTTTGAACAAATTGTTGAATGAATGACTCAATCATCAATTTTCCACCATTGGGCTAAACGGTTCTAAGAACAGTAAGGACTGGTTACAGTTATATTAACACTTGCTGGCAAAGCGTGTTATTTGAGCGAAGTAAACAAAAGAAAAAAAATCTGAGGCCATAAAACGGTTTCTATTTACTAGGGCTGTCGATTTAAAGTGTTAATTGGATTAATTAATTACTGTGAAAAATAACATGATAAAATTATTAACACATTTAATGCACTTGCCCCGCCTACGTAGGTCATCTGACATTTCATACAGTTGATTGATGACGGATATGATGCAGGGCAACAAATCACTGCGTGATTTAGCCTATAGAATGTAGTTTTTGACTCATATTTAAGCTATATCACATGAGCAACAAGTGCAATATCACACAAGTGCAGTTTTTCTGTCTAGAATAGCACGAGTGCAAATGTGATACTGATTTTATACAACAGTTCAATAAGTAAGAAGTTAATATTGTGTTATTTTGGACACAATAATGTCTGCTTTGCTAAATTTTGCCAATGAAAATATAGACAAAGCAGAACTGCAAAACACAGCGGCATTTCATTTCTGAATTCGCGTTTTGAACAAATTGGGTGAACAATTAAGCTTGCTGGACTTGAACAGCGCTGCACAGACCTATTGGTGTATGACATCAATGTACCACGAGAGGGATTCAAAAGCATACAGAGCCATCTGCTCTCTAATCGCGGTACTTTGATGTCATACACTTATCGGTCTGTACAGCGCCACTTCAAATCCAACAAGACTAATGATTCAATAGACCATTCATAAAGAGAACCATTTACTTCACTCCTGAATGAATCAGCCATTTGAACTAATTAAATGAATGAATGAACGAATGAATGAATGACTCATTAAGTTATTAATTAATCATTAAGACATTTACCGCCACCTACTGGCAGTTTTAGTTTCTTATTTAGAGTATAATTTCATTAAAAAATAATTTCATACTTCCAAAGTAATTAAAAAAAAAGTTATAGTTCACCCAAAACTTAAAATTCAGTTATCCTTTACTCACCCTCATGGTCCAAAAGAGTATGTGTAATAAATTCAATGTTGAATCAAATTAAATATTTCTTGCTGATGCTACTTTTTTGTAATGTCTATTTGATGCTTTACAAAATAATGACTTTAAATTATGACTTTTGTGAGTAATTTTGGTAACACTTTATTTTAGGTCTTTTAACTAGTTGCTTATTAGTATGCATATTACTAGAATATTGGCTATTTATTAGTACTTATTAAGAACATATTAATGCCTTATTCTGCATGACCTTATTCTACATTCTTAATCCTACCCAATACCTACACTTAACAACTACCTTACTAACTATTAATAAGCAGTAAATTAGGAGTTTATTGAGGGGAAAGTCATAGTTAATAGTTTATATATGTTCCCTACACTAAAGTGTTACAGTAATTTCTCATCCAAATGTGATGTGTGATTAATTTGCGATTAATTAGATAAATTACTTGGCACATCATGTAATTAATTAGATAAAAAAATTTAATCACTTGACAGCCCTACTATTTACTTATCATACAGTCTGTAAACTCTTCCACTACCAAGGGAATGACTGACACATTATCACTACATTCCAAAGAGCTGCAGAGCCGAATCGGTACAGAATGGAGCAGTTTGGCTAATGACTCACTCATTAAGACAGTGACTTGCATCACATACTGGCAATGACTATCTTATTTAAAAGTATCATTTAATTTTTCCATCATTTCATATTTCTATATTCAAGTTTGGAACTGTGTGGAATATGAAACTGAGTTTTGCAACAACAAAAAAACCTTTGTGACCTCAATATTTTGATTTATTGAATATTTCTGATAAATTGATATTTTTATAAAGTAGTATTTAAAATGCCTTATACATTCTTCTTATTCTATTTGAATTTATTGATTACATTTAAGAATTTGACATAAAAAACGAACACTTCTAATAATGTTGGAAACACTGTAAAGGTAAAAGTGCCCTGGGAAATATATTTAAGGTGACAAATATTGTTCCTTAATAAAAAACTTAATGAAACATTTCTGTCACTGTTGAGAACTAACCAATGCACAGAATATAACGAACATGAAAATCTTTGGGAGTCAGCTCTCCATGACAGGCCTAAACCAGCCAAGATACCAGCCCCAAAACACACTCAGCAAAATATCATATAATTATAGTTTATCAACAAAATCCCAGAAAATATAGAGATATTATTTTTGTCAATATTGCACACCACCAGTGTATGTGTGCTTAAATCAGCTCAGTTTCTGGAAAATCGCACAGAACTGAATGAAACGGTTATAATGTCTAATAAAAAAATGTTTCCATTCAAATAATGAAATCTCCCTTAATTACCTCAGTATCTGCAGCTGACAGTTTGGGCTCTTCAGTCCATCAGAAAGAAGCTTCACTCCTAAATCCTGCAGATCATTGTTACTCAGGTCCAGCTCTCTCAGGACACAGTTTGAAGATTGTAGAACTGATGAGAAACTCTCACAACACTGACTAGTGAGATTACAGTGAGTAAGTCTGAAAGAGAGCAGAACACATACATAAACAGTAAAATCATCTATAAAGACATCAACATTATGGCCGGCTGACAGTTAATTAAATCATATTTGTTGTAAATACCTCAGTATCTGCATCTGACAGTTTGGACTCTTCAGTCCATCAGAGAGTAGCTTCACTGCTGAATCCTGAAGGTTATTGTAACTCAGGTCCAGCTCTCTCAGGACACAGTTTGAGGATTGAAGAGCCGATGACAAACTCTCACAACACCAAAAGGTGAGATTACAGCCAGAAAGACTAGAAGAGTTGAAAAAACATAAAACAATAATGAAATAACAATAATGACATGTAAAGGATGTTGCCAGTAGTCTGTCCTCAGGAACCTGGGACAAAATATTTTTAACATTCCAGCCTGAATCACAATAAGATGAGCTTGTGAGCATGAGAGATAATCTGGTAATTTTATCATTTAGGTTCATTAGAGGTGCAGTAAGAGATTTCTGAGAAATCTCTGATGTTGAAAGTAGATTGGACCAAGCAGCACAAAACATTTGTAGCCAATCAGTAGTTAAGGGGCGTGTCCACTCCTGATGGGGGAGGAGAAAGAGTGAGCAAGAGGGAGATTTGAAGAAAGACCATAAAAAAGAGATGTGGCAGGGAGACATTACAAATAAGAAAAGGTCAGAGGAATATCACTGGGAAAAAAAGGGTTATGATCAGGCAAGAGCTTTAGGACCCGTGTTAGTATTAGGAAAGCTTTCTAGCGCTTGAGAGACTGAAGCTGGAAGGCCTGAAAATAGAAGCAGAGGTTGTGTTGTTTTTGCTCCATATGTGAGTAGCATTGATTTCACTTTGTTTCACAGAACCAAGATATGCTGTTTTTGTAATGTTAGCTATAGTAACAGGACAGTTTTGAGTGTCATTGTTTGTCTGGAGCTGGTGACTAACAACCAAGTCTTGCTTGTATATACTCTTGTGTACTGTATGTTCATTTTTTGTTCTTCCTTGTCATTCGTTCGTCATTTTCATAAAACATTTTTCTTCACTTCAGCTATGATAAATAGAGGGGAGGGGTGTGTTTCAGGGCCGAGAAAGAATGTTATATGTAAATTTGCTATTGTTCTACATTATAAAGAAATATTAAACTATAATATTGAGCCTTTTAAAATATGAATTAAGCAATCAATATCTTGTATAAAGCTTGTCACAGCACACCAGCAAAAGTAATGATTATGAATGTGTTGGGAAAAACATCAATTAGACTGTCTGAACATTTGAATGTGTTCATCAGCTATAGTATAACAGGGTTGTCCAAAGTCCAGCCCACCGTTTTTCCATTAAAATATATTATATGTGACCTGACATGCATAATTTTCACAATGTCATCACAATGTGACTGCACTAGTTTTTTGGCCAAGTGTAGCAGTAAACCGTGAGTGACAACAATTTGATAAATCATAAGTGCTGCCATTTATGTTGCGTATGAGAAACATTAAATGTGGCAAAAGCACAGAAGTTTCTGATACAAACCTAAAATGTCTCTCTAGTTTAAAGAGCGCTGACATTTTCAACAAACTGACATGAAACAATGTGCCACAACAATCCAGTTACAAAGCTTTTCAACCCACAAATCACCAACATTTACCATAGATTTACTATAGTAACACCAACTGTAACTGTGGTATTGTGGTGTAAATGTGGGATATTCATATTGAATTTTATTATATTATTAATGTATTAAAGGAGCAATGAAATATAGGCCAAATGACAGGTTTTTTGTTATCTAGCAGTTTTGGTAATTTCTTTTTATGCTACATGTGTTTATAGACTAATTACCATAAAGGCATTTTAGATACCATAGAAACCTGTTACATTTTACCATGGAATGAGGTGCCATGTGTGGTTTTCCGTGTGGTTGTCATGATCTAAATGTATGATACTATGGAAGACGAACGGTTAAGAGTTCTAACTCAGTAAGAATATTAAAATTTTGACCTTTTAAAAATGAGGTTGTTACATTTTTTACAGATGGTGCTGTTTGTGTTAATGTGTGTGTGTGTGTGTGTGTATATATATATATATATATATACACTGAACAAAATTATAAACGCAACACTTTTGCTTTAGACCCATTTTTCATGAGCTGAACTCAAAGTTCTAAGACTTTTTCTATGTACACAAAAGGCCTATTTCTCTCAAATATTGTTCACAAATCTGTCTAAATCTGTGTTAGTGAGCACTTCACCTTTGCCGAGATATACCATCCGCCTCACAGGTGTGGCATATCAAGATGCTGATTAGACAGCATGATTATTGCACAAGTGTGCCTTAGGCTGGCCACAATAAAAGGCCACTCTAAAATGTGCAGTTTTACTGTATTGGGGGGGTCTGAAAACCAGTCAGTATCTGGTGTGACCACCATTTGCCTCACGCAGTGCAACACATCTCCTTCGCATAGAGTTGATCAGGTTGTTGATTGTGGCCTGTGGAA
The DNA here is from genome assembly GCF_019924925.1 of Ctenopharyngodon idella. NCBI lineage: Eukaryota > Metazoa > Chordata > Actinopteri > Cypriniformes > Xenocyprididae > Ctenopharyngodon > Ctenopharyngodon idella. The sequence continues at coordinate 1,143,514 of NC_067239.1, read as the reverse complement.
TGTTGGTCCACTCCTCTTCAATGGCTGTGCGAAGTTGCTGGATATTGGCAGAGCATCCCAAACATGCTCAATAGGTAACATGTCCGGTGAGTATGCTGGCCATGCAAGAACTGGGATGTTTTCAGCTTCCAGGAATTGTGTACAGATCCTTGCAACATGGGGTCGTGCATTATCATGCTGCAACATGAGGTGATGCAGCAGCTGTCCGGGTGGCTGATCTCAGACGATCTTGGAAGTGAAGATGCTGGATGTGGAGGTCCTGGGCTGGTGTGGTTACACGTGGTCTGTGGTTGTGAGGCCGGTTGGATGTACTGCCAAATTCTCTGAAACGCCTTTGGAGATGGCTTATGGTAGAGAAATGAACATTCAATTCACGGGCAACAGCTCTGGTGGACATTCCTGCAGTCAGCATGCCAATTGCACGCTCCCTCAAAACTTCTGTGGCATTGTGCTGTGTGATAAAACTGCACATTTTAAAGTGGCCTTTTATTGTGGCCAGTCTGCAGTGGTCAGTATCTATCAAAAGTGGTCCAAGGAAGGAACAGTGGTGAACCAGCAACAGGGTCATGGGCGGCCAAGGCACATTAATGCACATGGGGAGCGAAGGCTGCCCCGTGTGGTCCGATACAACAGACGAGCTACTGTAGCTCAAATTGCTCAAGAAGTTAATGCTGGTTCTGATAGAAAGGTGTCAGAATACACAGTGTATTGCAGTTTGTTGCAAAAAAAATATGACCTATGCAAGAGTCCATTCTGTTTACTGCTTAGGGCTAATGCACTATAGGAGGCTGTACTGAACCAACTACGCTAGGTGGAACAAACTGTGATTTGCATAAGAAATACTGCAATAAAACGGTCTGTTCAAAATAAAGGAGAAAAAAAACACACTAAATTGAAGTGTGACTATTTTTCCTATTATTTTCCTAAATTGTACCAAACCATGACCCCAAACCGAGGTATGTACTGAACCTTGACTTCTGTGTACTGTTACACCCCTTCATATATATGTTGTATATATGTTGTGTATATAGTATAACAAAACACCAACACAATAACTTTTTAAATATAAATAAAAAACACCTTTGGCTGTACACCTTTGGCACAACATACAGAGATCATTTTGTATTACGTGCAATAAAGTTTTAACCAACTTTTCCTTCACTGCTGGAGTCCTGAATTATTTTTGTTCGCCTTTTTTACCAGCCCAGAATTGCCTTGCAAACAGCACTGGAGCCCTCTACTGTTCAACTACTTGTGACAGATATTATGAGTTTATCTATTACTAATAACAATTACAGCAACTATCAAACGCAGAAAAATCAAAGAAAAGAATTGAAAATATACACTTAAATGTACTATTACTAAAATTATTAATTAATCCAACCAACCAACCCTGTGACGTCACCGGTTGTAGAACTGCAAGATGGCAGCGCTCTTGCTACAAAGGCTATAACAAAACATTTTCTTTTCTTTTAAAAAACACAATTTATTGTGTTTGTTATATATTTTCTAATTAGAGTGGAAATCCATTTACTTAATAATGTTAACTAGACTGACTGCTTCATTTCCACTTTAAAATAATGAAAAGCCATGTCACAACCCCTTTAAGACTCTAAGCTTGTTATTTAGGAGAAAATCTCTCATTTAGGAAATTCATTGCCCCTCATTCATTATTATTCATTATTAAACATGATTCTTCATTTGTTAATAATTAACACTCACAGAGCTTTTCTGCAGTTGATCACAGCTGGTATCAGTCTTCTTCTACCCTCATCTGATGTGTTGTATTTCTTGAGGTTCAGCTCATCCAGCACCTCCTCTGATATCTCAAGCATGTAGGCGATTGTTGAGCAGTGAGCAGGAGAGAGTTTCTTCTCTGAGTGTTTGTCTGATTTCACAAACTCCTGAATCTCTCTGGACAGAGTCTGATCTTTCACTTCCAGCAGACAGAGGAACAGATTGATGGATTGATCAGCTGAGAGTTCACGTCCATCTTTGATCTTCTTTTGAATGTACTCTGTGGTTCTCCTGATGTTCTCTGAGCTTTTCTCTGTGTGTGTCAGTAGATCCTGTAAGAGTCTCTGATTGGACTCCAGTGAGACGCCCAGCAGGAGCCGCAGGAACAGATCCAGCTGTCCATTCTTACTCTCAAGGGCTTTATCTACTGCTGATGTTAGTAGATCATACAGAGACTCTTTATCAGATCTGTAAAATCTGAATTCATGCAGTGGTTTCTTGTTCTTGACTACATGTGAGTAAAACACATAGAAAGCGGCGAGAAACTCCTGAACGCTCAGATGAATGAAGCTGTAGACTTTCCTCTGATGAATCACAGATTCCTCCTTAAAGATCTCAGTGCAAATCCCAGAATACACTGAGGCGTCACTGACGTCTATGCCATTCTCTCTCAGGTCCTCCTCATAGAACATCACATTGCCCTTCATCAGCTGATTGAAAGCCACTTCAGCAAGTTTCACAATCACTTCTCTGTTGGACTGCAGGAGTTTCTCTTGATCTCTCTCTTCATACTTCTGATTCCTCATGTTGATCTGAATCAGCAGGAAGTGGATGTACATTTCAGTCAGAGTTTGAGGGATTTCTGCACTCAGATCTTCTTTCAGGAGCTTCTGAAGCACAGTGGATGAGATCCAGCAGAAGACGGGTATGTGGCACATGATGTGGAGGCTTCTTGCTCTTCTGATGTGTGAGATGATTCTGCTGGCTTGATGCTCATCACTGATTCTCTTCCTGAAATATTCCTCCTTCTGAAGCTCACTGAACCCTTGAATCTCTGTCAGACGGTTGATGTATTCGGAGGGGATCTGATTGGCCGCTGCTGGTCTGGAGGTGATCCAGATGAGAGCAGAGGGAAGCAGCTCTCCTTTCATGAGCTTTGACATCAACACACCCACTGATGAAGTCTCTTCAGAAACTTCCTGAGCATCTGAAAACATCAGTGTCATTCTACTTTCATCCAGACCATCAAAGATGAACACAACTTTACAATGCTCATAAATCTTTGAGTCCAGATCTTGAAGTTCAGGATGAAAGTCCAGCAGAAGTCTGTGAAGACTGTACTGATGATCTCGGATCAAGTTCAGCTCTCGAAATGGAAGCACAAACATGAAATCTACATCCTGATTGGCTTTTCCCTCGGCCCAGTCCAGAATGAACTTCTGCACAGAGACGGTTTTTCCAATTCCAGCGATGCCTTTAGTAAGAACAGTCTTGATTTGGTGTTTCTCCTCACATCCTGGTTCAGGTGAGGCTTTAAAGATGTCATTGCAGTAGATTGGAGTGTCTTGTGAGTGTTGTGTTCTGGCTGTTTTCTCCATCTGTAAAACCTCATGTTCTTCATTCACTCCTTCACTCTCTCCCTCTATGATGTAGAGCTGTGTGTAGATCCTGTTCAGGAGGGTTTTATTCTTTTGGAGTTTGTTTCCCTCAAATAATCTCTCATACTTGTTCTTCATGCTCATTTTGTGTCGGTCTTTGACTCTCTGTAGTTCATCATTCATTGGTTGAGGAGAATCATGCTGCAGGTCTCCAGTTTGATCATCTCTATCCACTCTGCTGAAACAACAAAAATGGCAAAATAAAAACAGGTTAAAAAAAAATGCAATTAACTTGCAATTAATTTGCAATTAAATAGTAAGTAGTAAATTTTATTTATAAAGCACATTTAAACATAGCAGAGCTATCCAAAGTTCTGAACAGAGTAAGGAAACTAAAATAAATCAGAAATAAAATAGAGTAAAACCAAACAAAACAGACAATAAACAAAATAATAATAATAATAATAGGAAAATATTAAAAAGCCAGGGAGTAGAGATATGTTTTCAATTTTGATTTAAAAATGGTAATCGAAGGTGCAAGGCGGATGTCCAAAGGCAATTGGTTCCATAGACGGCGGGCGGCAACGGAAAAAGCTCTATCTCCCTTAGATCTTAGACAGGAGCGAGGAATAAATAATAGAGCCCTGTCTGTAGATCTTAAAAGTCTGGAGGATGACAGAGGTGTAAGAAGATCTTTAAGATAAAATGGGGCTTTATCATTAAGAGCTTTAAAAACAAACAACAGAATTTTAAACTGGATTCTAAAATGGATCAGGAGCCAATGAAGCGAAGCTAAAATTGGGGTGACATGATCATATTTCTTTGTCCCAGTCAACAACCTTGCAGCTGCATTTTGTACAATCTGGAGGCGTGCAAGCGATGACTGAGGAAGACCCAGATACAATGAGTTACAGTAATCTAAGCGTGAAGTAATAAAAGCATGAATAACTTCAAATAGTCCGCAATTGATAAAAACTGTTCTTAACAACAGAATTAATTTGTTTGGATAGACATAATTCTGAGTCTAGGATGACACCGAGGTTCCTAACCTGGGAGAAAACTGAGGGGAAATGATTACCCAGCTCCTTTATTAGACTACTCCTTATTTTGGGGGGGACCAAAAACAATTAATTCCGTTTTGTCCTCATTAAGTTGGAGAAAGTTATTTGATAGCCAGTTCTTAATGTCCTGGATACATTCCAATAAAGGCTGTATAGAGTCGCCAGATTTCAAAGGCAGGTACAGCTGTGTATCATCAGCATAAAAATGAAATGAAACATTATGTTTCTTAATGTCACCCAGTGGGCGCATATATAAGTTAAAAAGAAGTGGACCCAAAATAGAGCCTTAAGGTACTCCACTAATATTAGGAGCAGAAGATGAAGAGAACTTATCTAACTCTACAGAAAAAGACCTGTCTTTAAGATATGAATTAAACCACTGTAAGGGTGTACCCTTGATACCGAATAAATGCTCTAAATGCCAAATAAGGACATTATGGTCTACAGTATCAAAAGAATCAATTGAGACTGCACAACTTTTTCTAAAAGTTTAGATAAAAATGATAGCTTAGAGACAGGCCGATAATTATTAAAGCAACCCTCATCCAAACCTTGTTTTTTAAGCAAAGTCTGAACAACCGCATGCTTAAAACTATTTGGGACCACCCCAGTGTCCAGAGATGAATTAATCAACACTCGGATACTGGGGACAATTATAGGAAAAGTTGCTTTTATAATCTCTGTTGGAATAACATCGAGTGAATTGGTAGTTGTCTTTATCTTGTTAACTAGATCAGAGAGTGCCATTAAAGAAACATGTTGAAAATGATGAAAGAAAAACGGACTAGCGGGCGAATTCAAAGACAAATCTGAGAATTGTGAAGTGAAAGATGAACAAATAGCTAACATTTTATCAGTAAAAAACATTACAAATTTCTCACAAAGTTCAGCTGAAGGTTTTGCATGGAATCGGCAACTTGGATTAATTACAGAATTTATCGTGGAGAATAAAATCCTAGGTCTATGACAGTGTGTATTAATTAAATTAGAAAAATATTTTGATCTAGCTGACTTTGCGGACACTCTTTGAAAATCTCAAATGACACCGTTAAGTGATCATGCTTCCATCTCCTCTCAGCTTTACGACAAGCCTGTCTGAGAGAATGAGTGATATTATCCAGCCAATAATAAGATTTGCGCTTTGGTTGTTTCAACTTAAAAGGGGCAATAGAATCTAAAATATCAGAACAAGCTGTGTAGGAAAAAGAAATCAAATCATCAGGCCCAAAAGAAGACTCAACATTCAAGATAGATATTTCAACAGCATTAGCTAAATATTTCTCGCTAAACTGAGAAGCAGTAAGTGAATTTATGAAGCGAGAATAAAAGCCTACAGGCTTATTCACAATGGCAGAGCCTACATCTATAGGAGCCTATAGATGAGAGCACAGAACAGCGCAGAGGAGGCTGACTGTAACGCTACACACTGTACCTCAAACGACAAGTAGTTCCAAACAGAAACTGCATGTATTTTAAGTGATTGTTTAAAAACCATAGCAACACCACCACCCCTACCAGCAGACCTTGGGGTACTAATAAAGCAAGCTAATAAGTTCCTCGAAAACTGACAGCTCACCAGCACTGGCCCAGGTCTCCGTCAGGAATAGAATATCCAAGTTACCTCTGGTGAAAAAGTCATTTAAAATAAAAGTTTTGTTGCATATGGACCTAGCATTAATTAGCCCACGCACATTACAAACAGTACAGATACCAGACGAGCAGGTACACCAAACTGAGACAAACGAGGGAGACGGCAAGCCAGATACACTTCCGCCATCTTGGTTAGTAAGGAGAAATGACTGACAAGACAATGTCAGATGATTTGGTGCGCAACCAAGTAATCACAGTAAGCCATCTGACTAATCGTTTGTAATTTATTTGATTCCTGCATTAATAAATTTGTAATTTTGTGTCTCACCTGATGTCAGAGGTCACTGTTTCATCACTGAATTCAGGAGGATTCATGGATCCGTCACTCTTCATAGACACACAGCTGGGTTCTGCAGATGAAGATCTCAGGCTCTTCCTCCTCCTGGAGATACTGAGAAAACACACCAAAATAATTCTACCTTTAGTTCTGCCTGCTGTTTTATTTATTATAACATTTGATTTGTTATCAAAGTCAATTTGTTTTCTTTACTGCCTGTTTCTATTCACTTAACGTTTGTCCACAGATTTGAGGTGAAATCAGAAATAAAAACCAAACTCATCTCTCTGTGCATTCAGTGTGTTTTTGATTCTCACATTATTTGTCTCCTCCTAGTTTCACTGGAGCAGTTAAATCACCAACTTCATGTTTATACTCACAGTTGATCAGGAGTCACTGTTTCATCACTGAATCCAGGAGGAGTAGGCATGGATCTATTACTCTTCATAGACACACAGCTGGGTTCTGCAGATGAAGATCTCTCACTGCTCTCTCTGTTCTCCATAATGAGAAACTGACTTCAGACCTGCATATGGAAACACAGACAACAAATCATACATAATGTTTTAACTATTCCAGTAATTCCAGTGAAAACAAATGTTAATGCTACACAGACAGTGACATTCTGGAGAACATGGTGCTTCAGACTTTGCAGCAGCAGTTTCTGGAGGATCATTTTCTTATGATGTCCATAAAGTAATGGTTTACTGACTGTGGAAGAACCAGATCTGAACCTCATTGAACTGGATCAGTGATCCAGACCCCATTACCCAACGTCACTGTCTGACCTCACTGATGCTCTTGTGTCTTATTGAACATTGAACTAAAACATCATGAGAAAAAGCCTGAATCCCTTCCTGTTCAGAGAGTTCATGTGTTTTCTGCTGCTGTAAGGTGAATGACAGATTCTCTGTGTCAGTGCTCATATCCAACTTTTTACACCCTTATTACATCCACAGGTTGTCCTCAAAGATGTGTTCTTTCACCCTTGCTCTATATTTTATATACTAATGATTGTATGAGTAGACACAAAGACAGGTTCATTTTAAAATTCGCTGATGATACTGTTATTGTTAGTTTGTTGACTAAGGATGAGAACTGTCATGTTGCAGTGGTAAATGATTTTATGACATGGTGTGACAGTGCATTTGCAAGTAAACATAAAAAAGACCAAAGATATGGTAATTGATTTTAGATCCAGTCCTTCGTCTCCTCAACCAACTAGAATAAAAGGTCAAATGGCGGAATGGGCCAGTAGTTACAAGTATCTTGGGCTTATCATTGATAATAAGTTGCGTTTCGATACTCATGTTGAAGCTGTATGCAAAAAAGGCCAGCAACGGTTACACTGTCTTCGAAGGCTCTCTACTTTTAATATTAGTAGGACTCTTATGACTATGTATTATAAATCTTATATTGAATCTGTACTTTGCTTTACTATATGCTGTTGGTATGGTAATGTAAATGTTAAACATAGAAACTCATTGAATGGTATTGTCAATCATGGTAGTAAGATTATTGGCATTAAGCAGACTGGGTTATTAAATAGTTTTGAACGGTTTGTCTTACAGAAAGCTAGAGCTATTCTTGCAGATTGTACTCATCCACTGTTCCATGAGTTTAAAATGCTTCCTTCTGGTATACGTTATAGTATGCCTAAACTCAAAAGCAATCGGTATAGATATTCTTTTATTCCCACTGCTGTAAGACTTTTAAACTTGTAGGATGTCAGAATGTTGTGTTTGCTGTTTGTGTTTTGTTTGTGTGTTTTGTATGATATGTTTAGAAATTTTATGCTGCACCAAAAAAAACGCCCCCTGGGCTTATAATAAATTTTGAACCTTGAACCTTGAACTAACTGATAATCACATCTGTTGATGATTATTTTCATTACTGATTTTTAGTTGTTGAAGCACTAGTGAATAAACCCTGAAAGCTTAGACATGTAGCCTGTTCAATTGTTCAAATGATTGAGTTATAATGTATTAATAAACAAACAAGTTCATTAAAAATGAACTACGAAATCACAACTCAAATTTCACTGTAATCATATTATTCCAACACATTCAGCCTTAGATTAGTCTTACAAGTCAGTCTAGTTTTTTCTTCAAGACTGGTCATAACATTTCATAAAAAGGTAGATTGGTCTCATTTGAATCTGAAAAGTAAAACTGATTAGCCCTAAGTAATTGATAGTTCTAGTTCTTAAAACACAGTTTTAAATTAGTTTATGAATATGTTTCATATGTTTATAAAAATGGCCTCTGAAGATGAACTTGTCGTCATTTTACATCACAACTCCCTATATTGAGCTTTAAATTTATGATAATAAACAGAAAACAGTGTACAATAATGTGACATGATATCAGAAGCCAAGAAATAAACTTACCATAATGTAATATTTATGACGGTTTTTACATGCTTAAGAATCGAGTCTTTACTTTCGGTTTGAACACAAAGGTGTTTTCTCAGAAGGAGCAGGAGGCCTCAGGTGTCAACAACAAATAAACCCTGTCCATCTCTCTTCTTCTTCTTTTAGTTTTCTATCGGGTTTCAGTCCATCGTTGAGTGTGTTCAGCGCCACCTACTATACTGGAGTGTGCATAAGCCTGTGTCCTTAGTGGCTGAACCTGTTATCCTGGACAAGGTCACGAAGGCCCATCCTCCATGGTCTCCCGAGTTACCGGCGCCGCCCTGGTCTCCTGAGCTGCTGGCGCCTCCATGGCTCCCTGAACGGCCAGCGCCTCCATGGCTCCCCGAGTTGCCGGCATCTCCCTGATCATCTGCGCTGCCGGTGCCACCCTGAAGGTGGACTTCTTTTGGTGCGAGTTTGCGCCTTCCGGGAGGGGGAAGTACTGTCACAGTCACCAGCTCTATCACCCACTCCGAACTCCATTTCCCATCATCCCTCCTTCTGCTCACTTGCGCACTGTTTGCAATCACTGTCACAATCACTGATCACCTCCAGCTGTTACCCATCACTGTCTGCACCAGTTTAAAAGGACTCAGCACATACACGCTCCTTGTCTAGTCTCGTCTAAGACCCTCCTGTTGTTCTCCCTGGATTGTCGCTCACCTAAGGCCTGTTACATGAAGCTAGTTGAACAAACTCTGAGTTTCAGAGTAGGTTTGGAGTTGACAAATCCATATAAATCCAACCTGGTTTAGATCAGGTTCAACGGGCTCACAACGCTTGGTATAAACGTTCTCTGTCAACTCAGGTTTAATCCAGAGTTTGCGATCAACTCTAAAGCATGTGCACCTGAAAGTGTGACACGTGCGGCAAACAGCCAGTCACACAGAACACAGAATCTGTTTGATTCACTTCTCTCCAGAGAGCCATGCAATTCACTTTCGTGTAAGATTAAGAGATTGTTATGAAAAATATCATGAAATTAAATGCATTTACAAAGCAGGGATAAACACTGCTGCTGCAGTGAACGTTTGAGAAGGCATCTGAAAGAAAATATCTGACTATATCAATGCATTTGAATGCTTCAATGCTTTGTGCAACAGGCCACTGAAGTCTATTTACCTGCTGTGATCTCGTCTTGGACTCCCTCTGTGTATCTCATCCTGCTACCTACCTGTTTTTACCCACCTGTGTGTTGATCATCTCCAGTCTTCTTCTCATCTATCTGCAAGAAAGGAAAGGAAAGTTATTCATCATCATTACCTGTGACTGTTTGTGTGTGTTGTTCTCCTCACCTGCTTGTTGGATCCCAGCCTGTGTCTTCACTCATCTGCTGGTTTAATCTGCATTACCATCTGCCTGTTGTTAAATAAACTTACTGTCTTACCATTACTCACCATCATCTGGTCTGTGTTTCCTGACAGCAACATTGTAAAAAATGGAACAAAGTCACACTTGAGGTGTTCCCGGTCAAAAATGACTGGCCTACAAAAAACAGCTTTTAAATCTCTTGTTATGCTACATTATCACCAAATATTCAACTTGTTTTCTTTCAGTTAGGACAGGTTTTGTATTTATTTTTTAAACTGATTGATCTGAGGATTAAGTTCATCCCTGTGAAAAAGAAAGCCGGTAATACTCTGAACAGTTTGTTTGTGTTCATGAATGTGCGTCCTTGTGTGTGTGTGTGTGTGTGTGTGTGTGTGTGTGTGTGTGTGTGGTAGTACAAGTCCGCAGGTATCTGTTATATTGACGAGAGGACTCGGACATGTTGCTCAGATGCCAGTATCTCTTATTATATCTTTTCCACACTCCTCCAAGTGACTACTACGGATGCCCAACGGGCACACAATACATCCACATATATAACATCCCTCTTCTTTTATTTATTTATTTTTTTTCATTTGCATATAACAACAAAATTCAACAGAGTCATAAACATGTAGTCTGTAACAAAACCAATGTGAGTCTCAGGTATTTTCTTGTCATGAGTATCAGAAACATTGTTTTGTAACTGTTCAACCTCCTGCTGACCACTGATTCCATGATTTCCATGATGGTCTGGTCAAATACTGACTTATCTCTCTCTTTTGTTTTCCTTAGATGTTTGTGATTCCTCCTGAACAGGTTACAATCTGGTGTTCTGACCACAAAGGATCTTGGATGCTCATGTTTCCTTTGGACTACAGCAGGTTGCCAAGACTCTCCTTTCTGTATTCTGATCCTCTCTCCAGGTTGCAGATCTGGCAAGTGCTTTGTCTGCCTGTCATAATAGAACTTTTGCTTTCTCTGTCCTTCTTTTAACTTTCTTGCACTTGAATCATGGCATCCAATGTAAGTAGTGCAGATGACGTTGGCAGCTTTGTCCTGAGATGTCGCCCCAACAACAAGAGACAAACAAGACACAAACCTATCCCTTTGACTGGTGTGTAACTGTACTCAAGTAGTGCAATACATGGGTCACTGTTTTGACTTTTGATTTCTTCAACAGATTCTTTACAGTTTGCACAGTCCTTTCCGTTTGACCATTTGATTGTGTGTAACCAGGACTGGATGTCACATGCTTGATGTCCCACTCCTCTGCAAAGATAGGAAACTCAGCACTGGCATATTGAGGTCCGTTGTCAGATACTAATATATATGCAATATCATGCTTTGCAAAAATGGACTTAATCTCCTGGATCATCCCTCGACACGTAGTGTCAGTGAACTTTCTGATTTCTGTATTCTTTGAAAAGTAATCTACACAAAACAGAAACACTGACCCATTATGGTAAAAGATCTCTGTGACACTCTTCGTCCAGGTATTGCGTGTGGCTGTTCTTGTTCTCATTGCAGGACGCACATTTGGACACTGTCTCTTCTATCTGTGCCGACATATTTGGCAATTTTTTCTTTTGACAGTTTTAACATGTTTTCCCAGCGGCAGGAAAATTTCTGTATTCATGCTTGTTGCCGCATTTGCTGCTTTCCTTTTTTGTCAGCACACTGTTTTGACTCTGTGTACCTCCATCTCATCGTTCAGTGCTTTCATCTGACTTGATGTAATCTCACTGGCCCTACAAATGTCGATGGCTTTTTCAAGTGAGAGGTCTGCCTCTCTCAGCAGTCCTCCTCTTAATTGATTGTCTTTTATGCCACATACAATTCTGTCACAAATTAATGAGTCGTGCAGATCCCCGAACTCATAGTCTTTTGCTTTATTTTTCAGGTCTGTGACATAAGCGTCAATCGTTTCTGTGGGTCCCTGCGAGTGCGTGAAGAACACATGTCTAATGTACAGTTAGTTTTTATGAGGTTCAAGTGAGGTAGAAGTCTTTAAACTTGTTCTTTAGCACTTTAGTATTTTGTCTTTCCCCTCTTCTGTGAAGTGAAATGGGTTACAGACTTTAATCGCCTCTTCTCCTGCTACATGCAGAAACATTCAGATGTTTTAAAGGTCTGAAAGTCCAGGGTTTCACGAAGAGATTGCTGAAGATTGTCCCATATCTTAAGCACAGAGATAATAAAAGCTCTCGCCCTATAGATGACAGTCTAAACTCGGGTACGGTGAGTAGTTTATCTCCTGCAGACCGAAGGGTGTGTCCAGGTGTATAAGAATGGAGCAATTCAAGATAAGTTTATGTCATGACATACCATGCAAAGTCCATTACTAAGATCATAAACTGTATATGGCAGGAAACTGAAGCCAGTGAAGTTGCTGAAGTATAGGAGTGAAGGAAATTTGCAACAGAATTCTGTTATAAAGAGTGAAGCAATTCAGTTGGAAGACCAAATAAAAGAGAGCTACTGTAGTCCAGATGTGATGTACTGAAAGCATTGATAACCATTTCTGCATCCTTTCTATTGAGTGAGGAATGTAAACTAGCAATATTACGAAGATGAAAAAATTAGGTTTTTACGAGGTGACTAATATGAGATGCAAAACACAGTGTGTAGTCAAAAATTACTTAAAGATTACAAACTGTAGTTGAAATACTAGATAAAACAACATCAATGTCTAAACAGAGATTTGACAGAGAAGAGATAAGACATTTGGGATCAAGTGACAGGATATTAGTCTTGTCAGAGTTTAATTTTAGAAAGTTTGAAGCCATCCACTTACTCAAACGATAAATACATTGTGTTAAGGAGGAGAGTGGAAAATCACAACCAGATCTGAAGCTAATACAGCTTGAGTTTATGATAGCAAACAGAAACATCGTACAATAATATGACATACATAAATGAACTTACCGTAAATATTTATACGTTTTTATGTCCTCTAAATATGAACTTCTACATTTCATAAGAATCAAGTCTTTACTTTCAGCTTGGACTCAAAGGTGTTTCCTCAGAATGCTGAATGTGCATGCACAGGAGGCCTCAGGTGTCAACAACAAATAAACCCCGCCCATCTCTCTTCTTCTTCTTTTAGTTTTCTGGTGGATCGTTAAATGTGTTTAGTGCCGCCTTCTATAATGACTTCTTCAATCTCTAATTACATTCTACTGATTAGTCCAGTGTCATGTAAAAACTTCATTAAAGCCTTACTTCTATCTGCTTATTCCCTTTTTCTATTTATTTTTTCCCATGAAAAATAGTGTATTACAATCTAGCAAATATGAAAGTTGTTTCCAAGAGGGATCTCTATTTTGTCATTCATTTTATATATATATATGGTCTTTGGTATTAACATCTGAATGTTTAGTGATTTTAAGTCACCTCAAAAAGCATCTGCTAAATGAATAAATGTATTAAACCTTTCTGTACTTTTTTCTGTAGAGGACACTGACAACGCATCGACAGACTAGACAGAGCAGGTTACTTTTGATATGAAACGGAGTCTCAAATTTCAAATGTTGTCATTTTTAAAGAAATTTAAACAATAAATATCGTTTTGTGGCTTTTTAATGTGTCATGGCAGATCACTGTAGCACCTCAGTTCACGCAGCTTGTGAACCGATCATCTCTTCCTACTAGTTCATTTATGGCATCAAATAAACATGAATGAACATGAGAAGGAATGTTGTTTCAATCGTTGAAAGACATCAGTACACACCATTTTTTAAGTTCAAGTCCAATTACGTTAATCTGCTAACTCCCCTGACTGCTTTGTCGGACAAAATGGCGGATTCTGCGTTATGATTGGTTAGATTGCCTGTCAATCAAACTCCTGGCGAAGGGTCAATTGCGTCACAAAATGATTCACTATTCTGAAGCGCTCGAAACACGCTTGCGACACCTGCTGGTCAAAACTGTGTAACTGCAATAAGATCTCAGCCCAAACAATTGCACGTTTTCATGAAAGTGTAATTTATTAAATGTAATCTACTAATAAATATGAGGTGTCTGTATATATTTTTTATTATTATTAATTTGTAGTGCTTGTTTTTTTGTGTTTTAGGCAGGGCTTGGAAACAAATAACTTCTACTTTTCTCTGTGAATCCATGAACCAATGTATATGTTTGTTTGTTTTTTTAATTTTATACATTTGTAAACATAATTTTAATATTAATTTTAATGCCACATTTGTATAATAAAATGGAAGAGTTTTAGTTAATAGTCTCTTATTGACCCGATTAACCAAGCTCTGCATAAACAGCCCTATAATTTAATAAAATAACATATTATAAAGACACTTTTGTTAATTGCATTTAAAAGACAGATGTTAAATTAAACATTTGCAGTTGGCTTGTAAAGCCTGGGATACACTGCACAATCGTGGCGATTTCTGTGGTCGTGGCTCTTAATCGGTGGTCTTATGTCGTAGAGTGAGAGAGGTTCAAAGCCGTTTTTCCTTGCGACCAAAGATAGACTACGATCATTTTTTGACAGTGTCAGAAATTCAGCATGATCATCATCGCACAGTGTGTTTGCTACAACGACCTAGGTCTACTGACCAGCCAATAAAAATGCGACATGGCGCTAAAACTTAAAACTGCTTACCTCAAGCTCTTTTCCATTCTTATTTTGCCGCTTCCTTTTTATTTTCAGCACACATAAAATCTACAACTGCCAAAGTGTGATTCAACATGGTCTTTTTGTTAACCAATTGCGCATGCTGATGAAGTTTTATTCTTCTATAGAAACCTGCATCATAGCCTACGAGTCGTACATCATCGTACAATCTACGTGCATGTCGTGCCCAAGTTCAATGGATCCATGTCGCACAGTGTGATTTGTAATGATCTTAAAGCATTGCAAAAATCGTGCAGTGTATCCCGGGCTTTAAAGGTGTTTTTATGCATGTTTAGGCTGAGTTTTCGCTGCATTTACACTGTTTTGACCAGCAGGAGTCACCAGTGAGTTTAAGTAAAGCCACTGGAAGGCAATCCTGCAACCTTTAGCCAAAAAAGCATAACGGCTAATGCTAAGGCTCTGGCTGTGGCGGTACGCAGAGAAGGTGTTTTGAACGGTGGGCACTGATGTCACTGCTATTACACAATAGGCTGAGAGGTGCAGCATGTGATTAAGTTAGCCGTTACGCTTTCTCCAATGGTAAGAGATACAGACCCTCTCATCTCCCTATAATATACAATCTCTGGTTTAAGTATCGAGCGATTCGAAACAGTGAATCATTTAGTGAAGCAGTTGGTTCAAATGATTCAAAGTTTGGGGGGAAAAATACACCTTTAGGATTACTAGAAAGTTACAGGTACAGCCGTCTCCATCACCCTTCATCCATGTTGTTTCAAAGGACTCTTTACAGTATTATCTACATTTTTCCCATTTAGCTTAATGAAAACACCATCTCTTTATTATATCCTTCCTGCACATTTAATTAAAAATGTATAACATTATATGGTCACTCCCTGTGTTAATGTCATTCATTACTTTCCATTCACATAAATTAGCCTACTCATATTTCCTGAGAGCAAAGTAAGGTCTATGAATGAAACTGAGTTTCTTGTAACATCCACTTCCATCATTAAGACAGAAGTGATCTCTCATCCATTAGTTCTTCAACTGCTTCTCCATCTATATCTACATGATCGCTTCCCCATAGGTTATTATGGGCATTAAAGTCACACCATATTTCTCTTTATCAACATTTTCTAAAATTCCTTGAAAATTTGCATTGATAACTTCTTACAAGGATTATAAAAATGTATTGCTTGTATGTTTCCTCTGGGACTATACACTTATACACAGTGTTGGGTAAGTTACCTCAAAAAAATAAGTAATTACTAAATACATCATCAATGTTGTATTTAAAATACTTTTCTAATTACTCTGTCTGAAAAATAATTTAATTACTCAATAAGTAACTTACTAATTACTTCTTAAAATCCCTATAAACCTTGACCGGATAGACAATAGAAAGGAAACTCTTTTAATAATTTAGTCAAACATGGAATAGTTTAGCCTTTTATAGCTTTTTAAAAGATTTTAACTTTATTAGAACATATAATATAATACTTTTTTTTTACTTTATAATACTTACATTTTTTTAGTAACAAATAGGGATATCACTATACCAAAAATCCAGTAGTCGGTACCGATACCACCAAAAGTGCACAATACTCGATACCACGGTAAAAATATATAAAAATACAAATAAAACAATGCTATATATTTTTTTCCATGTAGGTCTAATAGTAGTAAGGAAAAATACCACAGAAACTGAATAATCAAATATAAAATAACTCTGCATAGTCATAACTGTATAAATTAAATATAGATTAATCCTAATTAAAGCTTTTCTTTTGTTGTTTGATTATCGTTTATAATACAGACAGCCAATAGTAGACAGTAGCATGTTTTGGCCCGGGTATACTTCGGATGGTGCGCGTGCAACAACGCATGCACAAGCAGGACAGAAGAGTCCACTAGGTGGCAATACGCATAGTACTGAGTACAATGTGTAGTCGTTGAAGAAGAGACTGTAAAGCGCGATTCAAAAACAAGACGAGTAAACTCAGAAGCATGCCTTCTCCATCGTTTTTGTTTCTTGTTCTCTTGGTGTTTCTTCTGAACTATGTTGCAATGGTGGATGCACTATTTTTCTTCTCCGATCCTGCCCAGCTAATGTCCCGTTAATGACATGATGTCTGGTAAAAGAGTATCGAAAAAATTGTACTGCGCATGTGTCGAACTCGGTCATCCGCGCACATCCGTGGTTTAGTATACTTTGAAGGACGCGCGGACGCGTCCGGGCACGGAAAGTGAAGTATACCCGGGGCTTAAAACCTAATGGACGGAGACAATATGCTGTTACACATGCTGTTCACATTCACATGACCAAGGCGAATATACGCCAAGACGGGCATTTTGACATAACTGTGTGTGTATTTGAAAGTTTATGTGTAATAAACCACGAAAATCTGACACTCGCAAGAGGCGGCTATGTGTGCGTGCTTTGGTTGAGAGCGCACTGACTGAAGACCGTCTCTCAGAGAGCGCGTGCAGTTTTTTCTCCCTAGGACATAGCTTACATTTTACTGTAATGTTCTTGCCTACCTGTGTCAAAAAAGTGAAGTACTTGGAATATTTCCATTCGGCAAAACAGCCACTCGCTTCTGCCGACATCTTTGGACAGCGACTACGCAGCCAACTGGTGCGAAGTTGCGAACTCACGCGCAACTGCACTACAGCTAACGATTTTAAAGAGGCAGCGTTCACTTTTACCTTTAGACGACAAATTTAGATTTTAAATTCAGTATTGATTTAAACAGAACTGTTGAACTAATGTACGTAACCCAAGTACATTATAAGTAACTGTAATTAAATTACCTTAAAATGAACAGTAATCCCTTACTTTACTTTTTCAGTGAATAAGTAATTTAATTACAGTAACGCGTTATACCCAACACTACATTTATTCATTTGGGACATTTACCCTTCTATATTTTTAATCCTTAATGAATGTTACACATCCTCCACCTTGTGCTGCAATTCTGTCACATCTATAACCTGATTAACAAAATCCAAGTTCGGTCTGAACCATGTTTCTTCAATACAAATAATATTGTGACGAGCAGGGCGGGCGAGATACGTGAGGGAATGGCACGAGGCCGGTGGCACGAGTGTTAACGAGCGTCAGCTGTGCGTTGCACCGGTCTCGTGTCTCTCACAGAGGAGCTCCGGAAGCATAAAAGGGGAGCGACGACAGTGAAGGAGGAGAGAGGACCACGCCTGGAATTTATGTTGTGTTTTATTAAGTTTGTGTGGCCGGCAGTCGTCCGTGAGTGACTGCCGGCATTACTTTTGTGTTGTTGTTTGTTTGTTTATTTATTTATATATTAAAGTGTCAAACGTTCGCCGGTTCCCGTCTCCTTCTTCCTGTATCAATGAACAACGTTACAAATATATTGGCTATATCATGCAGATCTGCTATAACTTTCTTAAACTCTTGTCCATTCGCTATTAAACTTATATGAAACACAATGAGAAAGTTAATCACCTCAAGACAAACCATCATAATTGGTAGTTCAGCATCTCATGAATAATTTTAGCTTTAATATCTTTAATCCCCAATAACTCTGTTTCTGCTTCTTCTATTGTCTTGATTCTTTCATTTTTTCTGTTGCTGCATTGCCACATTCACAATCTTACAGATGAAAGATACAAAACTGATTTTATCCATAATCAGTGTATCCTCATTTATCTGTTTAATCCATGAATTTATTTCTGTTTGCGTATGACTTACTGTGTGAGATGGATCTCTACTGAATGTCTTCTTGCAGACTGACTTAAGTTAGAGACACATGAGTATCACTGGATCTGATCGCTCAGTTTCCTTCACATCAGCGTATGAAACTTGGTGAGTTATTCTGTACTTCTGTACGTCTCTAGTCTGTCTTTGAACCGGCCATCCTCCAAAAGTAGCACTGTGTTCACCACCACAGTTACAACATCTGATTTTACCATCTTTACCACATTTACCATACTCGTCTTCCCCTCCACATCTAGCACATCTTTGCTTTCCTTTGCATTGTCCTGCAGTGTGTTGGGCTGAGATCATAACATCATAACTCAAGAAACCCTTTCTTATTTTCTTATATGTTTCCAGCTGAAGCAGTTTATAAAATGAAACAACCAGAGGAGGAATATGAAGAAATGTACTGAAGGAAACGACCTGGAAGAGCTGATTCTGGATGAGAAGGAATTTCCCAAGTTCCCGGTGATCCCGAATGATTCACCTGCAGCGAGCAAGAAAACAATGAAGTCTGTTAAGAGCTTCTTCTAACGCTGACATTATCGGCACACTGTACAGCATATCAACGAAAGCTCTGATAGCATTGAGAAGTTGATGAGTGGAAATACTGAGAGGATTGATGAGCGGAGCAAGAACATTGATGTTGCTTTTGCTGAAATGAAAGAGACGGAGAACAAGATGTGTAAGATGGAGGGTGTTTGGAAAAGCCAGTTAAAATGCTTGAACAGCAAATGGATGAGATTGACTCTCACTGCAGATGGTAGAATCTAAGGTTGTTTGTGTTTCAGAGGATAAGGATGAAAATGTGCGTCTGCAGGCCATCAAGATCTGCCAAGCTGTTTTCCTGAAGAATCAGGAGTCTCAAAAATGATTGAGAGCGCACATCGACTGGACAAGAAAAGCACGGCTGACTCCCATCCACGACACATTATTCTTCAGTTTACATCGCCAATGATGAGAAATGAAATGTGGAAGCAGGTGAAGACTTCTGTCTGTGTCCAAGATAATGGATTTCTCTTCATGAAGACTTTCTCTAAAGCTGATGGAGAGAGACACTCCAAGCTGCAGCCATTTGTGAAACAGACACGGGATGCTGGGAAACGGCTTTCTTCACGGAAGCTCCAGCATTTATTCAAGGAGAAGGAGAAATCAAGATATGAATCTGTTTGGTCTTAATCTCCTTTTCTCTGCACAGATGATGGTTCTCAAGAGTGAATGTGAACCGCAAAGGCTGTCACTGGAATTGAATGAACTGAAACTATTTTCATCAGTCTAAAGTCATGTGACTGTGTCTGTATTTGTGTGTTTAAAATCCCAAATTATTAAACAAGGCTTTTTTTCCCCCCAGTCTTGGAAAACTTGGAAAGTCTTGGAAAATCATTTAAAAGTGTGATTTCTAGATCTGGAAATTAATAACTTTTAGATCAAAAATAAAATACTTTATTCTTGATCTAAAATGTTTAGAATAAACAGTATTTTTAATCCTCATCCTTAATACTTATGAATAACAAATGTATCCGACCAATCCAACCAAACTGAGTTCAAATCCACCTGTATCTGAACTCATTTTTCTCCCTTTTCCCATCGCATATCAGCTCGGAGAGATGCTTACTTTAAGTAAAGATAAAATAAAGGGCCTAATGGGTATTTAATAGTGGGAATAAAGTGTTTATCTGGTAGGGTTAGGAATAGGTGTAGGGGATGTAATGTAAAGTACAGTAATGTACCAATAAAGCAACATCCATTTATGATTACAGAGATACACTATATTGCCAAAAGTTTTGGGACGCCTGCCTTTACGTGCACATGAACTTTAATGACATCCCATTCTTAATCCGTAGGGTTTAATATGGAGTTGGCCCACCCTTTGCAGCTATAACAGCTTCAACTCTTCTGGGAAGGCTTTCCACAAGGTTTAGGAGTGTGTTTATGGGAATTTTTGACCATACTATTTCATAAGCACATTTGTGAGGTCAGGCAGTGATGTTAGCGAGAAGGTCTGGCTCGCAGTCTCTGCTCTAATTCATCCCAAAGGTGTTCTATCGGGTTGAGGTCAGGACTCTGTGCAGGTCAGTCAAGTTCCTCCACACCAAACTCGCTCATCCATGTCTTTATGGACCTTGCTTTGTGCACTGGTGCACAGTCATGTTGGAACAGGAAGGGGCCATCCCCAAACTGTTCCCACAAAGTTGGGAGCATGAAATTGTCCAAAATGTCTTGATATGATGAAGCATTAAGAGTTCCTTTCACTGGAACTAAGGGGCCAAGCCCAACCCCTGAAAAACAACCCCACACCATAATCCCCCCTTCACCAAACTTTACACTTGGCATAATGCACTCAGGCAAGTACCGTTCTCCTGGCAACCAACAAACCCAGATTCATCCATCGGGTTGCCAGACAGAGAAGCGTGATTCGTCACTCCAGAGAACACGTCTCCACTGCTCTAGAGTCCAGTGGCGGCGTGCTTTACACCACTGCATCCGACACTTTGCATTGCACTTGGTGATATAAGGCTTGGATGCAGCTGCTAGGCCATGGAAACCCATTCCATGAAGCTCTCTACACATTGTTCTTGAGCTAATCTGAAGGCCACATAAAGTTTGGAGGTCTGTAGCTATTGACTCTGCAGAAAGTTGGTGACTTCTGCACACTGTGTGCCTCAGCATGCACTAACCCTGCTCTGTGATTTTATGTGGCCTACCACTTCATGACTGAGTTGCTGTTGTTCCCAATTGCTTCCACTTTGTTATGATACCACTAACAGTTGACTGTAGAATATTTAGTAGTGAGGAAATTTCACGAATGGACTTTGCACAGGTGGCAACCTATCACAGTACCACGCTTGAATTCACTGAGCTCCTGAGAGCGACCCATTCTTTCACAAATGTTTGTAGAAGCAGTCTGCATGCCTAGGTGCTTGATTTTATACACCTGAATTCAATGATTTGGAGGGGTGTCACAATACATTTGGCAATATAGTGTATTTTAGTCCGAGCTGAGGCACAGAGACTCGTGTTGCTCCTGTCATATAAAGCTGTTGTGCTCATGGAGACCTAATAAAGGATAAAAGACAATCATTTCAAAAGAAGAGATGCTGAAGATTTTCTAGTGATCAAGGCAGCAGATTGAGCTCTGAAGCTCCTGAAAGACTGAATTACACCGTGATAAACTGTGCTCAGCAGCGATACTGTGAGTGTTTGTACCGTCACCTGATCTGCAGAATTCATTTAGTGAATCGCTGCTAAATCAGAGTGTGTGGAAAAATAAAGCACACTATCAGGAGACGTGATTTATTCTGAGTGAATTCAGCCTGTTTCATTCTGCTGATCTCTCATTACATTCATGATTATTCATACTGTCATCAGTTCACATCAATTATTCATAAACCGATTCATGATTAAATCAATCATAAACATACTTTTATTACATCTGATGATCAGTTTACAATGAAAATATTAAAGAAACTTGATTATATTTTTTACATATACAGATTAATGTGTCTGATCTAGATTTCTAACCTCCACATAATAATGAAAATACATTAATTAAATTAATTTGATGACTGTGTGTGCATGTGGACGTTAGAAAGAGGATTTACAAGTATGTCTGTGTGCGTGTCTGTTGTTTAATTTGACAAAGAGACACTGAAGGATCATAATAAACCTTAAATCCAGCATAGAGGGGTTCAGTGAATGTGGTGATGAACGTGTGTAAGTGTGTGAGTGTGTGTGTGTCAGAGACTCTGTAGAAGGACAGAGTGCCGGCCGACACATCCACATACACTCCTGCTCTATGAGAGGATGAACGGACGACAGGTACAGCCATCCTGTTATTATTGTGCCAGACAGTGAATCCAGCATAAGAGCAGATCAGACTCCAGGATTTGTCATTGTATCCAAACATACAGTCATTCCTCCCTCCTTTCCTGCTGATTCCTGTATATGCCACTGATATATCAACACTTCCGCTCCATTCAGCCTCCCAGTAACAGCGTCCAGTCAGACTCTCTCCACACAGAACCTGAGGATACTCATCAAATCTCTCTGGATGATCAGGATACGGCTGATGTTCTTTCACACGCGTCACCTTCCTGTTCTCCTCAGACAGAACGAGACGAGTGTTTGCTGTGTTTGGATCCAGTGTGAGATCACAGGCATCTGAACACAAGAAGAGAGAGACATCTATAACAGAGGTATTAAATTAAAGGTCCAAGAGGTCCGTTCTCTATATTTCCTTCCCAGTGGAGGTCCGGATAATACTTTTTTGGAACAGTCAGACATGTCCATCGGGGCAGCCGCAGTACTTTGTAAAAGAAAACACTCAAAATAGTCATCAAAGATGAGAATCTTGGGCACCGAGAGCCAAAGCAGTGATGTCTAAAAATTTTTACCAATATTTCCTGTTTTGCATTAGAGTGACTCTGAAAATATTAATGTGAAACTGTTTTCAAACAGGTAATTACTTGTCGGTGTAGCCTACAAAATAATTGTTCATCCATGTACAACATTTTATAGATTGTGGCTTGTGTTATTGTTTGCAGCTATTGATTTGCCAGATGTTATGAATTATATCTTTTGTTGTTGTTGTCAGCAGCTGTTTGTTTATAAGGATATTTATTTTTTATTTGCCAAAAAAAAAAAAAGGCAATATTTCTCCCAAATGGATATGAATATAAAGAGGTAAGATCAGGGGCCCGTTTCAATAAGGAGGTTCAACCAAATTGGAGTTAAAACTTGAACTCTGAGTTGACTTACCCTGAGATGAGAAACTCTGAGTTTTCGGTTTCATAACAGCTGAACTGAGTTAGTTCAGAGTAGGTTGACTCTGAGTTAAGCGCTATGAAATGACTATGAGAAGACATGATCAATGGAGCTCCGAAATTATGATTCACCATGGCAACAGGACCAGACGAAATGCGTCCACATACTTCTGAGTCAATACAAGTTTAATTCTTAATCACTGTTATAATATCAGAGGTGAAAACTGGCAGAAGTTATTGAACTAATAATCTTGGCAGAAATCAATAGATCTTCCATATTTTCCTTGTGCATACAAAAATCTAACAAAATAGTGTTATTGTTCCTTCTGCAGTTATTAAGCATATATACATAAACATATGTATATATACACTGCCTGGCCAAAAAAAAGTCGCTGTTTGGATTTTAATGGGCAAATACTTAGTCTACAGATGGATCATTATTACAGTGATTATTATGTTTCTAGCATGTATGTTTGGCAACAGTTCTTTTAACCCTAAAAAGAGGAGTGTGTAGCTTTTCATTTCTTAAACAACCATGTAGGAAGACGTATCAAGGCCATATTCCAGGATGACAATGTCAAAATTCATCAGCCTCAAACTGTGAAAGAATTGTTGGGAATGAGCATGAAGAATCATTTTCATACATAAATTGGCACCTCTGAGACCTGACCTTTTTTCATTTAAAGTCTTTGGGATGTGCTGGAGGAGACTTTACAGAGTGCATTGTCAATACAAGATCTTGACCAAAAATTGATGCACCTGTTGATGGAAATAAATGTTGGGATGTTATTTCCATGAAGAGGTACATCAAGTTTTGGTCAAGATCTTGTACTGAAAATGCAAGAGGTGAGCACTCTGTAGTCTCCTCCAGCACATCCCAAAGACTTTCACTGAGGTTAAAGGACTCAGAAGTGCCAATTCATGTGTGAAAATGATTCTTCATGGTCTCTGAACCATTCTTCACAATTTTAACCCTGATGAATATTGGCATTGTCATTCTGGAATATGGTCATGATGCGCCTTCCTACATGGTTGTTTAAGAAATGAAAAGCTACACACTCCTTCTTTTAGGGTTAAAAGAACCGTTGTCAAACATAAAACATGCTAGAAACATAAAAATCACTGTAATAATGATCCATTCATAGACTGTTAAGTATTTGCCCATTAAAATCCAAACAGCGACTTTTTTTTTGGCCAGGCAGTGTATATACATATGCACACACATGCATACAGATATTCTTAACCTAACTATACATAAATATACCACCTAAATATATATATATATATATATATATATACACATACATACATATGCACATATTCCAACATACAGAATATTCCTAAAACAGAACAACTCAAAGACTACAGATACAGAAAGACGGTTCACTCCTATTATTTATGAATGGAAGAAACTGCAACACGCAATATGGAGGAATACGTCCCGCCCTCTAAGTAAAAGAGCCAATCACTGATTGGTAGTCATTGCATCACGGCAGCTGCCGTTAGAGGCTCCAGTTCCTTTAGAAACCTGAGACTCACACTTAGGACTGCACATGTGCATTGGCTGGTCAAGCCTGAAAAATAAGCTTTTTTAACGCTATTTGAGCCTGAGCAGGGCTCCAGACAAAAAAATTCATTAAGGAGCCACTGGCTCCTATAGGGGAAAAAAACAGGTGCCAAATAAGTTATTTAAGAGCCAACAAACAAGGAAATTTTTTAAATCACTTACTTTTAGTCATCCTGTTGTGTTTATATATCTCCCCTTTACAGTTTGAGCATTTTCATCTTATCATCTCTGATTTTTCTGGGAAATGAATGTCACTATTTTCACTTAAGTGTTTTTCTTTCTATATATATATATATATATATATATACATATTATATATTAACATGTTAACAACAACATATTAACAATAATAACACAAAATAATACTTATTTCTATAACTTTGTTGTTTTTTCGATATCTTTTGAATGGAACAGTTTTTGTCATCGTTTGTAACCCATTTTTTGTACAATAAATTATTCAAAGAATAACAACCTGAGAAAGCTACAGAACGAACAAGCTGAATTCAACATACCCCAGCATTGCTTAGTTCTGGTGAGTTGTGCTAAACTTCGATTCCAATTTCTTTAGACATTGTTTTTCAGGTAAGAGGTAACAGTCCGGATATAAACACACTCGTCCAAATGCAACTTGTTGAAACTTTGTATAATTCCGTCCTCATAGTTTTTTTTTTTTTTTTTTTCCTCATTAAAACCAAAGGTGTTCATCAGTGATTGTATATCAAGAGCAAAGACATGTTTGTGTGCATTTTGTTTTGTGCTTTTAGCAGAAGAAAGCGCTCGATTGTCTGTGTGAAGACTGCGCATTGTGCACGAGCGCCAAGAGAACTGATAACAGCGGCAACAATCAAAAACAACTCATTCCAGCGGGAGATGGCCTCTTATTTAACACAGACCAATGAATTTCTTATCGAATTGATATGTTTCTTTCTTTTAGGTACGTCCATGCATGCCGCGAGATCGTCCCAAATGTCCCACCCGCAAATTATGCCTAAACAATAAGTAGGCTATCCTACTTTGAGGAAACTATTAAAATATTCCACAGAATGAATAGTCTTGTTTTATATGTTATATCATTATGTCATTGTATTAGAAACACCCTCGCAGCATTAACATTCGCAACATGAATCAGGAGAAATTGTGCATCTCTTTAGTTTACAGATTACATTGCAGGAGAATATTTGTTTTAAATGTGAATTATTTTATTTAAAAGTAGACATTTCATGCTTTCTTTAGACGTATGTTTCATGTTTGTGTGGTAATTATTCACTGAGTTTCAGTTAACTTTTTAGATGTTTCAGAAAGATTCTAAGACAGATGAAAGCGCATTATGTTTTTTCTTTTTGTTTGTTTGTTTTTTTTTTTTTTTACAAAAGCAGAAGGTTTTGTTTTTATTGTGAGCATACACAAATAAAAGTAGACCATTTGTAGTTTGTGATGATGTCTTGCACTAATCTGTATCGCCAAAAATGACAGAGTAGGCCTGTTTTAAGTTGTTTCAGCTGTCATGTGGAAAAATCCATCAGAACGCGCCGGCGCGTTCGTCGGCCAGAGGGTCAAAGAAAACGTAGCCTATTTAGTTTCATATTTATGTTTAAATATTAGACTATAGCCTAATATTAGTTTTTAAATTTCATTTATGTTGATTATGAAAAGTAAACAGTATGACTAAGATAGGCTAATAAGCTGCGCAATATGTCGGGAGACATGCAGTGGGTCAGACGTGATTTTGACCACTTCATTAAGTTTTGTTTTGTAGAAAGCCTTTCTTTAAAGTGAATTTCATTTTGTATAAATTGTATCTTAATTTTAATCAATGTTTTATCAACCAATTGCCTGGATTTAATAAATAGGAAGAAAACCAAGAACATCGGGTGTAAACGTCATAATTAATTGATAAGATATTGTTGGTCGAACAATATATTTTAATTGAACATTATCTGTAGAAATCACAAGTATTGGAACCTAGCTGGAACCTTAAAATGATCATTAATACTCTTGTTATACTATTAAAGGTACTGAAGACTTTTATGCTCTTAAATTTATCTGATGAGCATGAGCAGAGTAAAATAATGAAAGTGATCAGCATGATTGATATTCAAAACGGTAAGCACGTGCTGCAATGTGCGTGTATCTGCAGTCTGCGAATTTATATGAAGAAATAGGCAAGTTGTCTCCTTTACGCAGGAGCAGAGCTGTGTGTTCAAATGCAGTTTTTTGCACCAACGCGAGGCGACAACATAGTCGGCTTTCATCAGCGATAGTTCTTGGCGTCTGTTTGGTGTGTGATATTTTCCCCTACCAGTTCATATTTTGGCGCTCTAACCCAGTAAAACTTTAACATGCAGCATCTCCTTTAATTATGTCAACACAACAAATGATGTGATAGGCTACTGGTCACAGAACACGCAAATAACTGCAAATTTTACAAAAATATCACTCACAAATTAATATTTTTAGTCGCCAATGCGACCATTTTAGGCGCAGTCTGGAGCCCTGATGAGAAACAACATTTATAGGACAGATCATTTCAGATTTTGTTGCTGATTTGAAATATGTTTTATTGTGAGTTCATCAAGAAGTTTTTGAGATTTCAGGATTCCCCCATTCAAATACATAGGACTTGGTCTTGGATGCCCAAAATAGCTGCCTGGAGGTGTTGCAAATATGGCAGCAGATTAACAGACTTTCCTTGAAAGGGACTTTGGAACAACTCCCCACCCGCTCACCCACCCACTACTCTCCGTCTGCTTGATATGTACCGCATGGGGAAGACTGCTAAAAACAGGCAACGGTGGACAAATATAGTAAAACAAATTTGTGAATGAGTGTGTGTGTTGTAACAGGCACCTTATTTGTTATATAGCTTTAAGATGCCTCCTTTGGCGTAATGCTTTGTCTAGGAGAGTGTGTCTGTGTAGTGTTTTGCAGGGGATATAGGTGACTGCTCTAATATACTCTGCTCAAGAAAGCATCCTCATTATTTTATTCTATTTATTTATTATTATTTATTTATTTTATTAATTCTGCCAGTGTTTCTGTTGTATTTTTCTCACCACTCGCTTCCATGTATGTGGAGAGTGCGAGGTTTCTCTGAAGATCCTTTTAAAGACTTACAGGATTACCAACTCTGGGCTCTCCTAAAACACTCTGGCTGACGTTACAGAGTGTGTGTGTGTGTGTGTGTGTGTGTGTGTGTGTTTGTGTGTAGACCTACACTTTCGTAGTCCTGCTGTGATCCTGCTCTCTCCTCCATGATCCACACTATAAACACAGAACCACACATTAATGTAGATATGCATCATGCACACATTCAGTATGTCAGTATCAGTGTTTGACACACTTGAGTATCTGCAGTGAGCAGTTTGGATCCTTCAGTTTGTCCATCAGCTTGACTCCTGAATCTCCTGGGTGATTGTAGCTCAGATCCAGCTCTCTCAGGTGTGAGGGGTTTGAACTCAGAGCTGAAGACACAAAACCACAGCCTTCCTCTGTCACCATACAGCCAGACAACCTACAGATGGATCAAAATAGCCTCATCATCCACAAAACACACATCCACACTCAACAGCTGAGTGAATATCATTCATAGTGTGAATTTATACATGAGTTCTCTTTATATGTCTCACTCAAACAAAAAACTTTTTTATATTTTTATATTAACCACATGAAAACATATACATTGATTTGTTCAGTTATATGGCAGTCAGAAATAATTAGCTGCATTTCCACTGTTGAGCCAGTGTGAACGAGGGCTATAAACGGTCCAGCAGGGGCTAAAAGCCTCCAACTGTGAGCTTTGAGAACCAAAATCAACATTGGGTCATGTTATAAAAGATGAAGTGCTATGCGCGCCATTTAAGGCGGTATTGGCTGAATAGACGGCAATACTGCGCTAAACTGCAAACTGTTTGCCCTCTCTCTCTTCACCGTTCCCACATCTCAGACCTTAAATACATAAAATATTACCCTTTATAGGCATAGTTTTTAAAGTAAAGAGTAAAGGAAGCACTGTACAGTACTTATTGCGAGGCTTATTATAGGTGAGGAGTTTGCATCTATGATCATTATTTCACATAGAAAAAAGAAAAAATTTAATCGCATCTGCTCCCATTTGTTTGTGATCACATAGCTACTTTAAACAGCTCCAGTAAGGCTTTATATAAGTTTTTAAATTGCTTTTTAATAGCATTTTGACTTGTTACTTGCCAAGAAAATAGCCAAGGAACCTTGGCTGGTATGCCATTAAAACACCAATCAATGAACAAAGATACTGATTATTGTGTAATTACAAAGACTTTAGATATGCAAAGATGGTACAATTATTTTACTTATGAATAGGAGAAAGTGCAATGCGCAAATGCCAGAATAAGTCCCGCCTTCTAAATAAAAGAACCAATCGTCAATTGGAAATGTCATCACATCACTGCAGTTGCCGTTAGAAACTCTGGTTGCTATAGAAACAGACTAGCTATTTTTAATTGTCAGGATTTTCAACAGTGACTGCAACAAAAACAAAAAGCAGGAATAGGCTGACAACAGCTAGTTTGTGTGCAACACTACGAGTGGCCCTTTTCCCAATTCCACCGCGTCTGGATATCATCATTTTAGAGCGGCAGTCTCAAATGTCACATTAACGTGAGTACAAATAAATAAATCAGTTTGCCACATAGTCTGCCTAGTTATTGAAAGTGTTTGTGTGTTTTCGTGAAATTAATTATAATAAGCATATACGGTGTAGCCTAGGTCTAAAGAGGCATTTCAGTTATTTATTTATTTCCAGCCTTAGTGGGTCGTATGACTGGCATACAAAAAAAGTGCAGATGCAGATCACATGTAGGAGAGCATCACCAAATTTTTCTCTGATCTTATTTTCTTCCTGAGTTATTCCATTTCAAATAAAAAAAATTTGAAAAATTATAATAAAAATTCTATATATATTTTGTGTTTTATCAGCAGTTTCTCAGCATGAAAATATCCAAATGTAATGTAATTTATATTTTCTAAAATTTTTTCTCCTCTCCTTGCTAGAGTTTTGGAGTAATGAGTCTTTACTTTTGTGTATGTCGCTCAGAAAAAAAAAACTCTAAAAAAGCCTTAAAAGACTTTAAAAGTCTTAAAGGGTTAATTACCTCAGTATCTGCAGCTGAGAGTTTGGCCTCTTCAGTCCATCAGAAATAAGCTTCACTCCTGAATCCTGCAGGTCATTGTTACTCAGGTCCAGCTCTCTCAGGACACAGTTTGAGGATTGAAGAGCAGATGACAAACTCTCACAACACTGAACAGTGAGATTACAGTAAGTAAGACTGAAAGAGAACAGAACACACACATCAACAGTTAGATCATCTACAAACACACATCAACATTATGACCCGCTGATTGTAAATTATGTTTCATATGTTCTTAAATACCTCAGTATCTGCAGCTGACAGTTTGGACTCTTCAGTCCATCAGAAAGAAGCTTCACTGCTGAATCCTGCAGGTCATTGTTACTCAGGTCCAGCTCTCTCAGGACACCATTTAGGGATTGAAGAGCCGATGACAAACTCTCACAACACTGAACAGTGAGATTACAGCCAGAAAGACTAGAAGAGTTGACAGAACACACACATCAACAGTTAGATCATCTACAAACACACATCAACATTATGACCCGCTGATTGTAAATTATGTTTCATATGTTCTTAAATACCTCAGTATCTGCAGCTGACAGTTTGGACTCTTCAGTCCATCAGAAAGAAGCTTCACTGCTGAATCCTGCAGGTCATTGTTACTCAGGTCCAGCTCTCTCAGGACACCATTTAGGGATTGAAGAGCCGATGACAAACTCTCACAACACTGAACAGTGAGATTACAGCCAGAAAGACTAGAAGAGTTGACAGAACATAAAACAATAATGAAATAACAATAATGGAATGTAAAGTATGTTGCCAGTTGTCTGTCCTCAGGATCCTGGAACAAAATATTTTTAACATTCCAGCCTGAATCAAAATAAGATGAGCTTGTGAGCATGAGAGGTAATCTGATCATTTTATCATTCAGGTTCATTAAAGGTGCAGTAAGTGATTTCTGAGAAAACATTTTTTTAACACATGAAACACAGAATGATAATAATATATTACATGCCAGGGAGCAAGAAAATAATATACCTTTTAAAAAGATTCACAGTTTTTACAGCTTTCTTATTAGAAGAGTCAGAAATCAAATACATATACAGCTTTAACTCTTCCAGAAAAAGGTTAAGGAAAAGCTTACACTTAAAATATTTACATTTGTGTGCAAAATATTTGGCAAATATTTGATTTAGTATACTCACATTACCAAAATAAATGAGACAGATCTTCAGTTTAGAGACCACAGGAGGAGCAATTTAAATCAAAGTCATCAGAAATAAACCTTTGTAAAAAACAATTTGTGGGATAGCACTTCTTTGATCTTATTGTACAAAAATAATTTTTGGGACAAAACCCAAACTCTAGCCCAGTTATTTTCACCTACATGTCTGTTCTAATAAAATATGGCATTTGGACAAGAGACAACCTCATTCTGGAACAGAGCACGAATACTCCTATTTTTTGATTTGGTGGTAAGGGATAATTTACCAATATATGTATCATATACATTGAGATGTGGCACAATTTCAGAGAGCTTGTTATTAAATCCCTTCATAAACATAATAATCCCAAAAGGGATAGGTCCAAAAACAATAGCATATTCATTTGCTGTAATTAGGATTTTATAATGTGACAAAACTTCCTCATATTTTAAAGGAATTCCTTGGTCATTAAATAATTGACTCGCCATTTTTTTTTAACCCAATTACCAAAATAAATTGATTTATTCTTGTACAGCAAATCTCTGTTGTGCCAAATTATATAACTGTGCGGGGGAAAAATATGCTTGTAAATTAAAGACCATTATAAGAGACTGTAATGATGGGTCAACAGAGTGGGGATCCATTTGCAGCTTTTATTAAGAATAGGAAATACACAGGTAAGGGCAGAGGCAGAGACGTAAACGGAGACAGGCAATGGTCGAGGCAGGCGGCAGACAAACGGTATCAGGAAGCAGGCAGAGATCAGGGCAGGCGGCAAACAAACACAGTCCAGTAAACAGGCAAGGATCAAGGCAGGCGGCAGAGAATCACAAGAGATAAACAGTCCAATCGGTAACGGTATAACAATCCACAGAAAACGCTTAGAAATGATCACCGGGGCAAATCAAGACTTCGCAGTGTGTGTGTGTGTGCGTGCTGCTTAAATAGTGTGAGTGTGATGTGGTGCAGGTGTGTGTGCAATCAGTCCCAGGAATGAGGGCCTATGGGAAATGTAGTCTGAATGATGATCTCAATATTCCGGTGAAGGCTCCCTCCGGTGGTGCGGGGGAGGAAGTGCGGGAGCCTCACTTGTGACAGAGCCCCCCCCCTGCGAGCGGCTCCAGACGCGAGGAGGCGGACGACGCCGGGGTCTACCACGTGGTCGAGGGGCCGGTCTCTCCGGATGCATCCTGTGAAACTCTTCTGTGAGTGAGGGGTCCAGGATATCATCCACATCGACCCAGGATCGCTCCTCCGGGCCGTACCCCTCCCAGTCGACCAGGTACTGAAGTCTCCCACCCCGGCGCCTGGAATCGAGTAGTTCTCGAACTTGGTAAGCCTCCTCGCCTTCGATCAGCATGGGTGGGGGGTTGCGGGCCTCGGTTCCCTCCGACTCCCCCCTCGGACCACCAGAGGGTTTCAGCAACGACACATGGAAAGTGGGAGAGACACGGTAGTTAGCAGGTAGGTCTAATCGGAATGACACGGGTGTAATTTGTTTAATAATTTGAAAGGGCCCTACAAACCTGGGACTGAGCTTTCTGCAGGGAAGTCGGAGGCGGAGATCTCGTGTGGATAGCCAGACCCATTGACCCACGGTGTACTCTGGACTGGGACGCCGGTGACGATTGGCCTGTACCTCCTGCCTTCTCACAGCGCGCTGCAGATGGTGATGGGCGAGGTCCCAGGTTTCCTCACTGCGTTGCAGCCACTCTGTCACGGATGGTAGATTGGTGGGTTCGCCGGACCAAGGGAAAAGTGGTGGCTGGTAGCCAAGTACACATTTGAAGGGAGTCACGCCGGTGGCGGTTTTCTGGAGAGAGTTTTGTGCGTATTCCGCCCACATCAGGTAACGACTCCAGTCATTTTGATTTTGTTGGCAGTAAGTGCGTAGGAATCTGGTGAGCTCTTGGTTCATGCGTTCTGTTTGGCCATTGGATTCGGGGTGGTATCCTGATGTGAGACTGA
Source organism: Ctenopharyngodon idella (assembly GCF_019924925.1). Taxonomy (NCBI): domain Eukaryota; kingdom Metazoa; phylum Chordata; class Actinopteri; order Cypriniformes; family Xenocyprididae; genus Ctenopharyngodon; species Ctenopharyngodon idella. Next base: position 1,110,529 of record NC_067239.1, on the reverse strand, counting down.
CATTGACATTCAGGTGTTTAAAGAAGGCTGCCCATACCCGGGACGTGAACTGTGGCCCTCTGTCTGATACAATGTCCTCTGGTAAGCCGTAAAAACGGAATACATAGTCGCAGAGGGTCTCTGCTGTCTCAAAAGCAGATGGCAGTTTGGGTAGTGGAATGAGTCGACAGGCTTTGGAGAATCGGTCCACAACCGTAAGAATGGTGGTGTGGCCACGGGACACAGGAAGGTCGGTGACGAAGTCAATTGCTATGTGGGACCAGGGACGTTGAGGAATGGGCAGTGGCTGTAACAACCCGGAGGGTACTTGACGGGATGGTTTCGAGGTTTGACAGGCTGTGCAGTTTTTTACAAATTGAGTGGTCTCCGCTAGCATGGTTTCCCACCAGAACCGGTTCTGTAAAAGTTGGAAGGTGGCAGTAATACCCGGGTGACCAGAACTGGGAAGAGCATGCACTTGATGCAGTAACTTGTTGCGGAGGGCTTCTGGTACGAACGTGCGATCTGGTGGGCATTCCGGGGGTGGTACCGTCTGTTCGTTGAGTTCGGTGATTTCTGTCATGATGTCCCATTGTACGGGAGCGACCAGAAGTTTGTAGGGGATGATGTTTTCCTCGCTCTTTGTTCTCTCTACCTCCTCCATTTGGCGAGACAGCGCGTCGGCTTTGAGGTTCCTTGAGCCTGGTCGATATGTCACGGTAAACTGAAATCTGGTGAAGAACATGGCCCACCTGGCTTGTCTGGGGTTTAAGCGTTTGGCTGAACGGAGATATTCAAGGTTCTTGTGGTCGGTGAGTATGGTGAATGGATGCTGTGCTCCCTCCAGCCAGTGCCGCCACTCCTCCAACGCTGCCTTCATGGCTAGTAGCTCCCGGTTGCCTACATCGTAGTTTCGTTCTGCTGCTGATAACTTCCTCGAGTAGAATGCACATGGAAACATTTTGGCTGGATTTCCTTGACGTTGTGAGAGTACGGCCCCGATGCCTGTGCTGGATGCGTCAACCTCTACGATGAAGGGGAGCTCTGGATCTGGGTGACGGAGAATGGGAGCAGTGGTGAAACGTTCCTTTAATTCCTGGAAAGCCTGTATCGCCTCATTGGACCAGGTGAGATGGGTGGATTGTCGTTTGGTCATGGAGGTTAGAGGTGCTGCAATGCCACTGAAGTTCCTTATAAACCGCCTGTAGAAATTAGCGAACCCCAGGAATCGTTGCAGCTCTTTCAGAGTTCGTGGTCGTGGCCATTCTAGAACTGCTCTCACCTTGCTGTCGTCCATAGCCACTCCCTCGTGACTGATGACATACCCCAAGAATGACGTGGATGTGCGGTGAAACTCACATTTCTCGGCCTTAGCGTAGAGTTGGTGTTGAATGAGGCGTTGTAGAACAGCCCGGACGTGTTGAATGTGTTCCTCAAACGTGCTGGAGTAGATGAGGATGTCATCTATGTAAACTACGACCCAGCGGTTGAGCATGTCCCGGAAGACATCGTTGATGAAGGACTGGAACACGGAGGGACTGTTGGCCAGCCCAAACGGCATCACAAGGGTCTCGTAGTGGCCAGTGGCGGTGGAAAAGGCAGTTTTCCATTCGTCCCCCTCTCTGATGCGTATCAGATTATAGGCACAGCGAAGATCCAGCTTGGTAAAGTATTTAGCCTGCCGTAACTGCTCTAGAGCTGCTGGAACCAGGGGCAAAGGGTAACGAAATTTAACGGTGATATCATTAAGTCCACGGTAGTCAATGCAGGGTCTGAGACTACCGTCCTTCTTCTTGACAAAGAAGAAGCCTGATGCCGCTGGTGACGTTGAGGGCCGGATGAAACCTTTGGCTAGCTCCTCTTCAATGAATTTTTTCATAGCAGCAGATTCAGGTTGGGATAAAGGGAATATTCTGCCCTTGGAGGGCGTGGTACCTGGTAGCAAGTCAATGGCACAGTCACTGGATCGATGTGGGGGTAACTCGGTGGCTTTGCTTTTGCTGAAAGCGATTGCCAGGTCAGCATACTCGACGGGAATGTGGGACTCGTCGGAATTAACTGTGTGGATTGATACAGCTTGAACTGGTAATGGGGTGACTTGTTTCAGACAAAGTTCATGACAGGATGAGTCCCATTGAATAATCTGTCCCTCCTTCCAGGAAATATGTGGGTTGTGTGTCCTGAGCCACGGGAGACCAAGGATGATTGGGTTGTTGGGTGAGTGGATGACGTAAAATCTGATGGGTTCATGGTGTAATACTCCTACTTGCAGGACAACCTCAGCAGTAATGTGTGCGACCCTCCCCTCTCCGATGGGCCGACCATCTAGCGCCTCCACTGTCAATTGAGAATCACAAGCCGTTAGAGTGATGTTGTGTTCCTGAATGAAAGTATTTGACATGAAGTTGCCTGCAGCCCCAGAGTCTATGAGCGCATGAGTGGGTATGCGCTGGTTGTTCACAGTCACATGTACTGGTATTTTGAAACTGTTAGCTGAATAGTTGGTGGATTGCTGGGAACTCACCGCTTTTGGATTAGAGGGACTTGGCCGGATGGGACAATTGATTTTGATGTGACCGGCTTGGCCGCAGTACAGACACAGGTGGAGTTGTCTTCTTCTTTCTCTTTCTTCTGGGTGTAGCGGTGTATAGCCGAGCTGCATGGGTTCTGGAGTGGGGTTGGTTAAAGTTTGGGAAGTGACTCCACGGATCGGACGTCGAGAGCGAAGTAAATTATCAATTTGGATGGCCAGCTCTATGAATTCGCTAAGCGTTCTTCCCTCGTCACGGCAGGCTAGCTCGGCTTGAAGTTCTAGGGACAGACCTTTGCGAAACAGCAACTTCAATGTGTCGTCGACCCAATTTGTTTGAGCTGCTAGAGTTCGGAAGGTGAGAGCATACTCAGCAGCGGTGGTTTTGCCCTGGCACAGCGACAGCAGTTGATCTCCAGCGCTCTTACCTCCCGCGGGATGTTCGAAAACCTCTTTGAACTTTCGAAGAAATGCGGAGAATGTGGGAAACGCGGAGCCGTCCTCTCCCCACACCGCCGTGGCCCAATCCAGCGCTTTACCAGACAGCAGCGAGCAAACGAAGGATATCCGACTGGAATCGGAGGGATACAGAGCCGGCTGTTGGTTAACAAAGAGTGAGCATTGAAGCAGAAATCCCTTACATTTAGCTGGATTGCCATCAAACTTCTCTGGGAAGGCGAGTCGTGGATTCACCGCAGGAGCGGGAGTGAAGGCCTGGTTGTCGGGAGCCGCGGGCGGTGAGGCGGCGACCTCGGGAGGCCTGAATCGAAGGCCCTGTAGAGTCTTTACCAGCTCCTCGGTAAGGGAAGTCAGTCGATTCAACTGATGTTGATGAACTGCGAGCTGGTTGGCCTGGGCGGATAGCTCAGTAGAGAGCTGCATGATAGCTGCTGGATCGCTAGTTGGCGAAGTCTTCTGTAATGATGGGTCAACAGAGTGGGGATCCATTTGCAGCTTTTATTAAGAATAGGAAATACACAGGTAAGGGCAGAGGCAGAGACGTAAACGGAGACAGGCAATGGTCGAGGCAGGCGGCAGACAAACGGTATCAGGAAGCAGGCAGAGATCAGGGCAGGCGGCAAACAAACACAGTCCAGTAAACAGGCAAGGATCAAGGCAGGCGGCAGAGAATCACAAGAGATAAACAGTCCAATCGGTAACGGTATAACAATCCACAGAAAACGCTTAGAAATGATCACCGGGGCAAATCAAGACTTCGCAGTGTGTGTGTGTGTGCGTGCTGCTTAAATAGTGTGAGTGTGATGTGGTGCAGGTGTGTGTGCAATCAGTCCCAGGAATGAGGGCCTATGGGAAATGTAGTCTGAATGATGATCTCAATATTCCGGTGAAGGCTCCCTCCGGTGGTGCGGGGGAGGAAGTGCGGGAGCCTCACTTGTGACAGAGACATTGTTTGTGAAAGTAAGATAATTTAGCAGGAATTTTGTCAGGATAATTAAATTAACAGCAAAATTTTTAGACTACCTAATTTATAAAAAAATTAAATGTGGTATAAAATTCCATAAAGAGGTGGGATTTTTAAGGTGTTGTTTAATCCAATTAATTTTAAATGTATAATTAAGGGTAGAGAAGCTGATAAAATTAAGTCCAGCTTTTTCATAAGAATTCATAACTACAGATTTTCTAATATAGTGTTTCTAATTTTTTCATAAGAAATTAAATGAACATTGGTCAACTGTCTTGGAAGTCTGAACATTGACAGAAAGAGATGTAGCAGAATACGCTAGACGTGAAAGACCCTCTGCTTTAGAAAGTAAAGTTCTACCCTGTGTAACCAGAGATTTAGTTTCTTTTTGGTTTTTTCCATAATCTGAGAAAAGTTATCAACACATCTATTCTTCATATGCTTAGAAACGACTATACCCAAATAAGTAACTTTATCTTTCACTGGGATGCCATCTATGTTTGTCAAACAACAATTTTTGATTTAAAATAGATTTAAAATTTTTAAGTGTAAGCCTGATGCCTGAGAGAATAAATTTATAATATTAATAGCTAAAGAAACCTGAGCAGAGTTGTGTAAAAACAGTGTAGTATCATCTGCGAGTTGACTCAGTATGATCTCTCTATCTGCAATAATAATGCCCTGTATAGTGCTTGCCCTAAGATAAACAGAAAGTAGTTGACCAGTTAAAAATAAATATGGTGAGATCGGGCAGCCTTGTCTAATTCGTCTTCAGTTTAATAGAACAGTTTGAATTTGCATAAAGTGTTTGAATAAATAGCTTTGATAAAAAAAAGAGACCAAAACCAAATTGTTCTAAGGCAAGAAAAAGAAACTTATGTTCAACAGAATCAAGTGATTTATAAAGGTCTAACAACAAAATAAAGCTCTCATCTACAGTTAAATCACAGCAATCAATAAGATCTAAAAATAATATTACATACCCGATTCCAAAAAAGTTGTGACACTGTACAAATTGTGAATAAAAAAGAAATGCAATAATTTACAAATCTCATAAACTTATATTTTATTCACAATAGAATATAGATAACATATCAAATGTTGAAAGTGAGACATTTTAGATTTCATGAGAGCTACACATTCCAAAAAAGTTGGGACAGGTAGCAATAAGAGGCCGGAAAAGTTAAATGTACATATAAGGAACAGCTGGAGGACCAATTTGCAACTTATTAGGTCAACTGGCAACATGATTGGGTATAAAAAGAGCCTCTCAGAGTGGCAGTGTCTCTCAGAAGTGAAGATGGGCAGAGGATCACCAATTCCCCCAATGCTGCGGCGAAAAATAGTGAAGCAATATCAGAAAGGAGTTTCTCAAAGAAAAATTGCAAAGAGTTTGAAGTTATCATCATCTAAAGTGCATAATATCATCCAAAGATTCAGAGAATCTGGAACAATCTCTGTGCGTAAGGGTCAAGGCCGGAAAACCATACTGGATGCCCGTGATCTTCGGGCCCTTAGATGGCACTGCATCACATACAGGAATGCTACTGTAATGGAAATCATAACATGGGCTCAGGAATACTTCCAGAAAACATTATCGGTGAACACAATCCACCGTGCCATTCGCCGTTGCCGGCTAAATCTCTATAGGTCAAAAAAGAAGCCATATCTAAACATGATCCAGAAGCGCAGGCGTTTTCTCTGGGCCAAGGCTCATTTAAAATGGACTGTGGCAAAGTGGAAAACTGTTCTGTGGTCAGACGAATCAAAATTTGAAGTTTTTTTTGGAAAACTGGGACGCCATGTCATCTGGACTAAAGACGACAAGGACAACCCATGTTGTTATCAGCGCTCAGTTCAGAAGCCTGCATCTCTGATGGTATGGGGTTGCATGAGTGCGTGTGGCATGGGCAGCTTACACATCTGGAAAGGCACCATCAATGCTGAAAAGTATATCCAAGTTCTAGAACAACATATGCTCCCATCCAGATGTCGTCTCTTTCAGGGAAGACCTTGCATTTTCCAACATGACAATGCCAGGCCACATACTGCATCAATCACAACATCATGGCTGCGTAGAAGAAGGATCCGGGTACTGAAATGGCCAGCCTGCAGTCCAGATCTTTCACCCATAGAAAACATTTGGCGCATCATAAAGAGGAAGATGCGACAAAGAAGACCTAAGACAGTTGAGCAACTAGAAGCCTGTATTAGACAAGAATGGGACAACATTCCTATTCCTAAACTTGAGCAACTTGTCTCCTCAGTCCCCAGACGTTTGCAGACTGTTATAAAAAGAAGAGGGGATGCCACACAGTGGTAAACATGGCCTTGTCCCAACTTTTTTGAGATGTGTTGATGCCATGAAATTTAAAATCAACTTATTTTTCCCTTAAAATGATACATTTTCTCAGTTTAAACATTTGATATGTCATCTATGTTGTATTCTGAATAAAATATTGAAATTTGAAAATTCCACATCATTGCATTCCTTTTTTATTCACAATTTGTACAGTGTCCCAACTTTTTTGGAATCGGGTTTGTTTTTGAAATATGCCTACCTGATAAGAAACCAGACTGGGATTCATCTATAATAGAATCTATTGCTTTTTAAAGACGTTTAGCAAAAATTAAGGCTAAAATTTTGTAATCATTAATAAGACGACATATTGGGCACCACTTATCAAGACAAAGAACATCTTTTTTGGGTTTTGGAAGTAACGTAATAAGGCCTTGTGCGAGTGTAGGGGGGAGAGAGCCTTTTAAAATACTTTCTCTGAAAACTTGCAAAAGAAAAGGAGCTAATTGCATGCGCTGTCAATCACAGGCCATAACATAGCATACGCGAATGACTTTAGTGCTTGAAAACATAGTCTACTAATAGTCCCTCTTTCTGCACTCATGGACAAAGGAGAATACTCTGAAAGGCTTGCACATTCAATGGTGTGCTAAACGGAGCAGAAATTTAGTATAGGAGGGTTGGGCTAAAGCTTTGAATATTCAAAAATATTATTTAAGTGGAGCATATTGTAACACTCCTAATGCACATGTTTTATTTTTCATTATTCTATTTATTTTGTACTTTTATAACACAAGATGCTTTTCAGTTTTGTAGCTGATTGTGACCTAATACCTTTTGTTCAGTCCTGCAAAATAAAAAAAAAAGACCTATGCAAGAATGCATTCCGTTAACTGCTTAGTGCTTAATACGCTATAGGAGACTGTACAGACCAGCTACGTCCACTAGTTGGAACAAACTGTGATTTGCATAATAAATACTGCAACAAAACTGTCTGTTCAAAATAAATGAAAAGAAATCTAGCATTGTGGATTTGTTTCTTTGTCCGGTAACACTTTAGTTTAGGGTCCAATTCTCACTATTAACTAGTTGCTTATTATTAGCATGCTTATTACTAGGATATTAGCTTTTTATTAGTACTTATAAAGCAGATATTATATTCTGCATGACCATATTCTACATCCCATAATTCTACCCAATACCAAAACTTAACAACTACCTTACTAACTATCAATGAGCAGTGTTGTAAATAAATAAGAAGAAAACAAGCAACGCCTGGTGGAATGAAGTGCGTAACCAAACACAAGCCCACTACCATGCTTCCACAGCATTGAGAAAAAGCTGAAACAAGCAGTAATTAGGAGTTTACTGAGGCAAAAGTCATAGTTAATAGTAAGTTAATAGTGAGATTTGCACCCTAAAATGTGACCATTTTTCCTATTGTACCAAAATCTTACTGAACCGTGACCCCAAAACCGAGGTACGTACCGAACCGTGACTTCTGTGTAGATAACCGACTGCATTTACGAGGATACTTACCAATCCAGCATTTCAATAAATTTGTGTTGGCTATTTGACTGTTTAAGCACATACCTGAAGCCCTTTGCTTATGCGCGTTGCGCACCGTCTTGGAGCGCACACACAGGTGGCCGCCTAGGGAACAGCGTCCGTTTTGTGGCTTAAAGCGCTTTTAATAGCACTGTTTATGTTTAATATCAAACACGTCCCGAAGTTTAGCAACAGTAGACTGCATTTTACATCCCTCTCTTATTCGGCTGATTTGGATGTTAAGTTTGGGTTAGGGAGGAATAAAAGTGCACCACTGTGAAGGAAAGGACAGTGTGCTGAACGGAATGCAGCAGCGGTACAGTAACACCGTGTCCTAACCAGACGCGATACGATAAGATTCCAGCGATGAGCAATTTGACTGTCCACACAGACGAGACGCGAAAATGAGAAGCAATAAAATCAATCAAAAACCACAGCCAATCAGAAGAGAGTGTGGGCGGGCTCTCTCGGCAAGAGCACAGCAGACACAATGAAATGGGCAAGTACATAGTAAAATTCATAAATATTACACAATTTAAACATTATATATGGAGTGACTGAACCACTTTGTCATAGAATACACTTGTTAGCATTGAGTTGACAGTTTGAACGTTCTTCTGCCCATTTATTTATTTTCAAGATCTAAGGTGAATTAGCCTGTGTTGTCTTCATTACATCTATAAAGCTGGGAACACAGAATATTCAAACTCACATTAGATGCTTTTAACATTAAATAAAGCACATACACAGTACCTGATATTATCATTGCCATACTTTGTGTTGCTGTTTCAGCCGCAACGTCGCGAAGAAATAGAAACCGTTTCTAAAATAGAATCATCACGTGTCACCGTCGCAGCTGGTTAGGACAAAAACTCAGATTAACATGGAAAAGATACCTTTTATCGCTTGTCGCGGCATCGCGTCTGGTTAGGACACAGTGTAATCGTTTTACCTCGATTATCTTGTTTTATCATTTGAAGCCAAAATCGAAATTGAAACCGAAAATATGATTAATTGCACAGCCCTAATGGATATTAAAATCACCAACAATAAGGACTTTATCCACAGCCAGTACTAACTCTGATAGAAAATCAGCAAAATCTTTGATAAAGTCTGTATGGTGTCCTGGTGGCCTGTATACAGTAGCCAGCACAAATGTCAAATGAAATTTGTCACTTACATTACATAACGTTACATAAAGCACTTCGAAGGATTTATATTTGACTTTTGAGTAATACTGAAGATATTACTATAAATAACAGCAACACCTCCCCCTTAGCCTTTCCGACGCTGTGTGTCGATAATAGTAACCTTAAAGGCTAGACTCATTTAAAGTGATGTAATCGTCTGGTTTCAGCCAGGTTTCTTTCAAACACAGCAAATCCAGATTATTGTCTGTGATAATATAATTTACAATAAGTGCTTTTGAAGAAAGGGATCTAATATTCAGCAACCCAAGCTTTTTCCATTTGTTTATCAGTATTATCTCTATTTTATTTGTTGAACATTAAATTTTTACCCTTAAATGGGTTTGGAAATTTTTTGTATTTACTAATTCAGGGTACAGACACAGTATCTATGTGATGTTATCTAGGTGAAAGAGTTTCTATGTGTTGGGATTTATATGACTTCTGTAACGTGAGGCAGCTAGCAGACGGTCGGTTTAGCCAGTCTGTCTGCTTCCTGACCTGGACCCCAGTTTGTCATGTTTCAGCTCTAAGACTATGTGCCATATTACTAGAGAGAAGAGCGGCACCATCCCAGGAGGGATGAATACCATCTCTTTTCAACAGGTCAGGTCTGCCCCAAAAACTATTCCAATTGTCTATGAACCCTATATTATTCTGCGGACACCACTTAGACAGCCAGCCATTGAGTGATGATAGTCTGCCAAGTACGAACAGGAAGAGGGCCAGAGAAAATTACTTTTTCTGACATTGTACTTGCAAGTTCACACACCTCCTTAATGTTCATTTTAGTGATCTCCGACTGCCGAAGTCGAACATCATTAGTGCCGACGTGAATAATAATCTTACAGTATTTATGATTAGCATTAGCCAGCACTTTTAAATTTGCTTTGATGTCAGGTGCTCTGGCTCCCGGCAAACATGTGACTATGGTGGCTGGTGTCTCTATTTTCACGTTCCGTGTAATAGAATCGCCAATAACTAGGGCACTTTCAACAGGATTCTCAGTGGGTGCGTCACCGAGTGAGGAGAAACTGTTTGATGTTCTAATTGGAACGGAACAGTGGTGTTTTTTGCGACTAGGCCGCCTCACCGTTACCCAATTGCCCTGCTGCGCGGGCTCTACAGCCGGAACCGAACAATGTACAGAGTTCCTTAAGCTAGTCGCATCCAAAACAGTATCTAAAGCCCTTGCATTCTTGCTATCCTCGATTAAAGTCTGGAATGCGTGTCTCTAATTCTGAGATTTTCTCTGTCAGCCTGACTATCTCCCTGCATTTATGACATGTGAATCCATCGTCGCTGACAGAGAAAGCTATACTATGCATATGACAGGCAGAACACGTAACAACAAAAGGAGAGGATGACATGACTCACCGTGTTTGTAGACTAATCCGACTTACCACAGTTGTTTGATAGTGAGCTAACAAGCTAGCGAAATGCTGACGTGTTGTGATAGTGATTTAGATTAAAAGATTAAAAGCTAGCGACATCAAATTAATGTGATAGGCAATATTAGACAATATCAGATATATGGTGATGATAAAATAGACAACAAGCAATGATAATAAATAGATTCAAAACAAACAAACACAGCTATACGGAGCTACAGACGCAAACTATTCAGCAGTGAGGCAGACAGGAGTAGACAAGAGCAATCGATCAGCATAGCAATCAAAAGAATGTAGTGTAGGAAAAACATATACTAGTCACTGTGGACCAGCGACTGTCTGGTTACCTACATTCTTCAAAATAACTTTTATTTTTAACAGAAGAAAGAAACTCATTAGGGTTTAAAACAACTTGAGAGTAAATTATGACAGACTTTTTGGGGGGTAACTATCCGTAACTATCCCTAAAGAGAAAATCACCCACTGCTCTTGCCTGAAAACTTTAATATATTAGCTTTAATAAGAAACAATGTATAATTTATATAGTGAAGTCTAGCATTTTATTTTTTATATTTGTTAATTTAATTTTTTTACTTCAATGCTACTGTTAAATACATCTACTGTAGCTGAAAAAAAAAAAAAAGCACTGTTGATTTCATTTGTATAATGTGTAGCCTATCTTTTTCTAATTTTTTAATAACAAAGATAGAATAATGACACTTTGGCCTAAATATATGCCATTATTTTTTATTGTATATTTTTTTATTTTGTAAGGCTGTGTTTTTAAAATAGGGAAATTATTTAGGCTGTAATGCTCAGTCACTTGCAAAATAGTAAAACCAACATGAAGAATTGTGATAAAATCATGAAAAAAACAAAATTGTGATATGATATTTTTGCCATATCGCCCACCCCTAGCTGAAAGCTGCTATTTTCTGTTATTACAAAGCATATGCTGTTAATAACAGCCTATTACTGCTGTTATTTATTGCTATTTCTTGTTGTAATAAGAAATATTTAGCATTTTACTTAAATTATTCCTGAGTGTATAGGATATGTTTAAGATAAGTTTGTACAACATTTGCCTTCATATTTAATGCATATTTCCTGCAAAGATATCTAACAAATAACAAATAATTTGTTTTACATTTACACCATGTTGATCACTTCAGGTGTGGTGCATATAAGACAGCAACTCTGTGATGAGTTTTGAAGAACTTAATCCTGGATCATGTCAAATCGTCAACAGTAAAATCCAGATAACTGACTAATCCATGTATGAAGAACAGGCCCCAGCACTACACATTTTAACTCTTCCTAATCAAACACACCTGATTCAACTCTTTAGCTTGTTAGTAGAGACTCCAAGACCAGAAATAGATGAGTCAGATAAAGGAGACATCCAAAATGAGCACTGTTGAGAAACACTGGCGTACACATTTTATAAAACAAATAAATAAATATATAGCAGCAAACTGAAAGTGTGGTATTAATTTAATCTTCCACACTCCACATGAACACTTGGATATGTGTCTAATAATAGTGGACATTTATGTAGGTTCATGTTAACTTTAGCACAAGCAGCCATGTAAAGTGGCTAACGTTAGGCTACTACTTACGTTTCAAATAATAAGCCATTCTTTACTTTTTCAAAATGATCCACCCGTTGGATTTCCTGCTCGACATAATTACCACATGGACCAGCTGTGTTAACGATCTGTCCGTCACAGTCTGTGTGACTTCACTATTTCCTGTGGAGTTTTTTTCTGTGAATAACCAACCAAGTAAAATTTGGTTGACTAAGGCTCTTCTCCTTTACTAACTTTTGGTCGACTATTAGAGGGCAGCTCTACTGCTGTGCTTCAGATATTTAAACAGAAAAATGTAGCAATGCTTTGCTGAAGATATAAAAATCTGAGTTTTGAATTATGAATCCGAGAGACTCCTCTGAGATTCACTGCATCTGAACGCCTGTGTGGGGCTCATAATAACATTCCCTGTGATGTTAATGTTAGTTGTTATAGAGAGCATACCCCCCATATGTCTTTATTTTATTTTGTTTAGTTCATTTTGATAGTTATGTTTTCTAAATTTATGATTGGGGTTAAAAATGTTGGTGCAAATGCATAAAATCCTGCTTAATGTGAGTAATGCTCAAGCAGGCATTTTGTTTTAGTGATCAGACAGGAAAGGGCGTCCGCGGAAGAAAGGCGCGAGCGTGAAGGATACGTGACAGAATAAGTTTTGGGGCGATGGTTGAAAGAGGCACGCAGAGATTTTGTGTACTGCAAATAAATGTAAACAGTGAACAACATTAAACGAACCCATCAAACTAAGCACGCCTGGAACTTCATTTATTTCGGCATGCAACACCTGCAGAACAGCACTTCACACCTACTTTACCTGATCAGTTTCATAAGCGTCCAGCAGTGGTGAGTAGTGAGGAAATGAGGAGAGAGATGCAATGATGTTAGACAATCACAACAGCAGACATTTAGTGACAAGAGTCAGACTGAGACTGGAAAATAATCATGATTTGCAAATATATGACTGTTTTTTGAGCAAAAACTTTAAGATTATAAGTGCACTTCAATGAACACATTACATGGAAATCAAGCAATAAGTTAAGTTAACATTATTTAGTAAACTGATTTCCACTCTAATGAAAAATAAACAATAAATGTAACCATTTATAAGAAAAAAAAATGTTTTGTTATAGCTTTTGTAGCAAGAGTGCCGCCATCTTGCAGTTCTACAGCCTGTGACGTCACGGGGTTGGTTGTCTTGCCTGAGTTACACAGTTAAAATTCAGTTAAAGACAGATAGTGGAGGACAGATAGTGAAAGATAAAGACAGTGACAGTGAAAGATGGAAACTTGAAAAAAGCCACAATCAGGACTCCATACGGTGGATAATCTCCAAACGTTATCCCTAATCCCGTCATCTTCCTCGTCATCATCTTTTCTGATCCTTTTGTATTACATGCAATAAAGTTTTTAACCAACTTTTTCTTCACTGCTGGAGTCCTGAATTATTTTTGTTTGTCTTTTTTATCAGCCCAGAACTGCCTTGCAAACAGCGCTGAAGCCCTCTACTGGTCAACTACAGATATTATGAGTTTATCTATTACTAGTAACCATTACAGCAACTAGTAAAACGCAGAAAAATCAAAGACTAGAATCAAAAATATAGTAAATTGTACTATTTAGAAAAATATATTAGTTAATAATAATGCAATAATAATATTAATATTTAATATTAATCATAAATTGATAATAATAATAATAATATTGTATAGTAATATTCTTCATTAATCCAACCAACCAACCAACCCTGTGATATCACCGGTTGTAGAACTGCAAGATGGTGGCGTCTTGCTACAAAAGCTATAACAAAATATCTTTTTTCTTTAAATGGTTACATTTATTGTGTTTGTTATATAAAATTTGTTTATTAAATAATGTTAATTTGACTGACGGCTTAATTTCCACTTTAAAATAATGAAGACAAGTCATGACCCCTTTAAGGCTCTAATCTTATTTAGGATAAAATCTCTCATTTAGGAAATGGTGCTAAATTCATTATTAAACATGATTCTTCATTTGTTAATAATTAACACTCACAGAGCTTTTCTGCAGTTGATCACAGCTGGTATCAGTCTTCTTCTACCCTCATCTGATGTGTTGTATTTCTTCAGATCAAACTCATCCAGAACCTCCTCTGATATCTCGAGCATGTAGGCAATTGCTGAGCAGTGAGCAGGAGAGAGTTTCTTCTCTGAGTGTTTGTCTGATTTCACAAACTCCTGAATCTCTCTGTACAGAGTCTGATCTTTCACTTCCAGCAGACAGAGGAACAGATTGATGGATTGACCAGTGGAGAGTCCATGTCCATCTTTGATCTTCTTTTGAATGTACTCTGTGGTACTCCTGATGTTCTCTGAGCTTTTCTCTGTGTGTGTCAGTAGATCCTGTAAGAGTCTCTGATTGGACTCCAGTGAGACGCCCAGCAGGAACCGCAGGAACAGATCCAGCTGTCCATTCTTACTCTCAAGGGCTTTATCTACTGCTGATGTTAGTAGATCATACAGAGAGTCTTTATCAGATCTGTAAAATCTGAATTCATGCAGTGGTTCCTTGTTCTTCGTTAAATAGTAGTAAAACACATAGAAAGCGGCGAGAAACTCCTGAACACTCAGATGAATGAAGCTGTAGACTTTCCTCTGATGAATCACAGATTCCTCCTTAAAGATCTCAGTGCAAATCCCAGAATACACTGAGGCGTCAGTGACGTCTATACTGCTCTCTCTCAGGTCCTCCTCATAGAACATCACATTGCCCTTCATCAGCTGATTGAAAGCCACTTCAGCAAGTTTCACAATCACTTCTCTGTTGGACTGCAGAAGTTTCTCTGGATCTCTCTCTTCATACTTCTGATTCCTCATGTTGATCTGAATCAGCAGGAAGTGGATGTACATTTCAGTCAGAGTTTGAGGGATTTCTGTACTCAGATCTTCTTTCAGGAGCTTCTGAAGCACAGTGGATGAGATCCAGCAGAAGACGGGTATGTGGCACATGATGTGGAGGCTTCTTGCTCTTCTGATGTGTGAGATGATTCTGCTGGCTTGATGCTCGTCACTGATTCTCTTCCTGAAATATTCCTCCTTCTGAGGCTCATTGAATCCCTGAATCTCTGTCAGACGGTTGATGCATTCGGAGGGGATCTGATTGGCTGCTGCTGGTCTGGAGGTGATCCAGATGAGAGCAGAGGGAAGCAGCTCTCCTTTCATGAGCTTTGACATCAACATACCCACTGATGAAATCTCAGTCACATCAGAAACTTTCTCATCGTCTGAAAACATCAGTGTGATTCTGCTTTCATCCAGACCATCAAAGATGAACACAACTTTACACTCCTCATAAATCTTTGAGTCCAGATTTTGAAGTTCAGGATGAAAGTCCAGCAGAAGTCTGTGAAGACTGTACTGATGATCTCGGATCAAGTTCAGCTCTCGAAATGGAAGCACAAACATGAAATCTACATCCTGATTGGCTTTTCCCTCGGCCCAGTCCAGAATGAACTTCTGCACAGAGACGGTTTTTCCGATTCCAGCGATGCCTTTAGTAAGAACAGTCTTGATCTGGTGCTTCTCCTCACATCCTGGTTCAGGTGAGGCTTTAAAGATGTCATTGCAGTAGATTGGAGTGTCTTGTGAGTGTTGTGTTCTGGCTGTTTTCTCCATCTGTAAAACCTCATGTTCTTCATTCACTCCTTCACTCTCTCCCTCTATGATGTAGAGCTGTGTGTAGATCCTGTTCAGGAGGGTTTCATTCTCTTGGAGCTTGTTTCCTTCAAATAATCTCTCATACTTGTTCTTCATGCTGCTTTTGTGTCGGTCTTTGACTCTCTGTAGTTCATCATTTATTGGTTGATCATGTCTATTCAGGGACGCCGTAACATTCCTTAAAGTGTTGTTCAGACAGAAGACTGAGGTGGCTCCTCGAGCGATGCTTCGCTCTCCACCTACTCTGCTGAAATAACACAAGAAGAACAGATTAAAACTATATGACACATTGCTTCAAAGCAGTATCACAGATAAGAATAAAAATTCAAAGAAAAGGAAAACAGTGCCTTTCAATCCTCCAGTGAGCAGCTAAAGGTGACAGAGACCAGGAACAAACTCACTAAAAGGTTTAAGTAAGAAAAGAGGAAAAAGCCAAAACCTCATCCTCAATCTGAAATAAGAGATTCTGTTAGGCAATAAGTTTCTTATCTCTGGATATCTGGATCAAAGTTTATTTTCTATCACTGAACGTTTGTCCGCAGGTGAAATCAGAAATAAAAACCAAACTCATCTCTCTGTGCATTCAGTGTGTTTTTGACTCTCACATTATTTGCCTCCTAGTTTCACTGGAACAGTTAAATCACCAACTTCATGTTTATACTCACAGTTGATCAGGAGTCACTGTTTCATCACTGAATTTAAGAGGAGGATCCATGGATCCGTCACTCTTCATAGACACACAGCTGGGTTCTGGAGATGAAGATCTCTGTCTCTTCCTCTTCCTGGAGATACTGAGAAAACACACCAAAATAACTCTACTTTTAGTTCTGCCTGCTGTTTTATTTATCTTAAGTCATTTTGTTTTCTCTAATACCCTTTTCCATTCACTGAATGTGTGTCCACAGAATTTATCTTTTTTTTTTATCGTTTTGATATCGTTTTAACATATAAAAATGATGAAGACAAACAATCAGCCATTACAACAGTAAGTAAAAATCAAAATAAGTGTAAAAAAAAATAAATAATAATAATAATTAAAACTGCTCAGTTACACTGAAGAGTAAATGACAGAGATACAGAAAACAAATATTTGAGACATAGTATGCTTCAAAATATATGCAAGACTATACATGTGTGATGATGAACATTTGAGGTTATCGTCACACGAAGCATCAGTGAATGGTATTGTTGTATATATTGATTTCTTGTTTATTTTGTGTAATGATTTGGATGTGATTTGTTTATGAAAACAGTAACAATTTCTAGTGTTCAAAGTGTGTGGGGTAATTGAATACATGAAAAAAACAGAGACTTTGATGGTTTCATATTTATTTTATTTTGAATTAGGGATGCACCGATCCGACTTTTTTGCTTCCGATACAGATTCCGATACCTGGGATTCAGTATCGGCCGATACCGATCCAATATTCAAGTAATAATAATAAAAAGTGCTAAATTACCTAATTAACTGTATGCCTCACTATGTGGAAGAAACTGGGATCATTCTTTTGTGCAGGGCATCAGGCTTGACTTAAACATTACTTTCCTAATTTTGTAAAACAAAACAAACAGACACAAATGTAGTGAATTATTTATTAAATAATTGTGCATCAGTGCAACAACTGTAAATAAACCAATAGCTTCACTAGCTTGGTAGACATTCAAAATAAACAGGACTCCTTCATCCATGACTCATGGCTTGTTTTTTATTAATGTTTGAGTCATACATGACATAAACTAAATATATTTATATATAAATATAGGCTATACTATAAAATTAAAAGACATTTCTTTTAAATTTATAGCGGAGTTTTTTTTTTTATTTAGTGAGGCAGCAACATATGATAGATAGGACAGAACAAAAAATGCTATTAACAATCTTTCATTGCGCAAAAGCATTATAATATGAACGGCTCCCATACAGTGTGGCACAAAGCGCTTATGCGCATCCCGTGTGCAGAATGATGCGCTTGAAGCATCATGGAGTCACAGCACGCAGCGGCAGTGCTCCGCATTGAAAAGTTCAAAGCACAAAGTGAAGATATATTGATGCGTATTATATTACCGGTATCGTTGTCTACAGATGAAGTGTAATAATAGAAACATTGATTCATCTTGGAGAGAGTTTCATTGTGTTGACTGTCGTAACCGAACGCGACACGCAGTTTGAATCCTGAATGGAGAATGTCTCCCTCCGCTGCGGCTGTCAGTAATTTACATGAACTTTAATTTAACGACTTAAATATTTATTTGTACCTCAAATTAAACTATGGAATGGCTTCAGAACACTTGGAATATAGTGCACAGAAACTTTATGGTGTTTTTTAATGTTTTTGTGCCTTTTGTGGAGGTTAACAATAACACAGGATAGTACACGCACAATATCGGATTTGGATCGGTCCCATCCGGCCGATAACCAATCCAGCAAAAATGGCGGTATTGGAGCCGATACCCAATCTGAGTATCGGATCGGTGCATCCCTATTTTTAATATGTTTTTGTGTAATACTTTCAGATTATAGCTTACCTATCTGGTCCTGTGTTCTGAGGGGTGGGTTCTGATGATGAGGATGTCTGGAATTCTCCTTTAATTAGTGGTTTTTACCATTTATGGGTGCAGAGATAGATATAAGTGGTTATACTTTAGTTTGGTATATGTATTGTTATTTTGATCAATAATGATATGAGTCAGTGAGTGTCTGATAGAATGATGATGCTTTATGGTAGCCATGTGTGTTAAACTACCCCCATTAAGTGGTATGATCCGCTAGAGTTTGGCGGGAAGATCTGCTATTTGATCTGCACTGGCCAAACTTAATAAGGTGCTTACCAATGAGCAAACCATCAGTATGAAAGATAGGGGAGTAGGGATTCCAATTAGAGTGGATATCACAAACTTTTTCTGCTGCTCTCCAGACCGACAGAACGTGTGACACTAAAGGACCGAAACAAAGTTTACACTTATATAAAGGGATATTAGCAAATAAAACTTCATCTAACTTCAGAGGAAGAACCAGATTTTCCTCCAGGGAATGCCAAGAAACATCAATTTTATCATCATACCAGCTAAACAGGGGACGTAGTATAAACACCCAGTGATACAACTTAAAATTGGGATGTGAAAGTCCACCAATTGCATTGTGGAAAGTTTAAGACATGGCCATTTGCCATTCCAGACAAATTTGGTAATTATGCTCTGTAACCTGTCCCAAAAACGAGATGGGAGAGGCAAGGGCAGCATAAACTCACAAAGTTAATTCGAGAGAGTACATTCATTTTGATAATCGAGATCGAAAATCGAAATATGATGACTGGTTCCACATATAGTGATTGGGGTGATACCTTTATCTATGCGTATTGTCTGTGCCAGTGGCTCAAGCAAAAGTGCAAAAAGAAACAGGCTTATGCCCCCCATATTTTTCCCGATGTGAGCTATCAGCTCCAGTCCACTACAATTTTGAGCGGTTAAGGCCCGGGTATACTTCATTTCCCACGCACAGTTGAGCACGCAAGCCTTTCAAAGAGACTCCTTTGCCCGTAAGTGCGGAAAGAAGCGTGGCCACTGTTAAAAGAATCAAAGCTAGTCCACAGTCTAGTAAATGTTTCTTGCTTGTGCCAACTGAAAACACATGAAAAACATAATGAGACAGGAGAGACTCGGACATTACATTACTGAACACTGAATGGTCCATGCATGTGGATTTGGATAAAACAGTTAATCGCTTAGATGCCATGTCTGTTCATTGCCATTTATCCCTTCACAGTGGCGTATAAAGGATGGGCACGCAGGGCTATTAAATTATTCTTCTTATTATCATGCTACTTTTATTATTAAATTAATATTACAATTCATTTGCCCCACGATATATAGCGCATTGCCACAACCGACGCGCTGCAAGGATAATAAAACATTAGTTAGATAGTTTACTCCTCATTTAAAAACAACTTGTTTAACACGAAATACTAGTAAAGTACTATTTTACCTCATTGTTCCTCCTTGGCTAAATTCAATTCGACCATCAGTTTTCACACTTTTATGTGGAAAAAAGCTTTAAAAATTAAATATTT
The DNA here is from genome assembly GCF_019924925.1 of Ctenopharyngodon idella. Taxonomy (NCBI): domain Eukaryota; kingdom Metazoa; phylum Chordata; class Actinopteri; order Cypriniformes; family Xenocyprididae; genus Ctenopharyngodon; species Ctenopharyngodon idella. The sequence continues at coordinate 1,090,821 of NC_067239.1, read as the reverse complement.
ATTGTGCACTTTAGTTAGGTAAATTGAATAAAAAATGAGTTCCCTTGCGATACTACATGAGTACTGCATCGTTCATCTTATTAATTAATACTGATTATTAATAAGACAAGACGCTATGGGGAAAACTCCTTTATCTCAGATTCTGAAGCCTTTATACAATCACGCAGTGTGAACTGCATGGGCATTGGTTTGTGAAGTTAAAGAAAACGAACCAATGACAGCACGGAACGCGCGAGCCCGCCAAAAGGGGCGGGGTCTCGGACTATATAAGCGGCCGTCTCACCATGGCAAATCGATTCATTCTCCTTCAGCGACGCAGACATCATTTCTTCACTTGATCTACGAGACTTGAAGCTGCCTTGACCTGCAAGCAGCTGGATTCGCCACTGATTAACTCGCTGCTCTGCAGCAGTTTGATCAGTTCGCCTCCCTGCTCGCCGCTCTCTATTCTGCTCACCGCTCTCTAGCGGCCGCCGCCTCGAGCAGCCTGTCGCTGCTCTCGTGCAGCGCTGATCGCCCGCCGCTTCGCAGCAGCCAGATCAGCTCACCGCACTCAAGCAGCTCTGTTCCCACGCCGTTGCTAGCAGCCTGGTCAGCGCTTCGCCCCAGAGCCGCCTGCAGTTCTTGCGAGAGCACTATGGTGTATCCTTTGCAGCTCTGTTGCCTCTAAAAGAGCTTTTTCTAAAGAGCAAATTTCTGTGACGTCGTTACAAATGTTGCGCCACGATTGTGGCATGTGCTGAGCCCCTCTGCACGCTGATGACGGGCACAGTGAGTGCGTGTGATGTCTGGGCAAGTCCCACGCAGAAGCCGTGCTCACTGAATCGACCTGCTCTCATTGCAAGGGTATGAGTCTTACTTCTTTGCGCTCGCAGATAGCATTCTTTTCAGAACGCGACTCCGCCCTTCGCGCCCTCCCGTTTTCTTCCTCTCAGGAGCCTGTGAGGAAAAAACAGCAGGGCAGAGGATCCCAGCGTTCGGATGAGAGTGAGCTCACGTTGGCTCAGGTTCCACGTGCCTCATTCTCTCCACATGGAGAGGTTTCCCCCGTCCATTTTTCCCGCCCAGACCAATGCCCCTCTGCCATCGCAAGCGACTTGGTCTCGTTCAGGGGATCTGATGATGAGCTGCAGGACGACAGCATGTCCTTGGCGGCTTCAGATGCCGAGGAGTGGTCGGGCTCACTTCCTGACCCCACCCTCTTGCCATCTTTGGAACCAATTGACGTCAGGGCATCAATCGACTCGGAGCTCACCCGTGTGCTGTCTAAAGCAGTTGAGCAGCTCGGTCTGGAGTGGTCTGCGCCTGAGGAACCCACATGCAGCCGTTTAGACGAGTAGTTCCTTCCGGCCCAAGATAGCGTCAGAAGTCGGCCTGATGTTCAAGAGAGGAAGAGGAGGAGGCTAAGTCCCTCCGTGCCCGGACCACCCTCCAAAATGCCTCGCCCAGTTTTCCTGTCACCCCGTTCAGTTCCAGGTCCTCAAGAAAAAGTGTTTGTTGCCTGCACAGAGCCTGTTCAAATGCCCTGATAGTGCACCGCTGTGATAGCGGACATAAAAAACAAACATACTCAAAAAGAGAGCAAATTTCCTCTTCCACCCAATACACGCACCACAGTCCCTCACAGGGATTTAGTGCCAGAACCAATTCAGCCCCTCGCCACACGGGCCGAGGCCTGGCAGGCCATCCCCGGAGTGTCAGCTTGGGTTCTGAACAAAATAAAATGAGGTTATGTACTCCAATTCGCTCAAAGGGCCCCGTTTTTCAACGCCGTGGTCCAAACCTCTGTGGAAAGCAAGGATGCACATATCCTGCGTTCCGAGGTAAACACCATGCTGGCGAAAGGAGCCATAGAGGTGGTTCCTCCAGCACTGAGCGAGTCAGGTTTTTACAGCAGGTACTTCCTCGTCCCCAAAAAGGATGGCGGTCTCAGACCCATTCTCGATCTCAGACATTCGAACAGGGCCCTGATAAAGCGCTCATTCAGAATGATCACTTTGAAGCAGATCTTCCCGCAAATACGCCCGGGAGACTGGTTCTTTACCCTGGATCTGAAAGACGCTTATTTTCACATCCAGATAGCCCCCATCACAGGCAATTCTTGAGATTCGCCTTCGAAGGGGTGGCATATCAATACACGGTCCTTCCGTTCGGGCTATCTCTGGCTCCCCGCACTTTTACGAAGTGCATGGATGCGGCTCTCTCCCCTCTGAGACAGATGGGTGTGCACATACTGAACTACCTCGACGACTGGCTCATTCTGGCCCAGTCGGAGATGGAGCTAATATCCCACAGATCCATGCTTGGGGCTCGGGGTCAATTTTGCAAAGAGCTTGTTATCTCCCAGCCAATGTGTGTCATTCCTGGGGATAATTTTAGACTCGACCCACTTGAGGGTCACAGTCACTCCAGATCGTTCTCTGGCCATTCAGCAGCTCGTACAAACCTTTATGCCCGAGGCTTCTCTGCCGCTCAGAACGTTTCAGAGGATGCTATGTCTGATAAGTTCAGCATCTGCGGCTCTGCAGCTGGGCTTGCTTCACATGCGCCCTCTGCAGCTCTGGCTGAAACCACGGGTCCCGCCCCTAGCCTGGCAACATGGTCGTTGCTCGCTCAAGGTGAACCAGGCGTGTGTCACAACCCTGGCCCCTTGGATGAACCCTTGCTGGTTCAAGCAGGGCGTGGCAATTGGGGCGATAGACAAGAGGAAGGTCCTCTTCACAGATGCCTCCAAGATGGGTTAGGGAGCTCTGTGCGACAACCGTCCGGCCTTTGGTGCTTGGAACGACCTGGAAAGCAAGCTGCATATCAACCGCCTGGAAATGATGGCAGTATATCGAGCTCTCCAGGTTTTCCTTCCTCTCCTGGTGGGACACCATATCTTGGTCAGGTCAGACAACATGACGGTGGTGTCCTTCATAAATCACAAGGGTGGCCTCTCTTCAAAGCCCCTCTTCACTCTAGCGAAAACCATCCTAGAGTGGGCCCAGTGCAACCTCGTTGAGAGCAGCACACATACAGGGTGTGCTGAACATTCATGTTGTCCCGGAGCAACCTTCCCTCAGAGGAATGGTCACTCCACCCCCGCTCAATTCCAGAGAATTTGTGACGTCTTCGGGAAGGCAGAGGTCGATCTCTTTGCCTCAGAAGACAATCATCACTGCCCAATATATTTCTCAAAAGCCAGAGACACGCTGGCCCATGACTGGCCCAGCCTCCTCCTTTATGCTTTTCCCCCGATCGCGCTGATTCCCCAAGTAATCAGACGAGTCAGGGAAGGTGCTCACAAAGTCCTCCTGGTGGCTCCTCTTTCGAGGACCCAACCATGGTTCTTGGAGCTATCTCAGCTATCGCTCCTGGAGCCATGGCCAATCCCTCTGAGACGGGACCTCCTCTCCCAAGCGAGAGGGACAATATGGCACCCCATACCCAAGCTGTGACCTTCATGTGTGGTTTCTCAATGGGAGCCTGCAAGCCTCCCTGAGGATGTCTTAAACACTATCTCTCAGGCCAGAGCTCCATCTACAAGACGTCTCTACTCCCTGAAATGGGCCATCTTTGCCGCCTAGTGTACAGCCCAGGGCGAGGACCCATTGACTTGTGACATATCCTAGATATTGTCCTTCCTTCCTTAAACCTACTCTGTCCTGTCAGAGCCCTGAGGTCTTACATTGACCGATCCATCTGTTTCGTCCGGCGGAACAGCTTTTTGTCTGCTTCGGTGGTTGCAAAAAAGGTCTCCTGATCACGAAGCCCAGAATTTCCAGATGGATAGTCGACGCTATAGCACTCACTTAATCCTCCTTAGGTCTTCAATGCCCCTTGGATGTGAGAGCGCATTCCACAAGAGGTATGGCCTCCTCATGGGCGTGGTCCTGTGGCGTTTCCATTGCCGACTTCTGTGCATTTGTCAGGTTTTATAATCTGGATGTCCCTGCGTTTCAGTCGCAGGTCCTTTCTGCATGAATCTGCTGTGTCCAGTTTATGGTTTTCCATTACGACCCCGACCACGTCTGGGTGTAACTATGTTCTGTGCCCTCTATATATGTACCCTAGGCCCCTCTGGTGCCCTAGTTATGGGCTTGGGTGGATGACTAAATTGTTTCAGTACCCTGTTGTCTGGGTTACCCTGTCTTGAGTGTCTGACGCAAGCCCTTTCTCAAGTGCTCTGCACTGATTCTCGGTCGTCCCCCTGCGTAGCACGGCGTGATTGTACAGTCCCCATAGCGTCTTGTCTTATTAATAATCAATATTAATTAATATGACGAATGACGCAGTACTCGTGTAGTATCGCAAGGGAACGTATTCGGTTACTAACGTAACCTCGGTTCCCTTAGATACGGAACGAGTACTGCGTTCTTTGCCGCATTACACGTGAGACGCCTCATGCCGTTGCTTCAGTCGAATTTAATCAATTTGCCATGGTGAGATGGCCACTTATATAGCCCGAGACCCCGCCCCTTTTGGTGGGCTTGAGCGGGCTCTCTCACCATTGGCTCGTGCATTCCGCACCGTCATTGGTTCGTTTTCTTTAACTTCATGAACCAATGGCCGTACAGTTCACACTGCGTGATTGTATAAAGGCTTCAGAATCTGAGAGAAAGGAGTTTTCCCCATAGTGTCTTGTTTCATTAATAATCAATATTAATTAAGACGAAAGACACAGTACTCGTTCCGTATCTAAGGAAACCAAGGTTACGTTAGTAACCGAGTACGTTTTCACAAGCGTGCCAAAATCATTGAGCTTGCGCTGCTCTGACTGACAGCTGTCGTGATTACAAAGAGAAAAAGTGATGATCGCTTTCTGTGTAATTCATTCACAAGAAAAGTTATTATTTTTCTTAAGATTTTTTGAGTATTTCATACTTCACATTGACAAAATGTTTTTTTAAACTTAGTTATTTTATAATGTTTAATATTTAGTCAAAAACGAAGTGAAAAACGATTAGAGTAAATGGTTGTTTTAAGCGCAAATAAATGCTACTTTGCCGCCACCTGCTAGTTAAAGTGGTAATTATTGTCTTTTTTATTTTTAAATTAAAAAAAGTGTCTTCTATCAAATGTTGAATTTCCTACATTTTTAAACGTTCAGTTTTACAATGGGGACAATCTCAGAAGGATGAACAAATAATGTTTGTGGTCATCACATTAAAAATAACATTTGAAGTGCTAGGGGAAAAAAATGTGTGTCCGTGTCTAATTACAGACACAGCATTTTTAATAAATTTAATAATAAATAATTTAATAATAAATTCTCAATAGTTTCGTCTTTATTGCAATCAGTAAAACTGGTTTATTGGCAAATTAGGTAAATGTGATAACTGCGTTAAAATATGAATACAACATTAAAAAGTCAACCATTGATGGTTTTGTGTTGATGTACAGTGACTACAAAATGAACAGCTAACAGTTGACCGGAAATGCCCGAGCTGGCTTAACAACAACCAGGAAGTAACCGTGCATATAGCCTATTTGCCCGTGTCGAGTAACCGGTAAAATACCGGAAGTGGCACTTTCCACGGACGAGAATCCATGAAACGCATTATTAGACCGTTTTCTAAGGCTGCACAATATCAAACCCGTTTAAAAATCATAAAGCATAACGCTATTGTGAATTTACACAGGCTGTAAATTAATTAAATAAATGTGTGTGCTGCAGGTTTAATATACAGGTGCTGGTCATATAATTAGAATATCATCAAAAAGTTGATTTATTTCACTAATTCCATTCAAAAAGTGAAACTTGTATATTATATTCATTCATTACACACAGACTGATATATTTCAAATGTTTATTTCTTTTAATTTTGATGATTATAACTGACAACTAAGGAAAATCCCAAATTCAGTATCTCAGAAAATTAGAATATTACTTAAGACCAATAGAAAGGATTAGAAAGGTTTTTTAGAAATCTTGGCCAACTGAAAAGTATGAACATGAAAAGTATGAGCATGTACAGCACTCAATACTTAGTTGGGGCTCCTTTTGCCTGAATTACTGCAGCAATGCGGCGTGGCATGGAGTCGATCAGTCTGTGGCACTGCTCAGGTGTTATAAGAGCCCAGGTTGCTCTGATAGTGGTCTTCAGCTCTTCTGCATTGTTGGGTCTGGCATATCGCATCTTCCTCTTCACAATACCCCATAGATTTTCTATGGGGTTAAGGTCAGGCGAGTTTGCTGGCCAATTAAGAACAGGGATACCATGGTCCTTAAACCAGGTTTACTGGTAGCTTTGGCACTGTGTGCAGGTGCCAAGTCCTGTTGGAAAATGAAATCTGCATCTCCATAAAGTTGGTCAGCAGCAGGAAGCATGAAGTGCTCTAAAACTTCCTGGTATACGGCTGCGTTGACCTTGGACCTCAAAAAACACAGTGGACCAACACCAGCAGATGACATGGCACCCCAAACCATCACTGACTGTGGAAACTTTACACTGGACCTCAAGCAACATGGATTGTGTGCCTCTCCTCTCTTCCTCCAGACTCTGGGACCCTGATTTCCAAAGGAAATGCAAAATTTACTTTCATCAGAGAACATAACTTTGGACCACTCAGCAGCAGTCCAGTCCTTTTTGTCTTTAGCCCAGGCGAGACGCTTCTGACGCTGTCTGTTGTTCAAGAGTGGCTTGACACAAGGAATGCGACAGCTGAAACCCATGTCTTGCATACGTCTGTGCGTAGTGGTTCTTGAAGCACTGACTCCAGCTGCAGTCCACTCTTTGTGAATCTCCCCCACATTTTTGAATGGGTTTTGTTTCACAATCCTCTCCAGGGTGTGGTTATCCCTATTGCTTGTACACTTTGTGTCAATGGTTGTCTTTAGGACAACTGTCAAGTCAGCAGTCTTCCCCATGACCAGGTGTCTTCAATATTGAACCTTTTCACAATATTCTAATTTTCTGAGATACTGAATTTGGGATTTTCCTTAGTTGTCAGTTATAATCATCAAAATTAAAAGAAATAAACATTTGAAATATATCAGTCTGTGTGTAATGAATGAATATAATATACAAGTTTCACTTTTTGAATGGAATTAGTGAAATAAATCAACTTTTTGATGATATTCTAATTATATGACCAGCACCTGTATATGATGCGCTTGAAGCAACATAAAGTCACAGCGCGCATAGGCAGAGCTTCGCAGTTCGCATTGAAAAGTTCAAAGCACAAAGGGACGAGATAGTGATGCGTAGTGTAATATATCTATGGCTATGCAACAGTTTATTGAGCCTTTTCTTTTAACAGTTTTAAATTTCAGTTACTGTGCGCGTGAAGAACAATTATAGTGCTCTCTACTCCAGTGTTGTGATCTAACAGACACCCGGGAGAAAGTAACCTGTGAAACAGCAATAAACTCCAGTCAGATCAAGTATAATAATAGGAACATTGAATCATCTTGGAGAGAGTTTTATCGTGTTGACTGTCGTAACCGAACACAACGCGCTGTTTGAATGCTGAATGGAGAATGACTGACCGTCGCAGCAGAGGGAAGCATTCACGTGAACTTGAATTTGAAAACTTAAATATTGATCTATACGTCACATTAAACTATGGAATGGCTTTGGAAAACCTGGAATATAGTGCAGTAAAAACTTTATGGTGCTTTATATTGTTTTTGTGCCTTTTGTGTGGTATAACAATAACAAAATAGTATACGCACAAAATATCGGATTTGGATCGGGTCTCGCCTGGCTGAGACCTGATCCAGCAAAAATTGGCAGTATCGGAGCGATACCGATACATACTGAATATCGTATCGGCACACCCCTAAATTAAAAGTGCTTTACAGGAAAAGGAAACAAATACATAAGAATAAAAATGGAATGCATAGGTAATTAAAGTAACAAAAAAGCAGAGAATATGTTGGGTTGGGGGAGTACGGTAACTTCTGGTCCCATTTCCTCTTTATGAATGGAGTAGCGTTAGCTCAGGAGTGATGGCGGCGTGCACACTGACAACGCCAAATAGATGGCTGCGATTTTCTTGGTTTGAGGTAAATCAAACTTTTATTGGTGATGTTTGATGCAATGGTTTTTAAACTTGTGATATTTTGTATAATCATGTATCAAAATATTTCGTTGTAGTAAGCTGTTGCCAGGTACAACAACGCCAGATAGATGGCTGCGATTTTTCTTTCTTTGAGGTAAATAAAATTTTCATTGGATATGTTTGATGTAATACATGATATTTTGAATAATCATGTATCAAAATATTTTGTGCAGACAGTAATGGTTTGTGTCTGGGTTGGACAACAGTTGTTGTAAGCTGTTGCCAGGTATGTTTTTTTTATTTATGTATGTTATTTGATGAATGTTGGGTTTTTAAATGTTTTGTTTTTTTTAAATATTGTATCACAGTAATATATGGTGTTTTTCTGGCTTTGTTTTAGGAGCTGGCCTATGTCACTGTTTTGAATTATTTAATTTGGAGTTAAAATAGTGCATATTTATAAGTGATATACTTGGAGGTGTTGGACCCTTCCTGTATCAACTTGCTACTACCTAAGCCTATGTATGTGACTGTTTTAGAGTTTTTTCTTTTCTGTTGAGTTGTTAATAAATGAGGATTAAAAAGACAATTGTGTCTTAATGTGCATAACAGATAGGCTTTACAATACCCCGTCTGAATAGTCTGTAGGCCCTATCATACACCCGGCGCAATGCAGCGCCAGGCACAACGCATGTGTTTTTTGCTAGTTTCAGCCCGACACAGTTATCATTTTCACGTCCAGCACCACGTTGTTTAAATAGCAAATTCATTTGCACCCATTTGTGCTTCCATGGGCGTGCTGGTCTGAAAACGAGGTGTTCAGGAGCATTGTTGGCGCGCTGCTATTTTAAGGCAACTAAGACAGACTGCGCCATTGACCAACTGAAACCTGGGGCCCTATCATAAAACTGGCACAATGTGGCACCAGGCACGACGCATGTGTTTTTTGCTAGTTTTAGCCCGACGCAGTTATCATTTTCACGTCCTACGCCACGTTGTTTAAATAGCAAATGCATTTGCACTCATTTGTGTGCCCATGGGTGTGCTGGTCTGAAAACGAGGTGTGTTCAGGCGCATTGTTGACGTGTTACTATTTTGAGATAATATTTTTTTGTTATTTAAAGAGCGCGCATTAGTAATAAGCACCTATTGGCGGGTGCAGAATGCGCATACACTCTGCTTATTACACACACAGGGACGCGCAGCAGCACACAAACATGCCAAATATTAAAAATACAGGGATTACAATATAAAAGATTATTATTGTGTGCATAAAGATAAAAATACTTTGGTGGAATCCGGCTTGTCCTGTAGATGGTCTGCTCGTGCACTTTAACTTCGTGCACGAGCAGATCCGTTTCCTCACTAGAGAAGCAATCAGTTCTTCCGTTTGCAAATTCCGCCATGTAAATAGCGAACTCACCATGGCGCAAGCGCAACTGGCTTTTAAGGGAATGGGAGATGAGACTCTGATTGGTTTATTGCACATTACGCCCGTCTGATTGGTTTATTGCACATTATGCCCAAAACACACCCATTACTCATTAAGAGAATAGGGACAACTCTTTTAGACTATGCGCAGGGCGCGCCGACCATTTTTCCCGTCGTTAAACTAGCAAAAGAGGATTCGGACACGCCCTAAGTGCACTTGCGCCGTGTGCTTTAGACCATGTGCTTAGATCTTTAAAATAGGGCCCCTGATCTAAAGTCAGTAGCACAGTATTTATTTATTTTTTTGTTTGTTATTTAAAGGTTGTGTTAGTAATATGCGTCTACATGCGGGTGCACAATGCGTGTACACTCTGATTATTACACACACAGGGATGCGCAGCAGCACACAAACATGCCAAATATTAAAAATAAAAGGATTACAATGTGAAAGATTATTATTGTGCACATAAAGATAAAAATGCTTTGGTGGAATCCGGTTTGTCCCGTAGATGGTCTGCTCGCACGCTTTAACCTCGCGCATGAGCAGATCCGTTTCCTCGCTAGAGAAGCGTTCAGTTTTTCCGCTTGCAAATTCCACCATATAAATAGCGAATCCACCATGGCGCGAGCGCAACTGGCTTTTAAAGGGAATGGGAGGTGACACACCCTAAGCACACTTGCACCGTGCGCTTTAGACTATGCACTTAGATCGTTAAAATAGGGCCCAGAGAGTTTCAGTCAGAATATTTGTTCTATGTATTTTTTAATTGTCATTCCCCATATTGGCTGTCTTTCTCTGTGGTTTTTTCTATGCGCCTAAATAATCTGTTGGACATCTCCAATAGATCCGATTTTTCACCTAAAATCGAGCAGGAAGAGCTCTAGGACTGACCCTCCAGTCTGCACTCAGTTAATTTGGTCCTCGACCTCAAACCCACTACTCTCACTACGCGGTTTCAATTTTGTTTTTATTAAAGAAATCTCTTAACCACACTGGCTTACCACAGAGCTGTCTCATCCACTATGGTTTATCCATTTTCCCAAATCATTAGTATAATTTTTGATGTAATTTTTAATTTGTAATTTAAATTTTAACTCTTATGGTGATGATAAATTTGTGTTCCGAAGATGAACGAAGGTCTTACAGGTGTGGAACGACATGAGGGTGAGTAATTAATGACAGAAATTTCATTTTTGGGTGAACTAACCCTTTAACAAAAGAGTCATTTAGCATCTTTTGCGTGCGCCGACCTTCTTCCGCAATGACTTCGGCAATGTTTAAGCAAAGCTCCATGTGAAAAGTCAGGTAATAAACTGATGATCTGATGCTGCTTACCGGAAGCCTGTTTGTCCATTTGAGGTGAAATCAGAAATATATAAACTGAACTCATCTCTCTGTGTGCATTCAGTGTGTTTTTGATTCTCACATTATTTGTCTCCTCCTAGTTTCACTGGAGCAGTTAAATCACCAACTTCATGTTTATACTCACAGTTGATCAGGAGTCACTGTTTCATCACTGAATTCAGGAGGAGTAGGCATGGATCTATTACTCTTCATAGACACACAGCTGGGTTCTGCAGATGAAGATCTCTCACTGCTCTCTCTGTTCTCCATAATGAGAAACTGACTTCAGACCTGCATATGGAAACACAGAGAACAAATCATACATAATGTTTTAACTATTCCAGTAATTCCAGTGAAAACAAATCTTATTGCTACACAGACAGTGACATTCTGGAGAATATGATGCTTCAGACTTTGCAGCAGCAGTTTCTGGAGGATCGTTTTCTTATGATGTCCATAAAGTAATGGTTTACTGACTGTGGAAGAACCAGATCTGAACCCACTGAACCGCTCTGAGATGAACTGGATCAGTGATCCAGACCCATTACCCAACGTCACTGTCTGACCTCACTGATGCTCTTGTGTCTTATTGAACACTGAACTTCAACATCATGAGAAAAAGCCTGAATCCCTCCCTGTTCAGAGAGTTCATGTGTTTTCTGCTGTTGTAAAGTGACTGACAGATTCTCTGTGTCAGTGCTCATATCCAACTGATAAACACATTTGTTGATGATTATTTTCATTACTGATTTTTAGTTGTTAAAGCACTAGTGAAAAAAACAAAAACAAAGCGGTCCTAATTTAAGTAAATTATTTAAAAATTAAAAGAATTGGCTAAAAAATGATTACTGGTTACAGGCAGAATAACTGCTTAAGGCACACCAACATATCCTGAGGGAAATAAAATTATCAAATGTAAAATAAGGTGTTCTGTTTCAAGTTCACATACTTGACACAGTCCATGAAGTATGCTATTGTTTTGTTTGTTGTGGAAACCCGTTTTTTTCTTCCAAGATTAGTCATAACATTTAAGTTTCATAAAAAGGTAGATTGGTCTCATTTAAATCCGAAAAGTAAGACTAATTAAACCCTAAGTCATTGTTCTTAAAACACAGTTAGCACAGAGGAGACCAAGAACCAGTCGTTTAAGTACAAATACAAATATGCAATAGCCTATAGTGCATTCAGTTTGCAAAATGATCCTCTTTAAGTTCATTTTTGTACATTGGACGGTTTTTCTAAGGTAAATCAAATATGACGGTAAATGTGACACTTTTTGTAACTAGTAAAGCGAAAGAGATGATCGGTTCACGTGCGCTCTGCTTGTGTGTGTGTGTGTGTGAACGTTCTCAAACCTCACATTTCAGTGTTTACGACGGCACTTTTTGGAAAAGGATTATTGTGCCTTTAGTCTTATAAACAACAGATAAAGTAATATTTATCTATTTTCTATTCATGTGGTGTGTGCACTGCTGCTGAATAAAATTCATAAGTCATTTCTATTCAATAGTCTGAAGTTACGTTTGCTAAACTACTAACTACTAGCTTGATCAGTCACACGAAAGTAATCAGAATAACATGCAGTGCGATATTTTAAAATATATAGTTGATTGTGTACATACTAAAAACAGTGCCGTGTCGTGGTGTCTCTCTCCTTCTGTTTAAAAACACAGGGACTGAGTCCGCTCCGCAAATCAACTAGAGATTTACCGCGCTCTGCTCGAATGAGTGATTGACAGCGCTCTGATCCAATGGCGTTGGGCATTGTCAGGTTGACAGCAGGGGGGCGGTGCCACCCCTCTCGACACGCCCCTGCTCTGAAGATGAACTTATCGTCACGTCTCCCTATATCGAGCTTTAAATTTATGATAGAAAACAGTGTTCAATAATGTGACATGATATCAGAAGCAGATAAATAAACTTAGCGTAATGTGATATTTATGACAGTTTTTACATTCTTAAGAATCATGGCTCTACTTTCGGTTTTACTTTCCTCAGAATGCTGAACGCGCATGCGCAGGAGGCCTCAGGTGTCAACAACAAATAAACCCCGCCTAACTCTCTTCTTCTTCTTTTAGTTTTCTGGCGGGTTTCAGTCTATCGTTAAATGTGTTTAGCGCCACCTACTGTACTGGAGTGTGTGACATAATGACTTCCTCAAGCTCTAATTACATTCTACTGATTAGTGCAGAAACTTCATTAAAGTCTTATAGCTGCTTCCATCTGCTTATTCCCTATTTCTGTTCATTTCTTTCCACTTCCTTCCATTGTGTTGTAATTTCTTTCAATTTAATTTTGTCTAAATTTAATTAAATAAAATAATAAATAATAAACTAAATAATTAATATACGCTCCATGAAAAACAGTGTATTACAGACTAGTAAATTATGACTTTTGTTTATATTTATGAATTTTATGTTGCATTTAATTGTGTGTTTTCCTTATTTTTTTTCCAAGAAGGATCTCTATTTTGTGAGATCTCATTGCAGTTACACAGTTTTAACCAGCAGGCGTCGCCAGCGTGTTTCGAGTGCTTCAGAAGAATGAATCACTTTGTAAAGCAATTGGTTCAATTGATGTGTGTGTGTGTGTGTGTGTGTGTGTGTGTGTGTGTGTGTGTGTGTGTGTATATATATATATATAATGATTCCTCCGTATTTTATAAACCAATTGCAGGTTTTTTCTTTAAAGTGTAATATATTAAATGTAATCTACCATTAAGTCATTAGAAGCTTATCAACAACTTTGCTGCAGCTGGGTGCAAGATTTACAAACCCACAAACCTGTAAACTGCGAGAGCTCAGTCATACTTGCCAAGGTTGCACTCCACGTTTATTATTGCTTTTGACAGTTCTAATGCTTATAATTGTAAAAATGTAAATTGTTTAAAATAATATAATATAACTGTAATAATTTCATTGTAAAAAATAAAAAAATATGTTAGCCTACTGAGTCATAGACTGGTTATTGTGTTCGGTGATGGGAGCTTGTAGATATGGGTGATTATAATTGCAGGTAGACTAGTCATTATCATATTTTTATAATATTTAAGTTATTTTTTATTATTATTTTAATAGATTGTTATTGTCATGGATCACAAGAAGTTACAGGCAATAACAATAAAATATATATATATATATTATAGAATCAATTTCCAGGCATCACGAAAAGAAAATCAATGGAACTCGATCCAACGGAATCCTGCTAAGATGAGCGTGTAAGTTACGTCACCGTCCTATGTGCCGTGACATCACATTCTCATTCTCTATTAATTAATATATGCTCCATGAAAAAAAATGTTTTACAATATAGTAAATATGATGCCTTTTGAATGTTTATTTTGCATTTAAATGGTTGTTTATATACAGGTGCTGGTCATATAATTAGAATATCGTGAAAAAGTTCATTTTTTTATTGTAAATTATTTAAAAAAAAATGAAACTTTCATATATTCTAGATTCCCTACATGTAAAGTAAAAAAAAAAGTTTTTTTTTTTGTAAATTTGTTGATTAGAGCGTACAGCTAATGAAAGTCCAAAATCCAGTATCTCAAAATATTAGAATATTTACATTTGAGTTTCATTAAATGACCATCCCTACAGTATAAATTCCGGGTATCTCTTGTTCTTTGAAACCACACTAATGGGGAAGACTGCTGACTTGGCAATGGTCAAGGAGACAATCAATGACACCCTCCACAAAGAGAGTAAGTCACAGAAGGTCATTACTGAATGGGGTGGCTGTTTACAGAGTGATGTATCAAAGCATATTAAATGCAAAGTTGACTGGAAGGAAGAAATTGGGTAGGCAAAGGTGCACAAGCAACAGGGATGACTGCAAGCTTGAGAATACTGTCAAGTAAAGCCGATTCAAACACTTGGGAGAGCTTCACAATGAGTAGAATGAAGCCGGAGTCAGCGCATCAAGAGTCACCACACTCAGACATCTTCAGGAAAAGGACTACCAAGCCACTTCTGAACCAGAGACAACGTCAGAAGCATCTTACCTGGGCTAAGGAGAAAAAGAACTGGACAGTGAACAGTGGTCGAAAGTCCTCTTTTCAGATAAAAGTAAATTTTGCATTTCATGTTGAAATCATGGTCCCAGAGTCTAAAGGAAGACTGGAGAGGCACAGAATCCAAGCTGCTTGAAGTCTAGTGTGAAGTTTCTGAAGTCAGTAATGATTTGGGGGGGCCGTGACGTCTGCTGGTGTTGGTCCATTGTGTTTTATCAAGTGCAAAGTCAATGCAGCCATCTTCCAGGAGATTTTGGAGCACTTTATGCTTCCATCTGCTGACAAGCTTTATGGAGATGCTGATTTCCTTTTCCAGCAGGACTTTAGCACCTGCCCACAGTGCAAAAACCACTTCCAAGTGGTTTGCTGACCATGATATTACTGTGCTTTATTGGCCAGCCAACATGCCTGACCTGAATCTATGGGATATTTTCAAGAGAAAGATGAGAAACAGTCGATCCAACAATATACAGATGATCTGAAGGCTCAATAGTGCCTCAGCAGTGCCACAGGCTGATCACTTCCATGCCACACTTCACTGATGCTGTAATTTGTGCTAGGAGCAAGTCATTTGCTGTAATATGTCCTGCCGATCAAGTATTGAGTGCACAAAAGAACATACTTTAAAGAACTTGAACTTTTCTGTTTTGCAAATCCATTTTTTGATTGATCTTAGGAAATATTCTAATATTTTGAGATACTGGATTTTGGACTTTCATGAGCTGTACGCTCTAATCATCAAAATTTAAAAAAAAAAACTTTTGAAATGTTTTACTTTACATGTAGGGAATCTAGAATATATGAAAGTTTCATTTTTAAAAATAATTTATAATAAAAAAAATGAACTTTTTGATGATATTCTAATTATATGACCAGCACCTGTATATAGAACATAGATAACATAACAAATGTTTAAACAGAGAAATTTTACAATTTTATGCACAAAATGAGCTCATTTCAAATTTGATGCCTGCTACAGGTCTCAAAATAGTTGGGACGGGGGCATGTTTACCATGGTGTAGCATCTCCTTTTCTTTTCAAAACAGTGTGAAGACGTCTGGGCATCGAAGTTATGAGTTTCTGGAGTTTTGGTGTTGGAATTTGGTCCCATTCTTGCCTGATATAGGTTTCCAGATGCTGAAGAGTTTGTGGTTGTCTTTGATGTATTTTTCGTTTAATGTTGCTCTAAAACCTTTATATACCTTTCAACATTCATAGTGCCTTCCAAAACATGCAAGCTGCCCATACCGTATGTACTTATGCACCTCCATACCATCAGAGATGCTGGATTTTGAACTGAACGCTGATAACACGCTGGAAGGTCTCCCTCCTCTTTAGCCCGGATGACACGGTGTCCGTGATTTCCAACAAGAATGTCAAATTTGGACTCGTCTGACCATAGAACACTTTTCCACTTTGAATCAGTCCATTTTAAATGAGCCTTGACCCACAGGACACGACATATGGCTTCCTTTTTACATGATAGAGCTTTAGTTGGCATCTGCAGATGGCACGGCGGATTGTGTTTACTGACAGTGGTTTCTGGAAGTATTCCTGGGCCCATTTAGTAATGTCATTGACACAATCAAGATGAGTGATGCAGTGTCGTCTGAGGGCCCGAAGACCACGGGCATCGAGATTTCTCCAGTTTCTCTGAATCTTTTGATGATGTTATGCACTGTAGATGATGAGATTTGCAAATTTACAATTTGACATTGAGGAACATTGTTTTTAAAGTATTCCACAATCTTTTTACGCAGCTCTGCCCATCTTTACTCTTGAGAGACTCTCTAAAACATCCCTTTTATAGCTAATCATGTTACATCCCATCACTGCATTTTCATCACACTAATATTTTGCACAGAAATGTGTTATTGTTTAAATTTATATTAAATGCATTTAGCCTAACTAAAGAGTGTTTTTGACCCACTTAAGTAGGAATTACTTCTGTTGTCTTTGAACATACTGTATTTAAGAATATATAAAATGACACCCTACAGTTAACATACTAATAAAGTATTTCACATGTGCTTTAGTGTGTTAGTTAGACAACACATCAAAATAAGCATAATTCTTTAAATGTTTATGACAAAAGGCTATTCAAACACTGATTTAAAAAAATACTACTAAGTAACATTAATTTGACATTATTACTAAGTGCACTTTTTAAAAGTTTACTTAACTGTGCTAAGAAACTTAAAAATGTGTAATAATCTGATGACTGGGGAAAAATGTCCATTCAACCTGAATTCATCTTACACTTAAGTGGTAACTCTTATTTCATTGATGTCGCCAGTACAGTTTAAATACTTTTAAGATTTTAAGTACACTTCAAGTGCGCATGCAATGTGTTACAAGTGTGACAAATTTCGTAATAAAATTTTTGAATTTTTTGCACATTGTAAAGATAGAACCAAAGCGAAAACATAAATAGGGTTAATTTTGATTTCATGCTAACTGTAAATTATGGGTAGCTTCACCAACACTGATATAATACAAAATTCAGTAAATAATATCAATTACATTTTAATTTTATGTACATTTATTCATTGAGGTACAGTTGAAATATATACCAAGGTAAATTATGTTATACCAGGGTGAATTCCTTGTGTGTGTAAGCACACGTATATAAAGCTCTTTCTGATTTTGAAATATCGGCCTAAAAATAAACCGACTTTTATTATGAAATGTCGCCTCGCGTGTGCGCGCACCCGGAAGTGCCCGTCTGATTCTGTGACGGTGGCTTGGAATCTCCATTCGTCTTAGAAACAGAAATGCAGACAGACGTGTTGATCAGAAGATAGCTGATCGACTGTTATTATCATTACTGTGTAACCGACAGAAATCAATCATGGCGAGCGGTAAGTGAGCTGCACTGATTCTCACACTAACGAGCTGTGATGTTAACTCTAATTAATCACAGCAACAACTTATAATATCATGCTGCTTGTACTTTATATGACTTACCAAGCCGATAGAAGCAGGTGGTTAATGGTGATGGTGTGTGACTAAGCTGTGCAGTGATGCTGATGCTGTTTCTCGTGTCTCAGAGTCAGTGAGTGTGATCTTCAAGATCTACTGCTTGACTGTCATGACCCTGATCGCTGCCACATACACTGTGGCCCTCAGATACACCCGGACCGTGTCCTCAGACCTGTACTTCTCCACCACTGCGGTGTGCCTCGCTGAGCTCATCAAGCTGCTGCTGAGTCTGCTGATGCTGGTCAGGTGTGTGTTCACCTCTCTGACACTGACCGCTGTAACTTCATGTCTCATGTCTGATCTGGTGTGATGCTGTCTGACGCAGGGAGACGGGAGACCTGGGCCGCTGTAGGACAGCAGTGGTCACACACATTTTCAGAAGTCCCAAGGAGCTGCTGAAGCTGAGCGTGCCATCGGTGGTGTACGCCATCCAGAACAACATGGCCTTCGTGGCCTTGAGCAACCTGGACGCCGCTGTCTACCAGGTATTATGAACATCCGTGCTTCGAGAAATACAGATTCTGTCATCATGTACTCATACTATTTCAATAACTACAGTTTATACTATCAAAACAGTGATCATATATAGATTATCAGATGGAACGGTTATCCTATATAGATATGAAACAGCTTCACAAACAGTCTCAGTATCATTATTTCTGTCTTGCAATATTTAAAATTACATTGTTACACCAGTAGGTGGCGACAAGTGACTGTTAAAAAATGTACTTGTCATTGAATCATTCACTCAAGAGATTCGTCTAGAAACACTGAAGCTGCATCCGAAATCAAGTACTAAGTAGGTGCTACATTTGAATTTAAATTTACTTCATGACTGTTGAAAAAGATTGTTCTATATAGTATGAATGCGTGTAGTATGAATGAAATCTGGATGTACTACATCTGCCATGTTGTTACTGTCACATGACCTACCAGCGCCAGTTACATCCCTTCAACTCCATTCACAAATCCTCTCCCGTGGCCTCATGGGATAGTAAAGTGTCTATCATATGCGCACTTCAGAATCTCACCGGAAGTAGTAAGTCATCCAAGTACTTTTCGCCTACTGTTTTTTGAATACTATGATTTCAGACATACTACTCTGTTTGCATACTGTTTTTCACGTGCTATATACTAGAGAAGTATTCAATTTCGGACGCAGCGTGATTCGTCCAGTAATGAAGCAAGTGAAGTGAGTCATTGAATCATTCATTCAACCAATTAAAAAAAAATTAAACTTTTTTTTTTTTTAAACAGACTGCAGCAGTTAACATTTTGTCAGACGCTCTAGTAAACTACGTTACTTTTAGTTGTCTGTTCAGAATCATGGGAAAATCATATGATCTCTGTTTGAAACACAAAACATGATTATCAGTTTATCCAGAACTGTGCAGCTGTACATTAAATATGACGTTTCTGTATAATATGTATTATTTTATTAAATTGTAGTGCTTTGGAGAGCTTGGTTTTAATTGCAACTCCTCCTTTGTATTATACAAACGCGTCCTTAAAAATGTCTACAAATGAATCAAACTCATCTGAGAAACGCTGGATCATGTGTTCACAGAAATTTCCAAACTGTTATGACGTAATAAAGCCTTGTTTACAGAAATCTTGTGACTTTGGCTGTTTGATATTTGCTCTAAAGGTGATGATACACGGGGCAACTTTTTGAGCAATCTTGCGGTCAACGGGCAACATGGTGAGACACAGAGCAACTAATTAGGGCAACGGACAGTTGGCAGCAACTAATCGAGGAGCAAATCTGTTGCCAACCCAATAACTACTTTATTATTAAACACTTGTTAGGCACTTTATTTAAACTTTTCAAATATTTTCTTCATCCAAGCCGGTCACGTGATCGGCTGCTAGCATTCTGATTGGAGGATCTGAAAAAAATTGGACCTATCTAAAGTGTCCAGATTTTTGTTGCTCATTCTCAATAGGAAAGTGCCCAAGCAGCATTGCTCAAAAAGTTGCCCCGTGTATCATCACCTTGAGTCACTGGTTTGAAACAAATGATTCAGTAAAGTTTTAAAGCTTCACTAAGTAAGTAGTGTTTAAAAGCGCCTGTCACTAGCTGAGACTCTACATTTGTACACATAATTCTGAAATGTTCAGTTCTGTACAGGAGAAGCAGTGGTGTTTTTACGGCATCAATGATGTCGATCCATCTTTTTTAATCTGGACCCTGATGTGTGTTGGACACAGACTCATACAGTCCTCTCACGGAGCGTCTGATACCTATTACACACAAAACTCACTTAAACTTCCAGCAGGCAGCGGTGCACAGGTTTCTATCTCTCTGCTAGGAAACGAAGTTTAGTTCCCAGAATGGTTTGTATCCAACCCTTTGGCTTATGGCAGATGTGTGTGACATCTGAGACTTCACATGCCTAAACTTTTTGATGAGCAAAGTGAATTGTGGTCAGTAACTTTACATGGCAATCAGATGGTGTTGTAGGGTCAATTTAAATGCTCAAGCGCTTTAAAGCAGGATGGATTCTGATTGGCTGTTGATGTTTTTATCACTCATCAGCTGGAAAAAATGCTCTGAAAGTGATTCCAACGAAAGCGTTTCTCTGTGCTGATTCACAATGATTTATCATTATTACAGTTATCATCCTTTGTGTGAACGGGCCTTTTATTATGGTCAAAAAAACACCCTTTTAGACAGGAAAAGACATCAGATTGACATGTTAAGTTACTGACCACAATTCACTTATTTCAACATGAAGTTTAGGGGTGTGAATAATACTTTATGACACTGTTAAGGTGCTTTTTTTTTTGGATCTTCATCAACTGCTGTTGTATGGAAGACAGCAGCGTGAAGATTCTTCAAAAACCACAGGAATTGGAGCGACACAATCATGAGTAAATAATGTCAGACTCCAAATTGAATTCAAAGTGTTTGTAGTACTCTCAGCTCTGTTTGAAGTCAAAATCAGCTCTGTTTGCTTTTGTATTAACGATCCTGTTCTCATTGTGAACGACTGATCAGTGTCCAAATTAAAAAAAAGCTGACATCGTCAGTCCCTCTTATTTTGTCAAGCAGCTGTCGTATGTAGTCCCGTCCTACCTGTTTTTCTCGTTGAATATCCTGTTTGGCTCAGAACACTGTTTCATGTTGACCAACACACTTTTCCTCATGAATAATTCCTTTCTGCCAGTTTTACCCTTAGAGAATGGGTGTGTTTTTCACGAATCAGACCTGCAGCTCCAGTCTAACTCTGTCTGTGTGTCAGGTGACGTATCAGCTGAAGATCCCCTGTACGGCGCTGTGCATGGTGCTGATGCTGAGCCGCTCTCTGAGCCGTCTGCAGTGGTTCTCGGTCTTCATGCTGTGTGGAGGCGTCACGCTGGTGCAGTGGACCCCGCCGCAGTCCACCAAAGTTCAGGTACGAATCCCTGCCGGCGGCCTGCTGTTGCTCGTGTCGTTGTGCAGTGCTATGATGCTGCCTTCACATGCTATCGGAATTATCGTAAATACGAGTTTCCTAGTCAAAAATTGTACATGAACGCCATCTCAAGTCATATTTACTACTGGGAAGCTCTGAGATAATTTTGATACCTGATTTTCTGAGTTGTGTGGGCCATAAACTTTAAACATGGCAGAGGGGAGAACGATTGCTTCTTATGTCAGTCGACACTATATATACTAGTATTTTCCACAGCAGCTACAATGCCTTGTTTTGTCGTTAAATAAGTGCATATTTACATACACTGACCGGCCGCTTTATTAGGCACACCTGCTCAACTGCTCAATAAGTTATGACATAAAGTATGGGTGCTCGGATCAGGGTTTTTGGGTCCCATCACTATTTACCAATCACTGGATCAGTATTGGCCGATACTGAAATAAATAATACTACATAATAAATTGAAGGTTTCAAATAGACCCACTGAGGTTATTTAAAGCCCCCCTGTGGTGAAAATCAAGTTTTTTATGTTGTTTATATGTCTATGTGGTGTGTTTTATATGCTTTAAGACAAACCATGTGCAAATTCATCAGTCAACACCATTGCTGAGTATTTTCTCTTTAAAACTGCAGTGAACTAAAGATGGTTTCAAAAACGTGGTTTGAAATTGCTGGTGTCTGTGACGTCACAAACTACCTTGTAACCAATCACATCAATGTGTGGGTGGGCTTTAGCATATCATTAACTATGACCGCTCTGAAGCAAGGGAGTTTCATTAGCAACACATTATTATCTGTTTGATAATGTAGTCCAGCAAAAGGCTAATCATATTATTTACCGTTTTGTTTCCGACGTTGTAAAAAGCAATACCATTGCGCAGCGTTTACCTCAGTAAGTTGACCGAGTGGATCTCTGAGGCGGGGCTAATTATCATATTCATAGATCCGCATATATTAAATGAGGCAAGGGTGTAGAATTACATTCAAGCTATTTTAAGGCATGAAAAAATTTTTAAATATGTCATTTTGGTGATCAAAGATGAAGGGATAAAATTATTAACTACAAGGGGACTTTAACTATTCTTCACTACAATGTATTTTAAGTATAAAAAAATTAAGGGATGAGAAAGTATCATGAATTGACAACTCATTATTTATTTGCAAGCAACTGTGCAACATATACCATTTCCTCTTTTAAATGTGATTAGGAACAGCTTAGAGCTGAACAAATACAGCACTCCTTTAAAATAATTAATAAAAATAAATAATAGAACACTCTTTACCAACAGAAAGTAATCAAATGAAAATCAACACTGCATAGTCTTCACTGTATAAATTAAATATAGATTCATCCTACTAAATCAACTAAGAAGCAGTGAGTGATTTTCTCTTTGTCTTTTGTTGTTTGATTAAGATTAATGACACCGACGGCAGCAGGTTTATTAGGCTGCTGTCACTTTAAGACCAAATGCACGGATCCATACTCGTTGGTCACTGCCATGATAAAGCTCGGATGCGTCAGAATAGTTAATATAACTCAGATTGTGTTCATCAGAAAGAAGAAAGTCATATACACCTAAGATGGCTTGAGGGTGAGTAAAGCTTGGGGTAATTTTCATTTGAAAGTGAACTAATCCTTTAATTTTGGGCTTCTAGAGAGGATTAAAATCACACAGCCCTAGTTTCTTGCTGTCATTGCAATGTCTCCACAAAGAAGTTGCAAATGTATTGTCCTTTTCAGACACCTGATAGAACTGCCAGACCTGTGAATGTAGTGAAGGAATTTTAGCTGCACATAGAAAAATTGTCATGTGAGTTTTGCGTCATCTGATCGGCCTTTATAGAGACCACTGATCAAACTATATGAAGCTATTATTGGCTGATAACGATTAGCGTGATCAATTGGAGCACTCTTATAATGAAGCCTCGTTTACTGAAATCAATAGTGGCCACATATGAGCTGATTTATTGGCCTGCCTGAAATCTGTAGGATCCAGGAGTGTTATAGATATATAGTGTCGACTGTCATATAGGCCAAAGCATCTTAAAATAAAGTGTTTAATGTGTGTGATTCAGGTGGAGCAGAACCCGTTCCTGGGCTTTGTGGCGATCGCCGTCGCGGTCCTCTGCTCCGGGTTTGCAGGTATGTGTGTTCAGTCATGTTATTGATGGATTCTCACATTAGGGAGCATTAGTGACTCTCTGTTTTGGGTCAGGTGTGTACTTTGAGAAGGTCCTGAAGAGTTCGGACACTTCTCTGTGGATCCGAAACATCCAGATGTACCTGTCAGGAATCGTCGTGACCCTCATAGGGGTCTTCATGACAGATGGTGCCCAGGTCTTGGAGAAAGGCTTCTTCTACGGATACACGCCTTGGGTCTGTTTAGTCGTCTGTGAGTAATGTCTGCATGACCTTTATTTCTGATGCCTGCAGTCATATAATTTAGAGAATGCCCTACCCATGTAAATTTAAACAGAAACCATATATGTCATTGTAAATGTAATGCTCTTGATGAAGTGGTTTGACTGGTTTCTCGTCTGCTTTCTGCCTGCAGTTCTGGCGAGTGTGGGAGGAATGTACACGTCTGTGGTGGTGAAATACACCGATAACATCATGAAGGGCTTTTCAGCGGCCGCTGCGATCGTGCTGTCCACTGTGGCGTCTGTCGTCCTCTTTGGCCTGCAGATCAGTGAGTGCCTCGTTCAGTCATGACGTCTTGTGATCAGGAGGCAGTAGAACTGAAGTAGACATGACTGTGATGCTCAGCATCAGCATATAGTGACGCTCTAGTGGTGATCTGACTGCTGGACGATCTCTGTAGGAATTGAGCCATGAGTCTTTATGAGGCACGTCCGCCTGTGTGTCGTTCCTGCAGTCAAGCTGCCACCAGGTCCTCCAGACTGAGAAACTGCATAAAGACAGGAAGCTTTTTGGTGCTTCACCAAAATAAAGAGCTAATGATGTGTTTCATCTAGGGCTGCCCCCTAATAGTTGACTAAACGTTAGACGATGAGAAGACGCTTAGTCGACCAAAATTTTATTAGTCTGTTATTCGCAGAAAAAAACCTTGTGGCGAAAACACACAGTCCATGAGGGACAGATCGTTAACGACGGGTCCTTATGGTAATTGCAGTATGTCGGGCAGGAAATCCAAAAGTTCACTTATCATCCGTTGCCCTCAAATATGGATTATCATTTGAAAAAAGTAAGTAGTAGCAACTTTACTTGGCTGCTCGCTCTAGATAAATGAGCACTATTATTAGGCGCATATTGAAGTGTTTGTGAAGCTGAAGTATACTGGAAGACATGAAGGCGCCTGCGCGATCACTGGTATTTTTTTACTGATAACAGCGGAAACAACTTAAAATACTCCGTCATTTTTGGTCATACAGATAAGAGTAAAACATCATTCGAAACTATTTGCACTTTTATTTGTGTGAATAACAAGAAAACGTTGTGCTTTTGTAAAATAAAGAAAACCAACGGTCACAAAAATGAACCGAAACTCAGCATATACTTCCCTCACAGACATGAGAAATACATCTATAGAAAGCTTGAAATGTCCATTTTAAATGACTGAAAATACATACTCTGTTTATGTAATCTATATGAAAGGTGCATTTCTCTCTAAAGGCACATTTACTATACAGCAGAGATGGTGAGGCAGCGTCGTCAACTTCATCTTTGCAGCTAACACTGATTCAGAAAACACTAATTTATTAATAAATGATTAAAATTTACTAATTTTTTTTTCATATTCATAATCATTACTTTTGCCGGTGCGGCAAGCTTTATGCATGAGCTTGAGTGCGCCTATATTACGCCTATATATATATTAAACGCTCATTATGGTTTAGTATTCTTCTTAGTATGTATTATTAATATAATTAATCGACAAAAGGCTTAAATAAACAGCTACTAGTCGACTAGAAAAATCTTTAGTCAGGGGCAGCCTTAGTTTCATCTGTATTTGATTATGGGAAATCTAGTCTCAAAATTGAGCAGTGCATGAAAAAACAATGGTTTTTCCAGTAGTTTCTTACCTTAAAAATATATACAACAGATACAACTTTTGATAATGTAATAGAAAATGTTGAAATTAGGGCTGTCAAAGTTAACACGACAATGCATGCGATTTTTTTCAAAATCCTTAATGGGTTTAATTTAAAGCAAATAACACAAATAAATTAAGGAAGCATGTGAAAATGCATCATTAAAGGGGACCTATTATGCCCCTTTCACAAGATGTGTAATATAAGTTTTCCAGAAGAGGGCGGAGCTTTAACAGCTCAACAACAACAAAGCTGGAGAATCTCACGCAGCCAAAATGAGGATTGTCAGTAACGGTGTTCAGCCTTACATTGTTCAAACCGGAGTCGACACTGATGGAGAGACTCAGGAAGAAGTTACAACTTTTAGACGTTTCTGAATGGTTAGTGGATAAATTTATGTAGTTGCTGTGGAGTTGATTCAACTCATCCACTAGCATGTGCCGTCATGTTAATCTTTTGTGTTGAATTGACCCTCGTTTGTGAAGCAGTCCGGCGTAAAATGACAGCATGACAACAACACTCTACTACAACAACTCTTCCTCTTCTCTAAAGCAGCCCAACATGGCCTCACTCCCTTTGTTGTGTGTTCTCGGGGTGGGGTTTATGTACATTTTAGTTAACAAGCAGAACCCTATTGTAAAGTGATGTTTTACAGGAGCATTGTGTACTCATTTACTCTTTTGGTCTTTGCAGCGACAACGTTCATCACGGGAGCCATGCTGGTGTGTGTGTCCATCTACATGTACGGCCTGCCCAAACAAGACACCAGCAAAGTGCTGAAACCCAGTACAGACAGAGAGGACACACAGAAACTCATCGCCGTCTGACACGAGTTCGGTGGGAAAGACAAACTGACACGACGATCAACACACGACTCTAGACATTGCTGTTCGAGCAGCTGGACATGAACTGAACCGAACAACACTACGTCAGGAGGAAGGAGAAGCGTTTTGATCTGTCTGTGCTGCTGATGAAGGAGGGTGGAGGTGGGGTTATGGGAATGACAGGCCGGCTTTGGTTTTATGTGATTGTTTTTTTTCTATCTATATAATATCATACTATTTGACTCGATGGAGATTGTGAGACACTGCCGCAAGTAATGAACACTGATGCCAAAACCGTAAACTGAATATGGGACAGGTTTTTTGTTTAGATTGCCAATGTAATTTGCTCAAGTGTTCTTAAATATTTATGTATGCTGAACGTAAAAAGGATCCCTACGGGTCTGGGTAGCTGACATTGTTTTAATCACAGAGCAAATGTTGAATCCAGTGGTTAAGGTACGCCTCATTGTCCAGGACAATCTCTGTATGTGATCATGAGGTGCTCTGAGGAACTGACGTGTTTCTGCAGACATGATTAAACGTGTCTGAAGACAAGCTCTCGTGCTATAGTGGCTGTTTACATGCATCGAGCTTGACGAATCCAACACAATTCAGATTCTAAAACAGTACTGTTCATGTGTGAACTTTGCAATCTGATTCATATTCTTTTACATGTGCATTGCATTTATTCTGAACCAAATGTCATCATAATTAGCGTTTTTGATGATACATCTTGGTTTCTGCAGGTCTTAATTCACTCTTACACAAATTAAGGCCTTAAATCAGAGCAGGAAATGTCATGACATTAAATAATGCATTGCAAAAACATGTATATCTTTAGTATTAATTAGTATTTTTGTCTTGTTTTTCAATACAAATATCTAAACATCTTCGATACTTGAAATGCAAATGTAAAATTAAGTCTTAAAAAATTAAAATGAGTTTATACTTAAAACAAGAACAAATATCTGTCAATGAGTTATGAAAACTTGGATTTTTCTGAGCCCACTGGTAGACATTTCTTCTTGTTTTAATCATAAACTCACTTTATTTTGATCAGTTTAACAGAAAACAAGACTTTGTCTAGTAAATGCATCTTGATTTAAGAGTCTTTGTACAGTTGCACTGGAAAACAAGACAAAAATACTGACGACGAGCATCAATTTTTTTGCACTGGGATCAGAAGTAAAGTATAATATATTTCCATATTTTAGTGGTTTGGAGCAGAGCGATTAAAGCTACTTTTTTTTTTGTAAAATGAATTAAAAGTAATGGATATCTGTTGGAATTTGTATTATGTTTCTCTCTAGACATTTACATTTAGAGCTCATATTGAAGTATTGTGTTCACTTTAATTTATTCATCAGACTCAGATGCTACACAACCAGACGTCCTGCTCTGGGGAGCTTGTGTAGTGTCATTCAAAAGTGATATTTAAATATGGGCAATAAATGCATAAAACACGATTTTGTGTGTTAAACAAGAAATGAACAGACACTAATAAAAAACACTTTTATTATTTAGTGATTAAACAGAAATTCACATTTTATCAACCGGCGTAATACCCAGAATCCTCATCCCATTGGCCAGAACTGACCGGACGGCACTGAACAGACAGAGTCGGGCCTGAGGAAACAAACACATGCTTACATCGTTTCAGTCTTTGACGATAAATGCAGCTGCTCAAACTTGTGTTTACCTGGGCCGCCGCTGCTGGACTTCCCTTCACAGGCAGCTCTCGATGAGCCGAGGCCACCAGGTGACTAAAAACACAGTGAAACCTCATCAGAACAAACACGTTCCTTCTGTGGGACTCACAACCCAGATATGCCAGCAAAACTACACCAGTGGTTTTCAGACTCACCGCTTTATACATTATGTAAAGCCTTTTTTGTGTATATCCGATTGGGATCATATTTAGCAAGTGTGAACGCCAAAAAAATAACATGAAATGTGAAACGCAGCAGCTACATGTTGTAAATGACAACATCTGTATTGCAAACCCCTTTATGTTGTTGTTTTTGGCGTATACCTACCAACACAACGTCATTGCCATAAAACCAATGTATATATTCCGGAAAAAACGAAAAAGAGGCATGGACACACATCAGATCTGAATACACAATGTGGACAGTCAATCATTTAGATCAGATTCCAGTCGGATACACAAATCAGATTTAGACTGTCAGTGTGAATGTAGCCTAAGGGTATGTTTACCCGACAACGATGTACTAAAAACAGAAAAGTTTTTCTTTTGTGTTTTTCGTGTACAGATGAAAAAACGATCTGCGAAAATGACTAAAAACGCTGTATTCTGCTGCCAGACCAGTAGATGGCGATGTCAAGAAACACTACGCCTATAGACTGAACATGTAATACATATGCATGTGATATCATCGTATTCACAAATTTACATTTTTGTAGTTTACACAGAGATGTTAACAGTGTTGTTTTCAAAAGCTTGCTTTTTCAGGCCCCCAAAATGCTGTTATCGTGTAATAAACGGCCAAAACGCGTAAAAAGTTTTCTGTTTTCTTAGTTGAAAATGGTGTTGTGTAAACGGCGCTCAGTCTCTCTTATCTGACACACTCGGTTCAGTTCGTTGTCTCTCCTGACGAGCTGATGATCTGAATCAGGTGTTAAACCTGACCTAAACACTGGTTAATGGTGCGTTCGAATCATGTCAGAAAGATCGCATTTACGAGTTGAATGGACATGAACATCATTCTGCTACACACTCAACAGTATCTACTTTTTCTTCACAAGAAGGGCGTGGTGTGTACGTGAATTAGGAAGTTAATGTGTACCTGAGAGTCATGAGGAAGTTGACCAGGTGTCTGGGCTGCAGGTCATTCGCTGACTGAAGAAGCACTTCATCATATCTGCAAACAATCAGTCAGTCAGACTTTACTGTGGTACAATTACACAAAGTCTCCATTTACAAATGATTATTTGGAATAAATAAACTGTCAACGTAAAAGTCACCATGAAATCAAACAGACAATTCTTATTTTTATGAAAAGAAATGTGACCTGGAACTACTTCAAAGCTGTGTTTAGTGGAAATAACTGCACACCTCCTGACAGCATGTATTCCAGTGTTGTGTCATTCATTATTTCATCATTTATATGAAGAGAACTGAACAGATGAGCTTTAAAACAAACCCAACACATAGTCTCCATACCAATACAATACAGTATTCATCTGGGTGGAGCGTCACTGATGTCGTCAGACCTGCTGCACTGGCTCTGGAGCATCACTGATGTCGTGTATGTGAGGTATGTGTGATAAAGGTGACGCTCACCTGAGCAGGTGCTGGAGAACTGAAACACTTCTGCTGTCTGTGAGAGGAGAGACGTCACGGCAAGAGTATGACTCACTCGCGTGTCTCCTCAGCAAACTGTGAACACAAACACAGCAGCGCTACACCTAAACACAGTCATGAGCAGATAATCCACAGTCTCAGGCCACTGCCATAGAAAAACGTTCTCTGTTAGGATTATAGTATTTATAACTAGCTGTATGTAAACCAACAGTCGAAAATCCATGCATTGTCAACTATTTAGCTGTGTGTGTACCTGCAGAGTCGGGCGTGTGTGTACTGCAGAAACACACCCGTGTCCCCTTGAGACTGCAGGACTTTGTCCCAATCAAATTTATAGTCTGAAATCAGAGGCCCTTTAAAGTCCTGACAAACACATTAGATAAACCTCAGCACACACACCGACAGCATGACGCTATAAAACACACAATGACACACACTCAGCCTGAATATGATCACAATCAATATGAATTCAAGCCTGCCGGGGCAGATCAACACAATAGAACACACCTTTCAGACGTGAAATGCAGTCAGTCAGGCTCAGTGTACAGAGAAACCACTCGAGTGTGTGTGTGTGTGTACCTGTATGATTAAAGCACTGATCCCAACCCTCTCGGCCGTCAGCTCCGGCTCCTCCAGCACTTTTGAAGCTACACAACATACAAAAAGAGCCTCAGTTCACCAAAAACTAGTTAGTCGTGCCAGAAGACAGCTGTGATAGAAGAGAGGTTGAAAGATCATGTGTTTTGCTTTGATTTCATTCTTTTGAAGATGATTTCATTTATTCATAAGATTGATTTTTATTGTCTTTATTGTGTTATTCTTTTTGTATGAATTATTAGCCGTTAACAATTAATTAATTAACTTTAGAATCATTGTTTAATAATTTTGCTGTGTATTTTTGTCATTTGGTTTTTAATGTCTATATAGTTATAATTTTTTATTTCAGTTTTAGTTACTCAGTTTATTTTAGTACTTCAAGTTAAGCTAAAAAAAAAATGAAAATATCAGGTTACATTGATTTTTATTTCAAATAATGATTTTTTTTGTTTGTTTGTTTTAATTTTAGTTTAGTTAACGATAATGACCCTGGTCTGACTGGTCTCACAGGTTGTTTTTTGCTTAGCTAGTGAAGAAACTCTTGTCATTATTACTGTACTTTTCACAGATTTTGATGTTGTGTTTCCACAGTTATTAATGTTGCTTATATTTTCATTTTTAATAAGTGTACTGTACACTTATAACACTATACTTCGTGTTTGGCATTAAATGACAGTACACTGGTTACCGCCGCTGTTTACCGAGAGTTTCTACCACAACAGCTAAGGGAGTGACGCCAAATTTGACATCTTTCTGTCATCTGACCAACACAATCTCTTAAAAAAATTTATTCTTCTTTTGTAAAGACATAGAAACACTATCATAGATTTTTTTATTTTGCTGTTGCAAGTAATGAGAATGTAAATATTATATTTGTTGTAGTTTACACAACTATGGAGACTTCTGCTTCTGAGAACCCTGCAAAAGTGCAAAGGTCCACTAGAAATTACAAATTAATTCACAGTGTCTCCCACAAAAAAAAAAAAAAAAAAAAAAACAGCCGTCATTCGATTGCTTCCAGAGCATGTTTGCAGAAACTATAAACGGGTGTAGATCTCTAAAATGAGGGTGTGACGTGGATCATCAGTGCTCTTGATACTGAGCGTCTCTCACTTCTGGACTGCCTCATGTTGTTGATCATCCGGCTCCGCGCCTCCTCCAGCACATCCTCCAGGAACACCACCTCCCCACGGCGCGTGCTCATGCCCTGAACCAGCCCGAACGCCACATGATGACACCTGCCGAGCACACACAAAGTCACGTTAAAGTCCCTTTAAGGCACGTCATTTGACTCGGTGGCCATCTTTAAAACGCCTCGCGGCTGCAATATCAGTCATGAAAGTGCAGCTTCTATCTCTTTGAATGGGGAAACATCAAATTCTCCAAAGCTGTTCACCAAGCTTACGATTTTCATATTTGAAATCACCAATGAAATCTGACAACAAGTCTCATAAATGTGGTTTCTTATGGTGAAATAGCATTAAAAAAGCTTATTTTTCAGGATGGAGCAACCAGAGCTTCTAACGGCAGCTGCAGTAACTTTACCAATCAGTGATTGGCTCTTTTATTTAAAAGGCGGAGCTTATTCCGCCATATTGTGTGCTGCACTTTCTCTCATTCATAGTAATACGAGTGCACTGTCTTTGTATATCTAAAGTTTTTGTAGATACACACATCTATTGTTTTTATCATTACGCTTTCATTTCACTGTTAAATGTTTTTTAACATGTTAGTGGCGTGAACTACAAGAAAATGTATTGAAGGATCAGTAACTTTACAATAAGGTCTCATTTATTAACATTAGTTACTGCATCAAACATGAAATAACAATATGCAATATTGTTCTTACAGCATTTATTAACCTTTTTCAAAGGTAGGGTAGGCAATGTTTTTCATAAACACTTTTTGTGTTAATGGTTGAAACTCTCCAGTAAAACAAAAGGGCATCTTGGGAACTGCACTCCGGTTCAAATCTGACCTCTCAGGTAGGTCCTTTACACCGTGTCTACACCGGGTGCAAGCAGCACGATGCAATGCAACAAAAGACAACAGAACCTATAATAATCAGTGACGTTGTCTACACTGGATGCGGCACGACGCGAGCGATAAGTAAACAGTAAACTGATGCCTCGTTATATTTATGACATACTGACACGAAGGACAAATGCTTTGCAATGGGCACTTGTAGACACAGTGTTAGGGTGTTGTGGAGGGGTGAGGTGTCGCAACATCTAGCTACTGGGGTGCCTCAGGGCTCGGTGCTTGGACCGCTTCTCTTCTGTCATTCAGAAACATGGATTTTCCTGTCACTGCTTTCCAGCCAGAGGATCCGACAGTAGCTGCTCACGTCTCAGCCTGCCTGATAGACATTTCTGACTGGATGAAGGACCACCACCTTCAACTCAAACTTACGAAGACAGAACTGCTTGTGGTCTCAGCTAACGCACTAATGTTTGTACCTACTAATGTTCTAAGGCACTAATGTTCCTACAGAACAATGGCTCTGCACCACTTCTTGTTAGTTAATGTAGCTAACTAATGTTAACAAATGAAACCTTAGAAAGGATCTAAGGACCCGTTTCAGTAGCAACCATATGAATATGTGTAAATATATTGATCTTTATTTTTGACGTTTTCTTTAGGTGTCAGATCTCAGTACAGCACGAGATGAGCAGATAACCAGTGTTTCATGTTCTTTTAAAAAAGCAAACAAAAAGTGGCAGCGAAGACATAATACTTTGAGGGGTTTTGTTAGTAGGTGTGACAAACGAGAGAATTACTACTCAAGGTATATTTTGACAAGGCGTGTCTCCATCCTGAAGGGAAGGTACCCACTGGATCTGTGTTTGAGCAGCAATAATGATGTTTATGGAGTCAGACAGCTGACAAAAACTGTAGCTGCAAGTCATTAATGAACGCCATATGCCATGCTATACTATTAAAGCACGAAGTGAAGACACCACAGGCGAATAAGATAAAAATAATAGCTAACAGAAATCATCATACTTCCCCTGTTCACTGATTACATTAAGAATTGCTAACATTTTTTCATATTACAAGCTCTGAAATGTTATATTAAAATATGTAAATCATCTAATTAAATATGCACATCTGATAGGTTGGGACGGAGTGAGTGTGTGTGTGTGTGTGTGTACCTCTCTGCCCACTGGTGTCCCATGGCTGACAGGATGTGAAAGAGCTGCTGGAAGTGGACGGTCTGACTCTTATCTGTCTTAAAGAGGGAACGAGGAGCAGATGCAGAAGGTGAAGGAGTCACATGATGCAGCGGTGATTTCAAACCATGACCGTTCTTACCACATAGATCATCTCATCAAAGCCAAACCTCTGCTTCCTGTCCAGCGCTGCTGCAACGTCTCTGAAAGCACACAGAAGTGAGATCCGATAAACAGATAATAAACAGATTTCTCCGGTTAAGAGGTGTGTGTGTGTGTGCGGGTCAGTGTGACACACCTGGTGATGTACAATGACGTCCCATCACTGCGCACTAACGTGGCGTAAGACGACATATCGCCCGTCGCAGACAGATCCACCACACCTGTGCCCTTCCTGTTCAACAACCAATCACAGTCAGTCACCGCAAACCATCACACACATTTAAAAAAACATCAAATTTAATTAAATATTAAGTTTATTTATTAACTAAATTTAAGATTTATGTATTTGAATTGAATATAAAATTTCCATCAATGTGGATTACAGTTTTAACATAAATTATGTATTTGCTAATTTGCATATTCATAGTTCTGCGTATACTAAATGAAGCAAGGGTGTAGAGTTACAGTCAAGCTATTTTAAGGCATTAATAAATTATTTTCACATTTAAATATATAATTTTGATTATCAAAGATAAGTTTTAAGGGACAAAATTATTGATTGCAGGTGAGCTTTTAAATACACAACCAGCTTTATATATTGATCATCAGAAGATCCAATTTGTTTCAATCTCATACATTTGCCTGTTCCACAGTCAGTCATTTTAACCATTCATACTTTTTAACTGAATGAATGCAATTGTTTTCACAATGAACAATTTATGCTGATTCTAAGCTTTTTGAATAAATGCATTTTGAAAATATGATTTAAATAAAATCAAATTGATCAAATAAACTATGCAAAGATTCTTTGAGTGCAGAAATCTGACCTGTTTCATTTATGTATGACTGACAAATATGCATTAGATTAAGTTTATTATTAGTTTATGTTAAAACTGTAATCCAAATGGATGAAAATGTATGTGATTCAAACACATAAATCTTTAATTTAGGCAGGAAAAGCTCTCTGCTCTGCATGTCTTGTTGTCAGGAGGAGAGGAGCGGCTGTACTCAGTGGTCTTCAGCAGGCGTTTGGTCATCAGCTCTTCCAGCACGCTCTGGGTCTGACCGTCATGAAACGACTCTCCAGAGTAATGGTCAAAGTCAACTCCTAAACGCTGAGAGAGGACAAACACCGTCAGACGCAGCAAACAGGTGGAAAAAAAGCTTTTTTTCTGTATTTATTTCTTCAGCATACAAAAACTCCTGGCTCTACACAAACCCTATTCTTCTTCTCTAGATGTTCATTTCTTTATTTACTTGACAGAAAACAACCTGTTGATTAAATCTTTCAGTGCTCAACACATCAAATTCAGCTACATAACAAAAGTTTTGGTGTGGCATGACAGATCACTCTGTTCAGTGCACTTCTTTTTACTTAACTTAATGTATGTTTGAATACATGTGTTATAATAAAATGTTTATATGGCAGCCACTGTTTTTCAACAACAAATTGGAGTAGAAACAATAATATCATTGAAAATGTGTTTCTGGGTCTAAGCAACTCAAAATGATGGAGCGGAGTTCATTACGTTGAGTTACGTTCAGTATTTTAACTCTTTCAGGAGTTCAGTTTATACATGTGGGCTCACGAAAACTGCTTTATGTGAAACTCGTGTTTTTGTGACCGTCTTCCCTGTACAGTTTACAGCTTCAATTGAGAGAGACTTTACATTTGCTTAAGAAAAATTGACATGATGTATCTGAAATATGTTTAAATGAATCAGTATCAAATATCAAATCGAATACTCACTAGAATTGGAAACTGAAGTCACAGCTGATGTGAAATCATGGGTCATTTAAAGTGTGCATAAAAAATCTAAATTGAAATGCTTAAAATGTGATTAAACTGAAAATTTGATATTACACATGATATTACCTGATAGATGCGTTTGTATTCGACCACAGTGATCTCACGAAACTGTCTCCACAGCTCCAGGGCCTGATCCTCACGCTGCACCAGACGCCTGTAAAACTCTGCAGCGGCCGAACGCACGCTCTCGTCACACTCGGCCTCGCGGTTCACCTGGACGTACACCTGCAGCCCCAGTGAAAACAAATCAACTAGTGATATGATCTGCAGGGCCAGCGTAAATGAAACACACACAGACGTCTCTGTAATGACAGACCTCAAACAGGTGCTCCAGCGGCTGCGTCTTCAGCTTCTCCTGAGAGCCGAAGCGCTCAAAGCCGGCGCCCAACAGACCTGCAAACACCAGTGACCGACTCAAACCAGAGCTGCTGACACTTAACATGCCCATGAACTTTTATCAGATGTAGGAAGGTGTTTTTAAAGTGCCCCTATTATGCTATTTTAAAGGTTCCTAATGTTGTTTTGTTTCTCCTACAACAGGTTTACATGCATCCAAAGTCAAAAAACACTTTAATTTTCTCATAATATCCACTGCAGCATCAGCTTTTTTCTCTCAGTGTCTGAAATGGTTCAATCAAGGATTCAGTTTCTCTAAACTCTGCCTTTCTGAGAGCTCTGCTCTGATTGGCCCCGTCTGTTGTGATTTCACTACATGAAAGGTCATATCACAAAAAGCATAACAGGGGCACTTTAATCTTTTTTCATTTTATTCAACTTCTCCAGGTTAATAATGTTAACTCACCAAACTGCATTCCCCAGTCGCCCAAATAATTGACTCGAATAACATCTTTCCCCAAGGACTTCTTTAGATTGGCAATAAAGTTTCCTACAAAAAAAAAGCAGATAATTTAACCTGAAAATATCTGTTTTGAGAAGAACTGGTCTATTAAAATCACTGGTTTCAAATATCAAGCTAAGAGTTTCTTGTGTTCAAGTGCTCCATCTGCTGGTGACAGAGAGAACTAGTTTAACAGGAACTTTCTGCATTTGCAAAACTAATTTAACAGAGTAATGATGATCTCACCAATTATAGTGGAGCGAAGATGTCCGGCATGAAATTTCTTAGCGATGTTTGGAGAACTGTGAGAGAAGAGAGTTGAGTGGGTAACACTGCAGAGACGCACGCTAGTGCTGTAAACTAACAGCTTGTGTATTAACCGACCTGAACTCCACAAGCGTCCGGCCGCCCTGAAGATGGCGCAGAAGGTCACTCTTCACGCCGAACCCGTCAGGCTCTGAGTGCAGCTGCTCTAAGAGCTTCTGTGACACACATCAGGCCCACAGGAAACAAAGCATGAGAAATTAAAGTCGCACTGAAACGGAAGCAGTGACAGATCTTTTCTTCTGCACTGTGACATACATCTGAGTGTAACGGACAACTGAAAAAGATTAAATACAGAGTGGGACTTGGTTCTATGCATCAGTTGTTGATTGGATGTTGAGATGTGGGCGTGGCTATCAAAAGTGTATGCAGATGAGCGTGAGCTTTCAGGGGCGGGGCTTAAAGGGTTAGTTCACCCAAAAATGAAAATTCTGTCATTAATTACTCTCGCTCATGTCGTTCCACACCTTTAAGACCTTCGTTCATCTTCAGAACACAAATTAAGATATTTTTGATAAAATCCGATGGCTCAGTGAGGCCTGCATTCACAGCAAGATAATCAACACTTTCAAATGCCCAGAAAGCTACTAAAGACATATTTAAAACAGTCATGTGACTACAGTGGTTCAACCTTAATATTATGAAGCGACGAGAATACTTTTTTTTGCGCCAAAAAAACAAAATAACGACTTTATTCAACAATATCTAGTGATGGGCGTTTTCAAAACTCTGCTTCATGAAGCTTCGAAGCTTTACAAATCTTTTGTTTCGAATCAGTGGTTTGGAGTGCCAAAGTCACATGATTTCAGTAAACAAGGCTTCGTTACGTCATAAGTGTTTCGAAATTTCAATAGTTCACGTGACTTTGGCGCTCCAAACCACTGATTCAAAACAAAAGATTTGTAAAGCTTCGAAGCTTCATGAAGCAGAGTTTTGAAATTGCCCATCACTAGATATTGTTGAATAAAGTTGTTATTTTGTTTTTTTGGCGCAAAAAAGTATTCTCGTCTCTTCATAACATTAAGGTTGAACCACTGCAGTCACATGACTGTTTTAACAATGTCTTTAGTACCTTTCTGGACCTTGAAAGTGTTGATTACATTGCTGTCTATGGACGAGTCATATCGGATTTCATCAAAAATATCTTAATTTGTGTTCTGAAGATGAACGAAGGTCTTACGGGTGTGGAACGACACGAGGGAGAGTAATTAATGACAGAAATTTAGTTTTTGGGTGAACTAACCCTTTAAACCCACAAAACTTTTGTTTAGTTTATATATTCTTTGGCATAATGAGATTGAAATTTAAACTCCACAATTACTGCAGTTCTCTCAAATAACTGCGATTATATTAGAATAACCACGATCAATTAATCAATAATCGCGACAGGCCTACATGTAGCATTGACTTCATTCAATTTTGAAAAATGTTTAGCGTTATGTACATTAACAATGTAATTGGGGAGAATTATAATGTAATTCAGTGGAGAGTTGTGTCTATGATGTTTGTTTCCTCATGTCTGTGAGTAGCGTCTGTTCACCTGCGCCAGGATCAGTTTGTTCAATCTGAAGTGGATCACTCCTCGACCAGCGACGACCTCCTCCACGACAGAGTCCTGTTTGATCTAGAGCGGAGAACGGACACAAGACCCCTCCAGAACTTACTCTTTAAACATGAGCATACATAAAAACATACAAATCATAGGGAAAAAAGAGTCATCATAGTCTTCCCAGGAACAGACTGTATTCCTGTCTACATATCAATCTGAGCGTCTGCTCACCTGATTGGCCAGCGCTTGTGTTTGGGTCTGCAGGTCTCCATCAGGAGAAACAGCTCCACTCTGCAGCAGACTGTTGACCGACACACGCAGGTCAGAGGTCGTCCTGAGATCACAAACACTGCATCAGACAGACCAGACACCACAGCTGGAGGAGCTGATGAAGTGACTTTATACTGCAATGACACTCAGACGCTCTTAAAGGTGATTTAAGCACATCTACTGACGTCATCATCACATGCTGGGGATCCAATGGGGAAATTCTATTAGAATTCTATCCTGAACAAGAAATACTTGGCTGTTGCCCTACAGATTTTGCATTTTAATTAAAGTAAGAAAAGTTAATAAATAAAAATAAATAAAATCACATAAAACATTTTACTCTCTAAATTTATGAAATTTGGAAAATTACTTTCCTTTTGTAATAGAAAAACGTCTTGTGAGTGTCTGTTTTATTTGTAGTTACTGACTTTGGCATGTTTTTTTTTTTTTTTTCAATGTAATGTTATTAGCTTATTTCTTAAATAAAAAATGAGTGTATGGGTTTATAAGGTGTTTGAATATTCGCTCTTACTGTTTCTTTGACACTGGCACTGCAGAGATCAGGGGTATTAAAGCATCTTCAGACACTCCGACCACCTTTGAAAGCTGCAAAACAAGTACAGTAACCAAATGAGATGCTGCGCGACTTAATTAACTTCATTAATGTTACAGTGATTCAGACGCGCGCCGCGCGTACCTGCAGCGCAACGCTCCTCCTGAAGAAGCACGCCATGTGCGCGCGATATTCACGATATTAAACTACATCAGGAATGAAACAACATTGGGAATGAAAATGAAGTGTCATTGATCAGTATCCGCGCGTGCTCTTACTGTGAGGACGCAAGTTTGAGCGTTCTGAAGTCAGCTACTGTCATTTCTGTGCGTGTTTTCAAAATAAAAGTCATCAGGCTCCTCTGAACGCTCACGTGTTTCTCTGTACTTCTGTTTTCACAGCTTTCTAACTTCTTGATCTGATTATTAGAGGAGTTTTTTTTGTCCCTCTCACTGCCTAAGGTGGTTATGGTCCTGTCCTGATGTAATTTCCACCAGATTATGTATTGTGTTTAATAGCATTTTGTTGTGATGAAATAAAATTTAATTTTAAACATGCAATACAAAATATATAACTCCTTTGTATTGCTGTAGCTAATTTAATTATGTCTGGGTTGTGCAGCTATGAAGTTGTGAAGGTAGCAATGGATTGTGCTTTACAGTCCTCCATCTTGTGGGACCAACTATTGTGAGAATGGTTGATGGTTGAGTCTTTCTCTTTGCCAGCAGAGATTACAGGCCGGATGAAGCCTCTTCCCAGTCTAGTGTTTTTCAGGATGAGGATCAAGTGGAGTGTATGGAATGATGGCTGGAAGGAGCCACTACTGTGCTTGAAAGTTGAAGACATACTCAGATGTGAACGCTGGGATGATCATATGCTGTTGGCTCCTTCAAAGCTGGAAAGCAAGTCAAAGGAAAGACAGAAGGCAGTGAAGAACCCTCATCCGGCATCCGACCCCGCACTGGCAAAGATGGACCCTGAATGTTTTGTTGACCCCGAACTTGTCCTAACTGAAAGAAAACAAGTTGATAAAAAGATTGAATCCATTGAATTTGGTAATAAATAGCATGAAAAGAGATTTATAAGATTTTTTTTGTAGGCACTTTTGACTGGAAACGTCATAAGTGTAAAGGCCCATTCACACCAAGAACCGTAACTATACCGATAAATATATTAGTATTATATGCTGCAGTTTTGTCACCTGTCACTTTAAATGCTCTTTAAAGTAGGCTGGATTCTGATTGGCTGTCAAAGTTATTATCATTCATCAGCTGGAAAAAAATGGCTCTGAAAGTAATTCCCAATAATATCGTTCCTGTGTGCCATTATCACTATAGTTGTGCTATTCTATATGATTTTTATAACTTAATTTCAGCACCAGAACTGTTTTATAAAACCTACACTTTACATGCAGTGCCGATCAAAAGTTTGGACACATTACTTTTTTTTAATGTTTTTGAAAGAAGTCTCTTATGCTCATCAAACCTGCATTTATTTGATCAAAAATACAGAAAAAAACTGTAATACTGTGAAACATTATTACAGTTTAAAATATTTGATTTCTATGTGAATATATAGTAAAGTGTTTTTTTATTTTATTTTGTAAAGTGTAATTTATTCCTGTGATCAAAGCTGAATTTTCAGCATCATTACTCCAGTCTCAGTGTCACATGATCCTTCAGAAATCATTCTAATGATTTATTAATATACTGATTATCAGTGTTGGAAACAGTTGTGCTGCTTAATATTTGGAATCTGTGATACTTTTATCAGGATTCATTGATTAATAACAATATAATCTTTACTGTAATTTATCAAAAAAAAGTACTAATTTCTTTCAAAAACGGAGATAAAAAATACTGACCCCGAAAAGTTGAACAGTAGTGTATATTGTTACAAAAGATTTCTATTTTAAACTTTTTATTCATCAAAGTATTAAGAAAAAAGTATCAGATTATAAAAAAAAATATTTTCAACACTGATAACTGATGCTGATGAAAATTCAGCTTTGCATCACATAAATTATAAAGTATATTAATATAGAAAACCGTTATTTTAAATTGTAATATTTCACAAGATTACGGTTTCTACTGTATTTTTCATCAAATAAATGCAGCATAAGAGACTTTTCCAAAAAATTAAAATAGTAATGTCCAAACTTTTGACCGGTACTGTGAGTGTGAACATAACATCTAATTCAATTCAAGTTTATTTGTACAGCGCTTTTACAAAGCAACTTGACAGAAAATGCTTGTTTAATGGAAGTATTTAGGAAGAATTCTGTTATCAGTTGTTTTTTTCAGCAAATCAGACTTGCTCTCTGCCTGTCAATCATTTTGCTGGCATGCCTTTGGAGGGCGGAGTTTCAGCAAAGGAGGCAGGTCTTAGCTAGCAAAAGAGCTGAAATTACATAAAAAAAACTAAAAAACAAACAAGTCTATTGATTCTAGGGCACCTGTGCAAGATCTGTGAGTGAAAACATGAAAAATCCAAGAGTGTGTGAACAGCGAGCAGTGATTAAAAGTGCTAATTTAGAAGTACTTTATCAATTTAGTCTCAGTTGACACTGTTTTAAGTGTTTAAGACCCGAGTACACGTGAACTTATGAGTCTAGTACACAAACTTATCCAAAATACACTTACAATAGCAAGAAAGAACACTAGTTATGTAAACATTTTTATTTGTGTATACGTTTCCCAACATAAAGTCATTTGAACTACAGGAGCAGTAAAACCATAATGCAGAGGAAAGGGGCAAACAAAAACAAAAGAAAGAAATAAAAAATTAAAATAAATACAAAGCATGAAAACAGACTCTAATCAAAATAAATGCTGTATTCGATTTGTACAGGAAAACTCCAGATGAAAGCCAGGATGTATTTACACAAAGCTATGAACAGCAGTCTCCGAGATACACCCTCCCAAAGTTTATTTCACACAGTCTCACATTTATCATCATTTGCAATGAATAAAAGGCATTTTACAAAATCAAACAAAAAAAATGAGGATGAAATGACAGGTGACTGTATAAAAGGCATCGTCAAAGCCTAATAAATATCCAGGGTTCAGTAAGAGAGACACAAGAGCCACTGATTTGAATAATAGTTGCAAAGGTCCATATATGGGCGTTGACGACGGCAGGAAGCACTCAGCTGCTGCAGAGAGAGAGAGTGGTTACGCACTGACAGAAGCCTGACACATACTCTGTGCCCAGCGGGGGAAAAGATGCGATTGGCACTGCTGGAGATCCAGCCGGAGCCGGTCTGAGTGTCAGGAGCTCACACAGGCAGAGATCCACTGGACACGGCACCAACCACAGGACACGAGGACGCCCGACAGCACGGCCACTCAGGACACATCTGCACAACGACAACATCAGGATCAGCATGTGAGGCAGACGGAGCGAGAACAAGCATCTGAATGAGACGAGAGGATACTTACAGCTGGCAGGCTGCTCTCCAAACCGCCTCATCAGCTGGTCATGGGTGAACTTCACGAAAGCATCGTACTGTTCTGGAAAGACAAGACGACAACTCCGTCAAGCACAAACACATGCCTGCACAGGAGATCGCTTCTAGTTTTTTTGTAATGGCTGAAAATGTGAGCGCTGCACGTTTCAAATTCAAAACTCACAGTTTCAGAGCAGTTCAGAATCACTGAATAACACATTTATGCCAAACGTTTGTTTTGATCTACTGCTGATGAATTATGACAATGTTTACATCATGGTGTTTATATTGTAATATGATGTAGATGGAGGTAAAAGTGCATATTTGATCTCCCTCATCTGTTTAAACAAGCAGCTGGCAGTAGTAAAGCAAAGACATTTCAAAATAAGAGTCCTGTGTATTTTGGGCTTGTTTATAATTAAATGTTGCATATTATGCATAAGGTTTTTTTTCCTAGTTATTAGTAGTTAGTGTAACCAAAGACATCTGGCATTTAATTCAACAAACTTCAAGACTAAGAACATTAACACATTCTCTCTCTCTCTCATATATATATATATATATATATATATATATCTATATATATATATATCTATATATATATCTATATATATATCTCTAGTATTGGCACAATAATCTGTTTATTAGGTCTATAAACTATTAAATTCTGTTTGAAGCAGAAATATTTTTAAAACAGTGTACTGTTTTCTAATAATTTTGCTTGTAAATTCCTTTATTAAGGCAAAATGCATTATTTGAAACATTTTCTTTTCACCTCGAGTTTTTTAATGTGCTCCTAGATTCTTCAACTTAAAGGGATAGTTCACCCAAAAATGAAAATTCTGTCATCATTTACTCACCCTCAAGTGGTTCCAAACCTGTATTCATTTCTTTGTTCTGTTGAACACAAAGGAAGATATTTTGAAGAAAGTTTGTAACCAGGCCGCTTTGGGGCACCATTGACTTCCATAGTATTTTTTTTTTTTCCTACTATTCAGTTTCCCACATTCTTTAAAACATCTTCCTTTGTGTTCAACAAAAAAAAAAATGTATACAAGTTTGGAACAACCTGAGGGTGAGTAAATGATGACAATTTTCATTTTTGGGTGAACTATCCCTTTAAGGAGAGAAAAAAGCAATCATCAAGCCCTGAAACTGGATGTATTCGTATTTTTTTATTATCTTTTTTTTTTTTTAAACAGCTGATACCTTCAAGTTTGGGTTTTTGT
Source organism: Ctenopharyngodon idella (assembly GCF_019924925.1). Lineage (NCBI taxonomy): Eukaryota > Metazoa > Chordata > Actinopteri > Cypriniformes > Xenocyprididae > Ctenopharyngodon > Ctenopharyngodon idella. Next base: position 1,047,485 of record NC_067239.1, on the reverse strand, counting down.
AAGTAAAATATCCATATTTAAAACTTTATAAACTATAATAATAGGGCTGTTCAACGATTAATCGCGATTAATCACATCCAAAATAAAAGTTTGTTTACATAATGTGTGTGTGCTATGCATATTTATTTTTTATAAACATATACATGCATATATTTAAGAAATTTACATGTATATTTTATTATATATATACATACACACACATATATACATACACACACACAGCTTAAATTGTATAAAAATTTTATATTTTTTGTAAATATACACATGTATGTGTTTATAAATACAAAATAAATAAACACAGTACACACATATTATGTAAAACTTTTATCTTGCATGCGATTAATCGTTGAACAGATTTGCGGTGGAAGAGTGACCTCTGACCCGACACATGACGTAATGACGAATGCAGAAGCACAGAGGATAGAGCAAAACAAAACACCTGTCACGATTAGAAGTCTAAAACGATACATTTTTAAATAGAACGTCAGAGGATTTCGATATAAGAGAAGAGCTTGAGTTTGTTGCACAGCTCTATTTGTTTGAACCGCGAGAGGCGTCTAAGCGTACAATGCTCCTACATCCTGCGTCATACGCCGCGTCAGGGGTTACTCGTGTGTCAACTTGTGCAGTGTGTGTACGGTCGTCCACCGAAAGCTAGTTATTTGAATTCATAACGTTTTACATATGTATATTTTTCTTGCAAAAACCCATCGCTTCACTTCAAAAGGCCTTCATTAACCCCCTGGAGCCGTATGGATTTTTACGATGGATGGATGAATTTTTTTGGACTTCAAAACTATTATAAAGCTTGGAAGAGCAAGGCTATTTTTTAATATAACTCGAATTGTGTTCGTCTGAAAGAAGATAGTCATACACCTAGGATGGCTTGAGGCTGAGTAAATCATGGGATCATTTTCATTTTTGGGTGAACTATCACTTTAAGAGCATGTGATCCTTAGAAGGAAAAGCAAGCATCAAGCCCTGAAACTGTGGATGTATTATTACAAGGGAATGAAACAGCTTCTGCAGCTTGAAACATGAAACAGCTTTTTTTTTTTTTTCTTTAAACAGCTGATACCTGCAAGTTTGGTTGTCAGGATCTCGTCGTACTCTTCCCGGACCTTCTCCTCGCGCTCCTTCAGCAGACGCTCACAGATCATTCCCACCTGCTTCAGCGTGAACAACGGCTGCTCCCGTCTGGAGGGGGACGCCGATCCAGAGGAGACGCCTGCGGGAGACAGAGAGCGTCTGCGTCAGTCAGTCCAGCCGGAGAAAACAGGGCCGTTTATGAATGACGGCCGCTCAATCCACACTTTCATTCCTCATCATGAGCCATTCACTGTATACTGGATAAAATATTGACCACAGTCTTTAAGGATGAAAATAACATTAGCTTTAAATTAGGAAAAACAGACATACTCAGGGAATTTTCACTTGTTTTTCCTGTCTTGAATCAAAAGGTTTCAAGGGATACACTGGTAGGATTTTAGTTTTGGCAATTTTAACAAACAACTATTAGCCGTTAGCAGTATTTGTCACTTGCTCACTTATTTAAATTGTCATAAAATAAATGTGTTTTGATCATGTTTTAAATAAGCAAAGTTCAAAGTACTACTACTAGCTAGCTCATTGCTGCATCATCATTAAAAAAAAAAAAAATTATTGAACATAAATTGGATCCATTTAACATCTTAAAAAAAATATATATATATATACAAACAAGACAACATGACAACCTTCAGAGGTTATTTTTGCTATCAATTTCTGTTAACATTACATATTTCTTTAATAAACAGAAAGACATTACACAACTCAGTGCCTCCACAAAGTTAATACATAAACTATATTGGTCTGTTATATCAGCCTTTGTAATGCTATAGTGATAATATATGGCTTTAAATTTATCAAAAAAACATCAGTGCATCTCTAGTTTCAACAAAATAATCAATTTATAGGTCCTTATATCACTTCACGCCCTTTTAGGGTTTTTCCTAATACTTCTAATATCAAAAGTCAGTTCCTTTTTGACATCCTTCTCCAGGAAGTGACATCATTATGTAAGGGATTTGATATCAGATGAATTTGGTTCTTTCTTTAGTGATTCAGAATTGATTTGGTGTTTTATTTATTTGGTTAGGTTTGTTTTTTTAACAAATTTAACTACCAACCATTAAAAAGTTTACTGGTTTACTTCTGACAACCTGCTTCATGGTGCTCTCTAGTTTGATTTAAAGAAATCAGTCTAAATAAATGATTCAGTGACTCGCTCAAAGACTTGACACTGGTTTCATTACTGGATAAATTGATTAATCAATTTTGGAACATATCTCTTGAATGAATGATTCAATGACAAATACGTTTTTAACAGTCACTTGTAACCATATACTGGTGTAGGATCAGATCTCACTGTTCTCTGTGATCATACTAGTCTAAGCTTTAATAGAGGCGAATCGCTGTCATTTAGGAATAAGATCATGTGGGTGTTTGAGTCTTTTAACGAATAATCAGGCATCTCTAATGGATCTACATTTGCAATATGTTGCTTGCTTAAAAGTTTGGATCAAATCAGGCCGATGTCATCTAGCAGTGACCGCTTCAGAACAACTGATCCTAGCACACAGACTGAACGAGGTCAGTATCTGACTGGTTTGCAGCTGTTAACAGCCAGCGCTGACAGACCCAAGCGTAAGCATTTGGAGGAAGTTACGGAGCAGCAGGACCCAGGTGCATCAGTGAAGCAGCGAGGGTTTTCTGCGGGACGCTGCAGTACCTGGCAGTGAGGCTGTGCTGCTGCTGATGGAGGCGTGCGGCTGGGAGTCGAGGCCGCAGCCGGAGTCGCTCTGCTGGAAGCTGCTCTCCAGATGTCTCCTCTTCTGCATGCGCTTGTACTCCTGCTTGATGTTGCTCAGGATTTGCTCTGGAAGAGTGAAGAAAAGCATTCAGAAATTGTACAGTGACTCGAGAAGTAGGGGTGGGAGATACACCAGTTCACCTGAAAACCAGTGCACAATTTTCAACTTTTTGAATCTTTCTGTATCATTCATACCAGTTTGTACAAAGGCAACGTGACTAATTCAGTTTCTACTATAAAGCGGCTCTCCAGTGTGTTCATGTTTTTACTAGCGTCTGACCTCGACTGACTAAACAGCAGAACGTTGACTATTTTAACAATGTCTTTACTACCTTTCTGGACCTCAAAAGGTGTAATGACGTTGCTGCCTATGTGTGGTTCAGAAACCCTCGGATTTCATCAAAAATATCTTAATTTGTGTTCTGAAGATGAACGAAGGTCTTACAGGTTTGGAATGACATGAGGGTGATACTTTTTTTTTTTTTTAAACATCCCCATGTCATCCAAGACGTTCATGTCTTTCTTTAGTTGAAAAGAAATGAAGGTTTTTGAGAAACATTCCAGGATTTTTCTCCATATAGTGGACTTCACTGGGGTTCAACGGGTTGAAGGTCCAAATGTCAGTTTCAGTGCAGCTTCAAAGAGCTCTACATGATCCCAGACGAGGAATAAGAGTCTTATCTAGAGAAACCATCGGCCAAATTTCTTTTTAACTGAAGAAAGAAAGACAAACATCTTGGATGACATGGGGGTGAGTAAATTATCAGGAATTTTTTAATTCTGAAGTGAACTAATCCTTTAATAACACTGTTTAATATCAAACACATCCCACAGATTAGCAACAGCAGACTGCATTTTACAACACTCACTTGTTCGGCTGATTTGGATGTTTAGTTTGGGCTTTTAGGGAGGAACGAAAGTGCACAGCTGTGAAGGAAAGGAATGTGCCCTGGATGGAATGCAGCACAATAAACTTCACATGAATTATCTTGTTTTCATAATTATCGCATTCAAAAATCAATTACGATTAACTGCACAACACTAATTTCAGCACAATAAGACACAAAAGATAACTTAATTCGGTACTCACATGCTGTTTGACAGACTTTTAGAGTGAGAATAAATTGTTTAACTGGCAAGACTTTAAAATGCATGCAAATAAACTTTTTTGATTGTGAATAACTACAATGTCATGTGTGCGTAACCCTACTGCAGCGTTGCTAAAGTTGTTGCGACAGAGAAGCCAGAAATGCAACCAATAGAATGTGAGCTCGAGCATATGATATGATGATCTCTCTTCAAATGGAGACAATTTAATCATTTACAAACTTAAATTGTGATATCGCACACACTATATAAAAAGGTTTAGCCTATATAACAAACAGAAACAATAGATTTTCTATTTATTGCAAAATATGCATATTACATAATTTAACAGCACAGGGAGAGTTCCTTTTCCCGCAATTTGCTTGTTTTTATTTGGTGTAGATTTCTGCAGAATCATGGGTAATGTGTTTCACCTGGAATTCCACTGTTGAACACTGTTATTTAACAAACAAGTAAAAATAAAGTGGGCTAATGGCTTCAACAAAAGCACATACTGTAGATAAATGACCTTGTAGCTGACAGTAGGTCTCTAAATTGTTAAAAAAATATATATATATATCCCCCTATGGAAAAATGTAAAGTCATCTTAGAACAAAAATACAGTTCTTGGGGTTTTTTAATGTAGGCTTAATATTGCAATATTTATCCTAATGCACCTCATTATAGTTTCAAATTCATGTTGAATCAAAATAACCTCCCCTCCCTCTTGCAAGTATTTCTCTTATGTGTTTACTGGCGCGGGGGCGGGGCAACTTGTCACTCCCATGACATCCACCAATAGCAAACCACAACCATCCAATCAATTCCCCACGGACAAAATCAAGCCTCGCGCTACATTTGCTCTTGTTCCAGAAGCCGTTTCACACGGATATACATCACAATAGGGAAAAAAGGGGAGTGAAACTTCCGTTTCATGCGGACTTTAAAAGCATTTCTACTTCCGGAAACCAACTGTTGCACTAATTCCGCTGTTTAGAAATACTAGCATTAGCACTGGTGAGATTTCTCGCCTACTGCACGGATATTGTCAGGTAGTGCTAATGTGCTTCTCACAACAAAAAAGTCACCGTGTCATAATCAGACCCACCAGCAGGAAAAGACAAACCACCGAGTTCGACATCACTTCCAGTCCATGACGGAACACACAGGACTGAGAGACGAACAAACCCTGATCAATATCACAAACAATAATGCTACAACACCGAGGATAACCATTTAATAATAAAATACTTTAATGTACTTCACAAACACGGTCAATAATCGTGGCAACGTCGTGCGAGATCCGAATCCTCAGAGTTCATAAACGTCTGTGTCTGTACAGGTCACAGCAGCATTCCTGGCCCACTTCGATTTGAAAACAACTTTCACATTACCATTTGATTTTCTAATGCAGTGTATGAAGAGAGTATCTGCGATAAAGAGGTTTACACGGACACAGCTGGCTATATTTAGTCGTGTGTTTTGATGTCGTCAGATAACAGGGGTTAGCTCTCCGTCCAGACAGTTTTAGCATAATTTCACCCGTGTACACACATATATTCTTGAGTTTTTGATCGAGTGAAGCTCGACTGACCTGTGGTGAGGGCTGAAGACACTCTGCCGAAGGGCGACGGCTCCATGCGCAGGTACTTCTGCGGGGACGCGCTGGAGCTGGACGGAGACATGGGCGCACATCTCCTCCTCTTCGGAGACGCCGGGTTCATCAGAGGATCGAAATCCATAGTCCTTTTAAGAGTGGCTCCACAAGCCATTTTATCTAAAGATTGTGTTTGGTAAAAGAACGCGGCGAAAAGAAATAATCCGCTCGAACAGCGAGAGCCCCCCTGCTAGTCACTGTCCTGCTTTGATCTCAAGGGAACACGACTCAATCGCTTCGCTTTTATTCAAATTCTGCGTTGACCTTCAGGCCAAAACATTGACTAAGAAAACAAAGACGCGTATATGCACAGAAAAACGTAGTTATGGAGTCGATACTCCTCATGAAAGCACCGATGATTTCGGATTGTGCCGAGATCCCGTCCGACGCCTCTTGAGCGAGCGCTAGCCGGCTAACAAATATGGCGTGGAAACAAAACATTTGACGACGCTGCTTCTCTGCGCATGCGCGGAGGGTTTCCGGCGAAGCCGGTACTTGTAGTTTAAGCAAGATTCTTCCTCACACTCGTTTCCTGTCAAGGCCTGGAATGACAACTACATAACCCACAACACCCTGTTCACATTTCTCTCCGAGTGAAGTCGCCCATTGGTGGTTTTGGATTGTTTGTGGATTTGAAAAAAGCCCCTAAATATCTGCCTGAAGGGTTCAAACAACATGTCTATTAATACGTCTAACTCCTCTGAACTTTGAACATGCTAACGTTTAATTGATATTAAACCGATAAAACTGAGTGATGATTACAAATTCAAACACTTACGTTAGTAATAAAACAATAGAACAGATTCAAACACTGATCTACTTGCCATTATAATACATTTAAAAAAAGGGTCCACTACATTGACTGGACCGTTCCTAATATTCGGTATGTTTTCATCACGCATCCATCAGTAACATTTTTTAAGTATCATCATACATATATTAGTTTTCTTTCATCACAATTAAAGAGTTAGTTCACCCAAAAATGATCATTCTTTCATGTTTTTGTGGAACACAAAAGAAGATTTGTTGAAGAATGCTGGTAACCAAACAGTTTTTGTGACCATTGATGTCCATTGTATAGACATTTCTCTCAATACAGTCTTTATGTTCCACAGAAGAAAGAAAGTCATACAGGTTTGAAAGACATGAGGGTGAGTAAATGATGACATAATGATAATTTCTGGGTGAATGATCCATGTAACCACAGACAGATTATTTTTTAGGTTACATAAATCAGAAATTCTCAGTCTAAAAAGCCTTTTAAAAATCCTTTAAAAAAACATACAGAGCTTTGAATAGTCCGCACCTCATGCCATTCACAAGTCCTCTCCTGTGGCCTCATGGGATAATAAAGAGTCCATTGGTTGAGCACTTCAAAACATCAGTGGAAGTAGGTCATCTGGTACTTTTCGCCTACTATTTTATGAAATACTGTTAATTCAGACATACTATTCATTTCATATATTGCTTTTTTCATGTAGTATAGTCCATAAGTTGACTTCTTCTTGTGTGTCTATTCAGGATGAAAACAGATAAATGATGCTGTTTCCACCTGGTATTAAGATGCGTTTTCAGTGATCTGATCACAAGAGACACATTCGAACGCATTCAACCACTACTCTACGAAAGCAATCTGGTTGAACGTGGTTTTGACAACCTCTGGAAGTGGTCAAGCTCCACCATTTATGCTTATTTAGGGTCGTCCACTTCTGATTGGATTGAAGGAAACGCATCTTTTTGAATTGACGAACCAGTGGCATGCAGTGGTGTTCATAAATGAGGAGACAAAGTCGTCACTTAATGTTTTATATATATATATATATATATATATGTATATATATATATACACATTTTTTTCCTTGTTAAATAAACATAACTTTACATTACCTAAAAAAACAAATACAATTCTGTTTAGTATTTTTACATTCAACAATGTTATTAATGTTCTATGTATTAAAACCAAGTATAAATCTCATCGAGTTTTATTCCAAAATAATAACTCAAGGCAGTAACAATTTAAACAATACATTTTACTTGTGAACTGATGTTCAGCTGTTCCTTTTAATAGTCAACTTATTTTCATCAGTCATCAAAGCTCAGTAAACACTGGTCACAGACATGAAGATGTATCTTTAATTTCACCAGTGCTGCTTGCTCACTAAAACCTCACAGTCATCATGTTTTCAGGCCATTTCATTTTTGATTTTGATGTGACATAAAGCAGTGATATCTAAGTGGGTGAGTTGTGTACTTACTTTTTAAATAGTCTTCCCATAGACTTTATTCACAGCGGCGCCATCTTTGATTTTTGACGGGAATGAAAGTGAGGCTGTGAGGGATAAACATACATCTCTTCAGTGGGTTGTACTGTTATATAATGTGTTTTTGGATTGTTCTACTGATAATACACTGCAAAAATTATCTTTCCAAGAAATTCCTGTAGACAAAAAACTCCAAACAACATGAGCTGAGGAAAATTATAAGTGATCTAGGAGCTTTATACAGCGGTTGCCATTGAAAACACGGTAAATCTATCCCTCACAGGCTCGCTTTCATACCTGTCATGGTGCTGCTTTGAATAAGGTCTATTAACGTCATAATTTTGTTAATTGGGACCGATTTACGAATGTGCACAAAAACAAGAGCCAGGATTTATCGCACAAACCAATCATATCCAATCACATCCATTCATAGCGCGATGGAGGCATTGCCTCTTCTCACGTGACTTTCCCCTATTCATTTTCAATTACACCTCACACAACCCACTGCATGCTTTAGGGCGTCTGTTAAAACTCAACAGGCTCAGGGGAGGCAAGAGAGACACTGCCTCCCGCTGTAACTTTACCTGCTGGTGTCGCTGTTGGACAGTGTTACTTTAGAAAATCTACAGATTTAGACACTTTTTACTGTCACATTTTGTAATATTTGTGTTTCTTTATGTTTGTAATATGGATTATTTCCTCATCTAGTTTTTTGAGGAGGCACTGCCTCCCTCGCCTCCTCGGAGGAAACTCCCCTGGTGTGACTGTGAACAGGGCCTCAGTTCATTCTTGATAAGAATCAAACTGTGCAACTTCTGCTGACCTGTCTCTAGTTCTCAGGATCACGTGGGCCTCAAACCTTTAGCTGATACCGTTAACCTCACAAGGTTATGATGCTTATCTAGGTAGGGATGAATTCAGGTCGATCGGGACACTTTTTGTCTTTGAGTTGACCAGGAAAAAGTGTCCCAATCAAGCTGAATTCACCCCTATATTTAAGCTTACAGTTGGAGGCACATTTTCTCACCTCTTTCACTGGGTGTTAGATCAGCATGGATAAGAACTGCCCTCTCAATGCCTAAACATCACACATGCTTGCCTTAATTAGACTTGATGACCACAGGGTCAAACAGCACATTCTCAATTAAGAATCCAGCTAAAGATATACTGAGGCCTCCTGGTCTTCACTTCAGAGTTTCCTATGCCATATTAATGACATGGTGTAGTAAGTCACATGACTATGTCATAAAGGTTTAATGTATATTGTTATGCAGTAGTTTACAACAAAAGAAAACATAGTCCTTTCATCTCAGAAATATTTTTTTTTTTAGATAATAATGAATTCAAGCAACCTCAGTGTCGGCTCATTTCAGCCCTTTTGACCATGGATTGGAATGTGAGCAAAGAATTGCATTTAGAGGACACAAAAGATACACTTGATGTATCCTTCAAAATATGCAGCATGAAGGCCACGAAACGCCAAGGATCTTTGTGTATACGCATCTTTTTCTCTCCGTTTTGGCCTTCCGTTCACACTGAGATGGCGTTTTTGTCCTGCGAAAACTGAGCATTTTGAAAACGCTTTCCCAAGTGGATAAATTTGAAAACACTGTTTTTTCTTTGTAGTGTGGACTGTAAAAACAGAGGTATTTGATACCGCTATTATGTGCTATTCACTTTCACACTGGTGCTAAAGATATGTTTTTTGTACACTATTAATATCGTAGTCCTGCAAAGATGACAGAAAATTTACTCGCAATTGCTGTCCTGCGGCAAAACATGAGCGCAGTTGTGTTTTAGACCAAACATATAAAGGTGACCGAGGGAAACCTGGACGCATCAGTGAATGTTGAGATATTTTGCTAAATAAAATTATCCTGCCAGTAGCGTGAGAGCTTGATTATGTCTGTCTGTATCATCTCAGTGAACTTTTATGAGGTTTTACGCATGCGCAGTAAGATTAATTTAGTGTTTTCCAACGTTTCAGGGTGAAAACGCTTGAAAACGCTAGTGTGGACAGAGAGTGTTTTAAAACGAAAAGTTGTCCATGTGTCCATAAGGATATCCACCTACTGGGATAGAGTGTGACGCAAGCATATAAAGGGGAAAAAAGAAAAGAAAAAAGATCAGATTCTCTTTTCCCCATGATAAAGATATGATTAAGGGCAGCGTACGCAATGCTGAGTCTGGTTGTATGTGCAGGCTTATGCATTGCCATTCATCTCAATGGCAGCTGGTCAGCTGGAGCATGCATCTGCCATCTTTGCTCCTGGACACTTATGTGCCCTTCACGTAGAGTCGGAAATATTGTAATTATGAGTTCAGAGCACAAGAATGACGTCATACAGTGATGAACATTCAATTCTAGATGATACACAAGTTGCCAAGTTGTTACGTCGGAAGGCGTCTTAATTTGAAACGTGGCGGCGGAAACACTGATCTGTTATAATAATCTATACATCAGTGAGCAGAAAATAAGTCTGTAGAGAATTATAATGAATGATTTTGCCAGTTATTTTAATTTTACATATTGTACCATGTCAAATATGTACAGGACAGCTTATAAATAACTAGTTAATCACTCAACGTTCGCGGTTTGCTTAATGCAGCACAAACATTAAGTTTTGATAACCTGCCATTTATAAGTAAAAGATATTAGAATAATTCAGGTGTAGTTATTTGGGTCATTTTTGGTTTGTTTAGGTAGCTTCCTGTGGGCACTTGAAGGCAGGGTCCATTTCACAAGTTCTAAAGAAAAAAGAATAGGCCTACTTGATTTATGATGCTGCTCACGTTTGCAAACTACTATCGTTTATTTCACAGTGTTGTTTTATTACGCTTTTGTTATCACTTTAGTGATATGTTGTATATTCTTCTTCCTTCAGCTCGCTCTCCCCGCCCTGTAGAAGGCCCAGCCCGTGATCGGCTGCGTCAGAAACCCCATCGATGCGCGCGGGCGTGAGTGCGCGCTCGCGAGAGAGGCAGTTGATAGGGAGCACCGCGCGTGAGCAGCGCCGCCCGCCATTTTACATTATTGGGAATCAAGCGGAGCTCCGCCGGGGAGTCATTTACCCGCCCCCAGAACACATATTCAACACAAACAGACCCTAACAGACCAGCAAAACATCGTCAGGTAAGCATGCGGCCGCTCTGGGCTACCTTTCGTAGCGTTTCTTGCGGCGGAGGATTTTATTTTACCGGTGTTTGGAAACAATGTGCTGGGCGCGCGGGGGGAGGGGTTTTACCGGACACGTTAAACACGCGCTAGCCTTATGAGAGCAGGCCTTTAAAACACATTAAACGCATACATATTTTCAGCGGTGCATTTTATTAGTAATTACAGCGTGTGGCTGCACACTAGATTCGGTCACGTTGTGTATGTGTATGAGTCACGCTGTTGGGTTAGTAAGCTAATGCTAATGCAGCTATATTGACTGAAGACACGCGCCGGAAGCAGATTTAACACACTAAACTGTTTTTATCTCGCAGCTTTTATAATTTTATTGTGGAAAATGCATTAATGGTACGTTTTGCGCAATGCATTGTCGTCTTGTAGCTGTTTAATGGTAATTTTCGGTGTGTAGTTGTGCAGGGCCTGAGACCCATGCTGCACGCGCGCGAATAGAGACTCCACGCCGACGCGCACACGTGTGTTTTTAGCCAATAACGATTTTAACGTGTGTTTGCACACGGATAGCGGTCGTAGATGCTGTTTAACATCAGCTGACTCTGATTTAGTCTCTTGAGTTTAGAGTGAATGAGCTCTCGTACTGTTTTATTATAATGAAGGAAGATGGGTTGAGTGAAGGGCTGAAGCATCACGCGACCTAATGTTGTGAACACTTGTTTGCAAACATTGTAGATGGTTGTGGAGTGAGAGGAACATTTATTCTGTCTGTAGGTGTTTAGGGGGTCGTTTGCTTTACGCATAGTTATGTAATAAAAGCTGAAACGTTATTTTAAGCACTGCATGCAGGTTAAAACAACCTGGATGATTTTGAGACTCTATGGAACCCTACTCATGAAATTGAATACCCACGTAATTTGTGTAATTGTCTTCCCAAACCTGCAATAATTTGGCTTATTGCATTTGAACAGATTTCTGGAGACATGGCCACTGAACATATTAATGGGAATGGTACAGAAGAACCAATGGACACGACTGCTGCAGTTACCCATTCTGACCACTTCAACACTTTATTAGAAGCTGGTTTACCACAAAAAGTTGCTGAAAAGCTAGATGAAATTTACCTAGCAGGTAAGCCAAATCTCGGACCCTCCAAATTGACTTCATCCTTTTTGCATCACATTCAAATGCATGTTGAACTGTACGTGTCATATGTCTTCTTGCATAGGGAATTGGCAGGTAATTAGCAACTTTGTGTGGTTTCACCGCAAAATGGGTACTGCAGCGTTAAATGATGCTGAATTGTAATGGCACACCGGCCCACAGAAATAAAGGCTGGATTGAGCGTGTCTGGTCCAACCCTGAGAGCAGCCTTTCTGGGGATTAGCTCTCCGTTGTTAAAGGGGGGTGGGGAGGGGTCCGTCCCGGAGGGACGCGGGCCAGCTGGGCATATGCTGGGACAATAGAGGCAGCTGTCTGGAGCGGAGACAGGTGATGTGCCCCTACGGCTTATCACTAACAGATGCTAATTGTGAAGGGGGTGAGAGGGGCTCGGCTCTTCTGGGATAATCATTCATACTTATATTACTATATTAATGGGGAGCTGCTATTGACTGCGGATGTAGTGTTAGAGATGGCGATTTATCAATGCAATACCAATATTTTTTTTTTTTTTTTATTGCCAATATCATGGTGGTCGATATAAAGCCTAGGCTGTGTGTGATATCTTAAAGACAAATAACTCTTGCATAACAATTGCTTCAATAAAATGAACTTATTTTACATATTTTTCAAATTAGAGATAATTTATTGGAAAATATCAACATGCAAAAAATTACTTGAATTTAAAACCTGTAAAATAAACATTTACTTTAGATAGAAACGTCTTAATTCCGATTATAGTGTTAATTATGCTTCTTGATTTATGTTTTTCCCAAATGAAGATGGGGGAAAAAAAGGCCCTGTACACTCAGTAATCTGGTTTGTAAGCACTGGGAATCATTTCCTCAAATTGAGAACAGATAGTGTTAATTTTACATACTTGACACAGGAAATAAGACATAGCGGCCAACTTGATACATAGTTTGAAATGTCTGCATCCAGTTAGCATCATGGAGAAAAGTACACTCATTTTAATGCAGGCTACAAATGCACACTTCAGAAGATCTAACAGTTTGGTTCCCCAAATTTGTGGGGTTTGAAATTTTTCAGGAGTTCAAAGACCTGTTTTAAAGATATAATTGCATATTTGCTGATAGTATGTAAAGGTATTATAGCATTTTCCTTTCTATTACTAATAATTGAAAAGCAAATGCTATTTCGCTTTTTGGTATATTGTTCACTTTTTGTTTAGCAGTTCTAATTAAACAGAACTGTTCAAGACTGGTAAACTAATGAAGATTGAGAATGTGAGCTCAGGTGCTAGCATTAAAAACAAGTCCTGGCACTGTCAAAATGTCGTCTCCAACAGTTAACGGCCAAACAGAAAAATACATCAGCCAATGCTGATAAAGTTCCAAATATCAGCCGACGTATCGACCGCTAGAATTGTCAGAGATCTTCAGACAGCCAATTACTCCTGGAGTATATAATGACTTTAAAAGTGTTTATCCCATAGTCTCCGGTGACTGGAGAAGTCATTAGCATTGCTGCCATTCCTGTAGTCTGTACTGATGCCCAGTCCAAATGATGATTCATATGAACTCTCTCTCTGAGAAACTCTGGTACACTGAGGAATATTCAATAATCTGACTGGACGGGCCGTAAAGCATCCTGCAGTTCCTGACATCACTTGGCAACGCTGAGGTTTCCCTGGTTTTCTCCCTGCAGGCCTTGTGGCGCACAGTGACCTGGATGAGAGGGCCATTGAAGCACTGAAAGAGTTCAATGAGGAAGGTGCACTGCAAGTTCTCGTCCAGTTCAAAGAGAGCGATCTATCCCATGTGCAAGTAAGTGCACTCACTTTGCTGTTTGAGAGATTCGGGTGAAACATGGAAAGGTTTTACTAACTCTCGCGCGCTCTAACCTAGAACAAAAGTGCCTTTCTCTGTGGAGTGATGAAGACCTACAGGCAGAGAGAGAAACAGGGGACCAAAGTTCTAGATTCCACTAAAGGACCAGATGAAGCAAAAATTAAGGTGCGTTTTGGCCTTTTAACATCATGTTTCTGTTAAATGCATGCCTGTGTTGATTCATTGCTTTGGTCTTGTTTTTCAGATTTTGCTTGATAGAACAGGCTACACCCTTGATGTCACTACAGGTCAGCGCAAGTACGGTGGCCCTCCGCCAGAGTCCGTCTACACAGGAACTCAGCCCACGGTTGGGACGGAGGTAATTCACATCAGGACTGTGGCACTCATGCTGTGAAACGGTGAATTATGCGGAGCTGTTAAGCGCTAGATCAGGTGTCTTCAAAGGCTGTCCAAATGATGAGTTATGTACACTGTGCTGGAGTAACTTTGTTACGCTGACAGTTACCGCTAAGATCTGACTCGACAGTCTCTCCACATTTGAGAGCCATCTGTCTACTCTAAAATCAAGCGGATGCTACTCACATGTTAGAAGGTACACTAAAGGCCCTATATACTCGCTACAACGTCTTTTTATTATTTGCTTATTTGTAAAAAAGTTTGAAACGCCTTTGCTGCAATATACTGTTAGCGAACATCCTGACAACCAAAGTGATGTGGTGCAACCACATAATGCGGTAACTAAAAGAAAATGACCCTGGTCACAATCAAGTATTATAGAGTGGTTATGGTTAATGAATGACTTGCATCACCTTCGGGTCACTATTGTTCAGTGCATGTTTAAGGCTGATACCTTGAAGATAAAGTTCATAAATTCATATTGCTCGGTGGAGTGTTTAGATTGGCTCTAATCTGTCAGACAGGCTCATTGACTGCTCTATTCTCTCCATACTGCAGATATTCGTGGGGAAGATCCCGAGGGACTTGTTTGAAGATGAGCTAGTTCCTCTGTTTGAGAAGGCAGGGCCTATCTGGGATTTGCGTCTGATGATGGATCCTCTAAGCGGCCTGAACAGGGGCTATGCCTTCCTCACGTTCTGCACTAAAGAGGCTGCACAGGAGGCCGTCAAGCTAGTAAGACAAAGAAATCCATACAGATCTATTCATAGTGTATACTCTCCTTCTACCTTCAAGTATCAATGCATGGCAAAAGTGCAGTTGGGCAGTGATAGTCATGGGTGTTGCTTTGCAAGTGAGTCTTTAAAAATGCAACGGTTGTTCAAGTATTCAATCCCTGTTTTTCTCCTCTCAGTGTAACAATCATGAAATTCGCCCGGGCAAACATATTGGCGTGTGTATATCAGTGGCAAACAACAGACTCTTTGTGGGCTCCATTCCCAAGAGCAAGACAAAAGAACAGATTGTTGAAGAGTTTTCCAAAGTCACAGGTGAGCTGTGCCTTGAAGTGAGGGTGCATTCCTGTGCATCTCGGTGTGTTCTCGACATGCTCCATTTATTTGGATTCTTTAAAGATTTTTAAGACGGTTTTTCTTTTTTTTTCTTTTTTTTTTTTTCTTAGAGGGTCTTACTGACGTAATCCTTTACCATCAGCCGGATGATAAGAAAAAGAACAGGGGCTTCTGTTTTCTGGAGTACGAGGACCACAAAACAGCAGCGCAGGCTCGACGGAGGCTCATGAGCGGGAAGGTGAAGGTCTGGGGCAACGTGGTCACCGTCGAGTGGGCCGACCCTATTGAGGACCCCGACCCGGAGGTCATGGCGAAGGTCAGAACATGATCCACAGAGTGCAAAACCAGGAGTTTTTCCTGAAGCTTTATGAGACTATCACTTTCTCGTGTGATAGATCCAAGATGGCCACCTTTGCTTCCAGATGATGGCTTATGTACGCTGTTCTGAAGCACTAGAGTTTTATGCTGACTTGACAGTCATTTCAAGATTGTGTTTCCACTGTCAAAGTCTTGGGGTTTTCAACTGATCTAAATGCTTATTTAGGATCTATCTTAGATCTTCTCTTATATGTAGGGAGCTCACGTTATCATCTCGTCTGCTCCTAGGTGAAAGTGTTGTTTGTCAGAAACCTGGCGAACAGCGTCACAGAGGAAATACTTGAAAAAGCATTCGGCCAGTTTGGCAAACTGGAGCGAGTAAAGAAACTGAAAGACTATGCCTTCATTCATTTTGACGAAAGGGATGGAGCGGTCAAGGTGAGAGCGCTTTTGAACGGCACTTAATTTGGTTGGAAAAAGTGTTTTTAATGGTCATTACAGTGGTGTTGACAACGTGGATGTTCACAGGCGCTGGCAGAAATGAACGGCAAAGATTTAGAGGGAGAGCACATTGAGATTGTGTTTGCCAAGCCACCCGACCAGAAGCGGAAAGAGAGGAAGGCGCAGCGTCAAGCAGCGAAGACGCAAATGTGAGTTTTACAGATTTACATCAGGGGTGTCCAAGTCTGCTCCTGCGGAGCTGCCTTTCTGCAGATTTCAGCTCCAACACACTTGTTTACAAGTCACCCTGAAGACCTTTTTCAGGTTTGTTTGAGGTTTGGAGCTGAACTCTGCAGCCCTCCAGGATCCCCTTGATTTACATGAATACAAACCACTCGGCATTACTGAGGTGACCGACCTTGGAACAGCTTGTAAATTTATGCAAATATAAACTCACATTTTATGCTCTTTTCTCACAGGTATGATGATTACTACTACTACGGCCCTCCTCAAATGCCGCCTCCTGCCAGGGGCCGGGGCAGGGGTGCCAGTCGGGGCGGTTACTCTTACCCGCCCGACTATTACGGCTACGAAGATTACTACGATTATTATGGTTACGATTACCATAACTACAGGGGCGGCTACGACGACCCGTACTTCGGCTACGATGATTTCCAGGCGCCCGCTCGAGGCAGAGGGGGGCGCGGCGGGGCTAGAGGCGGGGCGTCTCCTGCGCGTGCCAGAGGGGCCAGCGCTCCACGGGGCAGGGCGGGCTTCCCGCAGCGCGGAGGTGCCGGAGGCGGTCTGGGAGCGAGCAGGGGCCCACGCGGAGGAGCCAGAGGCGGGGTTCTGCCGAGAGGGCGCGGGGTACGTGGTGCTCGGGGTGGACGCGGTGGAAATGTAGGAGGCAAGCGCAAAGCTGATGGCTACAACCAGCCAGATTCCAAACGGCGCCAGACCATTAATCAGAACTGGGGCTCGCAACCCATTGCACAGCAACCCTTGCAAGGTGGCGATCATTCTGGTAACTATGGTTACAAATCTGACAACCAGGAGTTTTATCAGGATTCTTTTGGGCAACAGTGGAAGTAGAGAATGTAGGGCTTTTTTGTTTTCTTTTCAATAAAAACAAAACAAAACCCTTTTTATAGAGACTTGATTGGCCCTCAAATCCATTAAAGGTTGCCTCTCTCCTCCTCCTGGCGGGTTTTTTTGTACATATTTTAAGAATCCGCTTGGACTCGATCAGTAGTCACTCCCACCTGCTTCTGCCGAACTGTTTTTGTTTTATGTTTTGTTTGGAAGTCGTTTCCTACTTTTTAAAAATCGGGATTGAAATTTTTAAATTTGCAATTTTGTGCTCAATCTGTCTATTTGGCTATATAGTACCATGTATGTTCATAGGAATTTTGCTCTTCATGTCTTAAGTAGGTAACAGCAACAACAACAAAAAAAGACGAAAAAGTAAAAAAAAAAATCACTGTCTCTTAAACTTGTATTCAACAAAGAAAAAAGTAAAAAAAAAAAAATTGCTATTTGTATGTTACAAAAGATAATGCTAGTCAAATAGCTTGTCTTGTTTTTGGGGAAAACGATTTAAAAAGAAAAAAAAGTAAAACAAAGGACTTTGATCCTTATTTTTGGCTTTACATTTTGGCTTGTATTCTTTGCTGTTTGTCTGCTTGAATAAACATACACGCACCAGTGTACAAAAACTCAAATTGTGTTTCAAATTCATGTTTCGGCAAATTCTCTCTTCAAATTGCCTACAAATTTATGGCTCCTTGTGGAAGAAAAGGACTAAAGGTTTGCCTGTAGACATGTGCTGCTACCTCACTCTGCATGCCTTCAAATTGATATCACCAAGTCGAAGTCCGCATCCTCTCTCCACTCAAGCTTTGTGTAAATACATACCCCATTTCACACGATCTCCTCCAACTGAGAGGCTTTTCTTTACTCCGATTCACTGCCATTGCAATTTTTGGGAACCTTCTCTCCCGAGGTCCCTGTGTGTTTTGGCTTCAATGGCGTTTTGTTAGAGAAACTCCTCGAGGACCGAGGCTAAACTCGATGATAGCCACAGAAAGCACAATTTGATGCAAAGCGGCGTGTCCAGATGAGGCGTCTTTGTCGCTGGAAGCTCTAACTCTCTTTGCCCTTGCACGTTTGTCCCAAATTTTGAGGCAACAGTGGGAAACTACCATGCATGACTTTTGCCTTTTGTTTTTCCTCTTTCGTATCTTTCATAACCCTTCCCACCCCTTCAGATCCTCCCACTGTTCTGCTTGTTTCTCTCAGGCTCCTTTCACTTGTGCATGCCAGAACCTATAGGGTGTCGTAGCCTCTAGTGAATGCCTTTCGCTTTCTCTTTCCTTGACATCCCTTGCGGTCGTTTTGTGTCCTTGTGTGAATTTTCTTTTTCCTTTGTGTTGTATTCATTGTTAACGCTCCTCTAATTTGTGTTCCTTTTGTTACCTGGCTAGCAGGGAAAAGGGGTCGAGGCTGGTCCTGACATGTCCCAGTGAAGACTGACTAGATCAGTGGGGTCACGCCAGGTGCTGCCAGCGGATGTGATGGTAAGGTCCGTTCCACGGTCCAACTCAGTTCCTGCCTTACGGAAGCATATCTTCTCCCTGTCTGCCTCCAAGATTGCCATCAACGCAAAGTCACGATTTAGACATGTTTGGACTCTTCTTTGTGTATTGTTTTCTTTGTTTTTGTATTTAACTTTTTAAGTTTATAAGAATGTCCCAAAACCCTTGTGTCATGAACGAAAATGCCATTTACAGTTACTTATGGAGGTCAAGTAGCCCAAAGGAGTTTTATCCTTAAACGTTACATGTATTTTGCACTTTGTAGATGTTTGAAGTGGCTTGGAGGAGCTTGATGCTGTTGTGTATATTTTTGTGCATTTTAACTGCGGCTTATCATGAGGATGAACATGTTAAGCTTGTATTTGAGTCTTGCGTTTTATTTTATTTTTATTTTTTTCCTCTCGGTTGTTACAACCTGGCGTGATTTGACCAGGCATTCCAGGTTAAATGGTTCTTTTCTGAACCCTTTTTTTTAGGATTTATTTCTTTTTTTTTTTTTTGGAAAGGGTTGGTTAACTACCTCATCCTGGAGGCTGAAACTGCCCTATCTGTACTGTACATACGGAGACCTAATGCAAGCAGGGCTTTTTATATTCAACTTATGCACAAGGGCAACATCAGAGCCAATGTACCTAGTGTATTATAGTCCTTTTGTAATAATGCTGAACAGTCAGACTGGGCATGTGAATGACACTCATGTGATGAGTCTAAAGAAGCATCAGTCTGAGCTGCCTCTGAGGATGTAGTTACAGGTTTGGAAGACGGGTGATGAGGATGTCACTTGTTCGTAAAGGCTTGAACTTGAGGAAAAAGCTACTTTGAGAAGCTTTAGCTGCGTTTCTCAGAACCCTGCCCCAAATGAATTGCATTTTAAAGCTTTATTTTAAGAACATGCAGTCCACATTGATGGCTGCTTGATCGATTTTGAAACCAACACCATCCCTTTTGTGTACTGTGCCACCTGGACATGCACAAGTCACCATCATTTTTAAAGGTAAGTTCAGAGTATCACTTTCGCATCAAGACCGTTCAGATCGAACCGGTGCTTCCGCTTTCTCCTCTTGATGGAGGCAGTTAGGCTGGTCTGGCTCTATCAGCTGCGATCGATCTCTGTACTCGAGCTTTGCTCCATCTCCATCCCTGGCGCTGATCCTGAATCAGACTGGATTGGTGAGAGCTGCTCCGTTTTCCATTCGGTCTGTAATGAGAGCTGTGCTCAGGGCGGATAGGACGTATGATGTCATTGAACTGGGCACACCGTAGCTGCCTTTTCGTCACATTTAATGTGATGGGTTATTGAGATATGCATCATTTTGGGCATGTTATTGGTAACTTCAATCCTCTTGTGTGCTCGTACAGGGTTTATACATTTTTAAAGGGATTCTGTTGATGTTTCAGTTTCTTTTTGTTTTGCCTCTTTAAAAAGTATTGACTGGATTTTTGAATATGACTGACTCCACAATTATTTCTGTATCACCATCAAGCCATTTTTATAAAAAATGGTGTTTTAAAGTACTGCTGCATAACAAGTGTTTTTGCATTCCTGCAAATAAATTTTGTAAAATGAAAAGGTGTGGTCTCACTCAATGCTCTTCTGTCTCCAGAATGCTTTAATCTCTACGGCATTGGGTAACATTTGTTTTATGATTTATTGAATGTTTAAAAAGCTTTGAATTTCAACTGTCACATCACTACTTTCATGTCTGATATTGTGCTCTCATTTGTTAGTGTCTGTTTGTCAAACTCTCAAGTAAAGTTATTTATTTTTTTCGTTTATTACTCAAAATACAGTGGTTCTTTTAGTCATTAAAATCAAGCTTGTTTACAAACGGGATCCCAAAATTACACTGCTTCCATTAGCCTGGCTAAAGGTTGTTCAATAATTCACAACATATTTTTAAATCTTGCAGATGCTCTGTAAATTGTTTTGGAAAAGCTTTTTGGCATTAAAATATTCCTAGTTCACAACAAGGCTGTTGAAATGTTAAAGATAAGTTGGTTGGTCATCAAACACTACCTCGGTTTCACAGTGATGTGGTCAAATCAGGGCTTTCCAGGGATCATAAGGAGCTGTCACCACACGTTTTGAGCTGTAGATGGCGCTCCATTCAAGCAGAGATGTGAGCTAAGTGTGCTTTAAAAATAGGGAACAAACTGAGCAGAATTTTCCTACCACAGAGGAGTCAGACAAGGTTGCCCATTGAGCCCCACTCTATTTAACATTTATATAAATTAATTAGCCAAAGCATTAAATAATTCGACAGCCCCCAGCCCATCCCTGACTGAATCAGATATTAAATGTCTTCTCTTTGCAGATGATTTAGTCATTGTTAAAAACAAAAGAGGGACTACAACAGTTCCTCGACATCATTCAGTCAAACGTGGACTATTAAAATTAACCTAGCGAAAGCAAAAAATAATGATTTTTCAAAATAGATCCAGGTGGAAGGGAAAATAAATGCAGCCCTCCAACACACTTACGACAAACCATCTGGGACTAAAACTAATTTTAACAGGAAACTAAAACTTTCTGGCTGTGAAAGCAAAAGCAACGAGGGTCCTCTATCAGTTTCTCAATGGTGGGTCGCGGAGTGCCTGAGAAAAACATTGTCCCGATTCAGATGATGTATTGTCAGACAATATGTCTGTGTCATATTCTAATCACGTTATTTTTGTAGCTTGTTAAGAAATAAAAAGTCTCTCACCTCAGAAAACCGAACTTTCCTGTCCTGTCAGACGTTATACTGTGCTCGTAGCGAGCACTCTTCGATTGCCCGCGCAAATGCGGCGGCGGCGCGCAATCACTTCATCTCTAAAGCTCAAAAGAAACTACGAGCATGCAACGTCATAGTTACGTGGTCAATTAGTAAGTCATGAAATAAAGGTAAAGTACCAATAAATCACATAACTGGTATGTCGTGTGTTCATTCTATTCATCAGCAGCAATTTCCATGTTTCATTAACGGTTCATTTCAGTATTGTGGAATTTATATATATATATATATAACCCAAGATTTTTCTAAATGGTAAACATGAGGAAATTGAAACTCTGCATACCCAAATTTGTAAAAGCATCTTAAAAGTAAACAGAGCAACTCCAAACAACTCGTGCAGAGCTCTGAAATCAGCACCTGCCCTGCAGTGTCAGGAGCAGAACCTGCACAGAAATGATAAAATTACAAAAATAAAATTACATTGCCTACTGGAAAGATGGAACTCTATTTACACCTAAAAAAAAAAAAAAAAAAAAAAAAAAAAAAAGATTAAAAAACAGCAAAATGTGTGTGTGTGTGTGTGTGTGTGGAGACTGGACACCAAATTAGATAATATACTTGTGCAAAGGTGAACAAATTAACCCTGATTCACTATACAGATATTTCAAGTAAACAATTAAATTAAGATAATCAGAGTGATATAAAGTGCACTGTAAAAAATGAATGTGATTTTAACAGTGAAATATTGTAAAAATGCTACGGAAAAAAAATGTAAATAGGTTAACAGTAAGTTCCAGTACTATATACAGGGAAAAACTGTAAAAGCTCTTACCAGACATTTTATGTAATTTTCACAGTAAAATGCTGTAAATTTTACAATTTTTAGAAGTAAAAAAGAACAAATCAATGTATAATTTACAGTCAAAAACTGTAAACTGATATTCCCACAATTCCCTGTGTGACACTCCACATTTGAAAGTATTTTGCTTAAAAAATCATGTTTCTTAATAGTTTTTGTTATCAGTTATGTACATTAGGGTTTTATGTTACATCTTCTGTTGTTTAATGAATGTTTATTGCATTATGTAAGTGTTGTGGGTTACCATGATGGTGTTTTGCGTTTACGTGAATGACTCTTTGCACTCTCTTTACATTAGTATATACTTCAGCTTGTGGAAAAGCTATCTGTGATGAACTCTGATTCTTCATGTGGCTTTCTCTTTTACCACCTGAATTATTATGGTGGTTGTCAGTAGATGTTAAAGGTACAAAACAGATTTTAGTAGTAGTGTGCATTGTTGAATTTACTTGTTTACATTCAAATTTTCTTGTTTGTAAATTACAGTTTTATACTGTAAAATTGACAGTTTGTTCTGTAAATGTGTTTACAGTTTTTCTGTATTTTTTACAAAATTATTCTGGCAACCACAGCTGCCAAAATTATTTTGTAAAAACTACGGAATATTTTTTACAGTGTGATGTCCACCAGCTGCTTTAATGGCTTCTTTTTTGACTAAATTGGTGATGAAGAATTAGTTGTAGTGTTATACACAGAGAACAGGGTGAAGAGTTCTTGGATTTTCAAATGTTAGAAGACATTGACATCCCAGAAAGGGTCTGGAAAACCGCCCTGGTCAAGGTGGATGGGGAAATGAGAGAACTTTCTCTGTGATCGGCCTCAACAAAACCGAGACAAGAAATAAACGGTCACTAGAGGGCACATGAAGTGCATAAAGATGCTACACATATGAGCCACCAGTGCAGATGATTAAAAACTCAAAGTCATTCAACAAAGAACATTCAACAAAACAGACCCATGAAATGTCAGAAAAATGTCTATTTTACTTCAAAACCAAAGCACAGATTGCATATTTACATTGACATTGTTTTCCTAATTGTTTCGATTCTCTTTTTTTGCACCCCTAAAAAGGTAATTGATTCATAAATCTCACTCCAGCCATGAAGCCAAAGTCGACAACCCTGCAAAAGAGTACGAGGAAAACGAAACGCAGGAGTTTTTTACTATAACAGCGTTCACCGGTCTATAGACTGTGTGATTATGACGCTAATGTCATCAACAGAACTATACAAAAAATATTTGTGAACAAAAACAAGACATTTAAAGTGGAAACAAGAAGAAACAAAGCTGGAAAATGTTATTACTGGTTCGCTGTTTCCATAGTAATTTTAAGTGTAGACCCCTACATGTAGTTAAATAAAGAAAAAGATGCAATTTCAATCTTCTGGTTGGTTCGGCCCATCAAGCATCTGCAGCATTGCCAATACTTGTTTAATCTCAATAAGTTGTTGTTGTGCAGCCAACACAGAGAGATTATGATCCTCCTGCTTCTTCTTCAAAACATCTAAGAGTCTCTCAGTGGCATCAAAACGTTCATCGATGGTCTTGAGAATGGCGTTCAAACTTCCCTCGATGCAGTCCTGTATCAGAGCACTATAGATATAAATGTGAATTGAATTGATTTAAACCTCTCTCTCTCTCTCTCTCAGAGGAAGTGGGCGTCACATTCAGCACTTCATGTTGAACATGTAACCAGGAAAGAAACACTCAAAACTCATCTGAACACACATCGAGAGCTTCAGAAGAACTGAATCTGCTGACAACAGAGAAGATCATTTATTAAGGGAGAAGAATGAAGATCATCTTGACTTTCACTCTGCTGATGATTCCTGGTAAGAATCTGAACTCAAGTCCTGATCAACAATCACATCAGAAGAAGCAGAACAGAGATTAAATAATGAACAAAAGTCTTTATCTAGAACTAACATGGTGAAATTACCTTTAAAGACACTTTAAAATGAATCTCACTTCAGTATATATTAGTCTTGTATTAAATGCTGGTTTGTTGTAGGTGTCGTGAGCTCCATGAGAGTGACAGGATATTCAGGAGGAGGAGTCATGATCACATGTGGATATGATGAAGCATATAGAGGAAATGAAAAGTATTTTTGTAAAGGACAGTGGTCAACATGCACAGATCAAATCAAGACTGAAGAGAAAAATAAATGGGTTCAGAAGGATAGATTCTCTCTGTATGACGACACAACATCAGGAGTCTTCACTGTGACCATCAGAGATCTGAGTGAACGGGATTCTGGGACGCACTACTGTGGAACTGAGAACTTTGGACTAGATCCCAACACTAAAGTGGATCTGAAGGTTATAACAGGTGAGTAACTGAGACCCTCAAACCCGTGACGATCTCCAGAACATCACGATACTCAACACTGACTGTAATTACTGCCGTTCACACGTCTAACTCATATCAGACACCATCAATAACCTTTTTATCTCCTGATGGAAGATTTACACTCATATCAGATGTTGCAGCAAAGTGACAGATAAATGTGTTTATATTGAGAACAAAACGACAAATGATCTGGGTTTGTGTTTAACAGATCAACAAAACAGGAGCGTGAGAGGATATTCAGGAGGAAACATCATTATAAACTTCAAATATGAGAAGAAACACAAGAACCATGAGAAATATGTCTGTAAATCTGCAGCAGATCAATGTTTTACTGTAATAAACACTAACAGAGCAGCAGAATGGAAACATGACAGACGATTCTCCGTTCATGATGACAGATCTGCAGGTCTCTTACGTCTGTTTATCAGAGAGCTGAATGAGAACGACTCTGGAGAATATAACATTACAGTCAAAGTTTCTGAAGAATACAGTTTCTTCTCTGAGTTTAATCTGAACATCAGGGACGGTGAGACGCTTTCAGTCATTTATGCGTTATTTGACAGAATTCATAAATTTATCTGGTAATTCTAACATTGCTGCTCTTTATTTGGATCTCAAACAGATGATTGTTGTGTGAAGAGCATCAGTCTATCAGCTGCTGCAGGAGGATCTGTGAACATCAGCTGCAAATACCCACAATCCCACAGAAGTGATGTGAAGTTTCTCTGCTGGAGATCTGGAGATGATCTCTGTGCTGAAGAGACGTCTGTGAATCAGAGCAGAAGATGGAGTCCTGAGGGAAAGATCCAGCTGTATGATGACAGAGAAGAGCAGCTCCTGACGGGAAGCATCAGTCATGTGACTGAACAACATTCAGAATACTGGTGTGGAGTTCAGTCTGATCGAGGACACAAGAGCTTCATCACACGAGTCCTGATCAGAGTTACAGGTACAGATGATTTTCTCAAGGTCATTGAAAACCGTGACTAACATCTATTCAGCAGATCACTGGATCTTATTCATCATGTTGCTTAAAATCACTGAGGTTTGAAGCTGATTCTATTCAACATACCTGCGATATAGTTGTTTTCTGTGTGCAAACATCCAAAGCACGCACCCATAAAGCTGCTTCTCAGACAGCGCGTGAATAGCCTATTAAATCGAGTTTTCTCTCATGTGGACAAATTCACACAAAATTATGTCAAAATGCCCATATAGGCAAGTATCCTACTGAAACAGTTGGTTATGGCTTAAGTGAACGTAAACAGTTGTGTGAAAGCAGCCTAATAAACCTACTGCTGTCCTTGTCCTCAATGTTAATCTAATAACAAAAGACAAAGAGAAAATCACTCTTGACTGGTTGAGACAGGCCCGTCACCAGATGGCACAATGTGCCCCCCAAATCATATAGTCATTCAGCACACTTACAATTGAAGGAAAAGCTGCTCATAACTACTGGTCTAGGATCAGTTTTCACCGTAATATTAGCATATTGGAGGAACGTATTTGGCCAACGATCCAGTGCGTATCTGTGTTTGTACTCTGAAGAACAACAAGGCTTTACAACGTGCAGCGTTGAGCAGTGTAGCCAATCACAAACATATCTGTTGATTTCTTGAATGCAATGACCAATTAGAGGTGTTTAAGTTAGCACTGTGGGCACGGTGAGTGGATTCTGAGTTCTGCACACTGGCAAATATCCCCTCATTATAACAATTATGTAAATAAGAGATTCATTGTGCAGTCAGTTTCATTTATTGTTACAGAACTTCTTGAGATCTCGATGAACGGTAGGGACACACCAGACTGATGCCAGCAAATTAGCAATGAAGAAAGCTGACCGTGTTGTCGCCTCGCGTCACCTGCATCGGGGGAAAAAATGCTGCACTTGAACACACCGAGAGGGCTACAGCCGACTTTCCGCTAGCATGTGTGTTCTGTGCATCCGTGTAAAGCAGACGGCTGTCTGTTTCTCTAGATATATTCGTCATGAGAAACCAAAGGAAACCGCAGGCTGCAGATACATAGACTGTAAACAAAGCAACGTGTGCTTACCGTTTTGAATATCATTCATTCTGATCACTTTCTTTATTCCACTCAGCTCTTGTTGATATTAAAATATTTACCCAGGAACCCTCAGGAAAGATCACATAAAACTATAACAGCCTGTGAGACCACAGACATAATGACAGTTTCAACCAATTTTTAGCATTATAATCCTCTGAACACACACTAGATGATTCGACCGGACCGCAAGACCACACACTTGTTGATTGTAGAAACGGTTTCACAGTGAGACAAGATCACACGGAGACTCACGAGATCAAACGTGACTTGAGAAGAAAAACAAATGGAGGACAGTCGACGTTGTCAGCTGGCTCTCCTGCCACGTGTTCTGCTTTACAGTGAAAAACTAAGTAGAAAAAAAAGATTATGGGTGATCTTCTTTCTCAATACTCCACTTTCGTGGCATGTTTGTGGCTGCCAAGTTTAATCTAACGAAGCATGCAACATCCGGTAGGTAACGCTTTCTCGATCTCATTGGCTATCATGGGTATCACATCAGAGGCAGCTGATCGTAAATATCAAACACGTTTGGGATCGTGGAGGGTCTGACACGATCGAAAGCAGTAAAATAATCGTAATGACACCACACAACTGAGGATTTTCAAATTTGGCCACACCCCCTAGATCTTTGAGGGGTGCAATTCGGGCTTAAAAATGGCCCAATGTTGCCCAAAGGCCAATTGTCAGCTTGGTGTGTCCCGGACTTAAAATGAGTGAGATTTTTAGTGATTAAAAAGGGAGCGCCATTTCCGTGCTTTCTGCCAAATCCTGTGTATGTAAGATACAGTACAACTTACTGAAATCCATATCATGTCACATGTAATCGCTCAATCAGTGTTTCATCCACGGAAATACTTCAATAAAACCACGTTTAAACAATGTCATATAACATCACATTTACCTCAGAAATGTCATTCTATGTCCTAAAACTCATTAGTCAGCTAGAAATATTAACCTAGAGAGGAGAATTTTGCTAAATATATGCATATTCATTGTATTTTTACTTAATCTGTTCTTCAATATTTAATATTTGAAAAAAATCAATTTTATGACAACTACCATTTAAATGTTTATATTAAAAAAGAGTAGAAACATAATTACAGTATGTCATTAAAAATGTATTATAATGTTATAAAAACTTCTTTATGTGTAATTTAAATGTAAGTAGCTTACAAACTAATTATTTTTAACCTTTAATATTATAATGATATACTATATAATAACTGGGGTTCCCAGTGTCAATAAATGTTTTTTTTTTGTTTTGTTTGTTTGGTTTTTTTAACTCGAAGTAAATGTCTTTTCACAAAAACTTTCTACTGGGGGATGATGCCCCCAGAACCCCCTACAAGGATTTCATTCGGAAACATGTCTGTCACCTTTTGCACCACTTGCAAGTCTGAGTCAAGCAGGTTTAACCACAGGACTATTTTTAATGTAGATGTTCTGTCTGTTTAACAAAGCAAAACCACAATATGCAGTTCAAAAGAGGAAGTATAAAACAAACTGCAGTTCGTATGATTTCAGTCTATGCAGGTAAAAGTGCATCTTTGTGTAAAAATGATGCTGTTCTGCACAATGAGAAACTGCACACATAGTAAAGCAGTGGACAGTGTTTGTGTGTTTGATTGATTTATTCTTCATTTTATTCTATAAATGTGACCACTCTAATATTGTTTTACAGTTATAGATATTTGTTCGTTTCACGTTCTTATTACTTACTGTTCCTGAAACGTACAGTGTCTCTGTCAGCGTCTGATGTTTCTTCATCAGTGTGAATGCAGGAGCTGGAGATCTGATGCAGTTTGAAGCAGTTTTTAGTTCTCTGTGTGTGTTCATCTCGTATCACTGCAGTGTTTGGTGTTGCAGCATTAGTGTGGTCATTTGGACACAGTGTTACAGTTTTTAATGTTAGTACAGGTGTGGTCATCAAGTTTTAGTACTGCTGCCAGTTCTTTTACCACACTTGTACTATAGTTAACTGCAGTTTAAGGGAGCTCATCAGTAACACTCTGTACTGTATTATCAGTGTGTGAAACCACAGGCTTAATTTCCAGAAACTCAAACAAACAAAGTTTCTGTGTTATCAGCAATTTGAATTCTGGGTAGTGAATGTGTGAATGACATCAGTAACATGTATCTTTAACATTAGAAAATGGTGTCAAGTTCTGGGTGTGAAAACGATCAAGAAGGTTTCTGGCCGCACACTGAATCCAGTACAGACTGAAGAACTCTAGCAAAACATTTATTATTTTATAAATTGCATCGTGCAAAAAGTATTTTTAAGTAGTTTCATACTTGTTTTTAATTCACATGCACTTTGTTCTTTTTGCACGATGCAATTTATAAAATAATAAATGTTTTGCTAGACTTCTTCAGTCTGTACTGGATTCAGTGTGCAGCCAGAAACCTTCTTGATCATTTTTAAGCTTTACACACCTGAAGTAAACGGATTCCTTGTCTATTTGGAGCTCAACAGTTTTTTCTAGTTTTAAGTTCTGGGTGTGAAAAAGCATTATTTAGAATTTTTTTTTATTTATTTTTTTCCCTAAAAAAAATATTTAAAAAATTCTCAGAGACATCATCATCATCACCATCATCATCATCTGCTGCTTCTTTCTCATCAGTTCAATCTTCACCGTTCACAGGCGTTTCCAGAACTTCTACATCACTGCCGTCTCTGAACACATCATCAGGTGATCTTGTGCTGAAATACAAACATGTGATCAATGTGTGTAACGCCCCTAGCAGCTGAAATATATTACTAAAGATATAAATCAATTATATTTTCAACTCTAAAATAAATAATAATATTACATTTAACACATTTTAAGAATAATATGTAAAAAATAAATAGCAATAATAACCCAATCATTCTCGTTTGCATATTGAGTTCAATCTGCATTTTGGTTGTTCGTTATGGAATGCCAAAGCTGCCAAAATAAGAAATAAATAAATACATAAATAAATATACAAAGAAATGTAAAAAAGTAAAATACATAAATACTCAAAGAAATGTAAAAAGAATTTATTTCTATTTATGTATAATTGCATTTTTCCCTCATTTTATTTTATTTTTTTTTTCATTTATTTATAATTTCTTTGTGTCCACTTTTATTTATATATGTATTTATTTCTACATTTCTTTGTTTATATGGTAACGTAAAATAAATAAATAAATGTGGAAATAAATAAATATAGACATAAATAAATACACATATAAAT